>NC_042528.1:1686802-1990430 GCF_900963305.1 Echeneis naucrates | reverse complement strand
ATTATTCCCACAGAGCAGCAACCCAACGCCCACCTCCACCTAAAACACACTTCTCTTCACCTAGTTGTGCAGTTTTACAGCTTCATATTGATCCCGGAACAATATAAATCTTTGATGATTTTTTTAAACTGGGATTAGTTTTGACATGGAAACAGATTTACTGAATGGAAGCACTAAAAATGTTAGCATGATATGAAGGAACAAATATATGCCGTCCTCTGGTCATTCTTCAACATTCATCCCAGTCAGACATCCTGTTGAGAATTCAGATGTTCAGCCTGAATTGTAATGTTGCATTTCATCTGAGCTAAAAAAAAACCTATGACCTTTTTACAATCATTTTCACTCTCCCGTTTGTAAATTAGTTTCCTGTTTAAATCTCCACTAGATGGAGGTAGGAAACAGCATATCTCTCACTCAAGAATCAAGATCTGTATTATCACATGGTGCACCCACAGTGAAATGTTAATGTGTACAGCAACCCTGTGCACACCGTGCATGTAAGAGAAGAATGGAAATGTACATTTTTAAACAAATACAGAAAGCTGTTTAGTCAAGTTCATATTTTGACCAACACGAGATTATAAAGTATATATAACATATTTTTCTCTGTTTAAGTCTAATCCTTTCTTGGTTATAGTTCCAACAATGAGTGAGTTCCTGTTTAACATTTTCTGTTACATTACATGTGCTGCTCGTTTGTCACTTATTGGGGAGTTACACCCGTCAGACATAACATCATGACAACACAACATTATTATTATCTCCTAATCAGGTCACCTTTACGGGGCTGGGCAGGTGGCGAACTTTTTCATGTGTTATGTTGGAATATCTGATTTTATGCTTCTTACATGCTTTTATACTCTTTGATGATTATATTGTTTGAACCTAATGAACTACTCACGATGAAGTAAAGAGTGACATTTATATGAATAAAGAAAGTAACAACTTGTTGGGATGTCTGACCTCATGCTATTTACATATTTTGTACTGTTGATAATCAGGCTGTTTTAACCTAATGAATCACATATTGTTTTAATATCTGAGTTTATACCTCTTACATGTTTTTATACTTTTATTATGCTGTTTGGATTTAACTAACTACTTATGATAGAGTAAAGAGTGACACACACACAAACGAAGTAGCTACTGCACAATGTAATAAGGATAATATATCCTTTTTATGAAATATGTATATACTGTATATTATAATTGTGGCCTTTTTATTGCTGGATGAAGGAGAGACACTGGGGTTGTGGACTTTGTGGTTTGTGTCTGTTTTCCTTTCTCTTCCACAGAAAACAGCCACTAGGGGCCGATCGCAGGAAAGAAGTCAGAGAATATGAAGAGGACTACACACAAATACCTCATTTCCTTTGTGTAACCATAACATAACCCCAGCCAGGGAAAGAGAGAGCATCACACTTCGTGAACTGTTCAAATAAAATGTATGAAACTGAAGTGGACGTCTCAGAATATCGTTCATCAAACGAATGTGTGATGAACGATATTCACCTCTAGTGTCACCTCTAACTATTATTTACTAACTCACATTAACCTTCTTTACATCAGTATAAGTGTGCAGTGATTAAATAACAAACACACAAAGTTCATAACTTTATAACATTTCATAACAGTCAGTGACTCATCAGTAGTTCCACCCCCAAACCAGGAAACTGGTCCAAAGTGAAAGTAAATCTTCCGTCGATTTTTGTGAATTCGAGCTACTTCAGATTTTAACCAAATGGCAAATTTGAAATTCAGCTTCATCGTCCTGCTGATCTTTGTCTGTGTGTTAATACTAACAGTTAACTTCATTTACATTTGTTCGTCACAGATCGTTTCCGTGATCAGTCTGTCTCTAAATTATATTAAAATATAACATATTTTTCTCTGTTCAAGTCTAATCCTTTCTTGGTTATATTTCCAACAATGAGTGAGTTCCTGTTTAACATTTTCTGTTAAATTACATGTGCTGCTCGTTTGTCACTTATTGGGGAGTTACACCCGTCAGACATAACATGATGACAACACAACATTATTATTATCTCCTAATCAGGTCACCTTTACGGGGCTGGGCAGGTGGCGAACTTTTTCATGTGTTAGAAGGAGGAAAAATGGTCAAGTGTCACCTCTAACTATTATTCTCACATTAACCTTCTTTAAATCGATCAGTCAGTCAGTGTCTCATCAGTAGTTCCACCCCCAAACCAGGAAATAATGTAGAATGAAAGTAAAATGTTGAAGCTGAAAACACGTCTCTGTGAAAAGCTGGCTTGACTTTTCCGTCGATCTTTGTGAATTCGAGCTACTTCAGATTTTAACCAAATGGCAAATTTGAAATTCAGCTTCATTGTCCTGCTGATCTTCGTCTGTGAGGAGGCACAAACAGGTAAATTCATTTACATTCCTTCATCACAGATTGTTTCTGTGATCAGTCTGTCTCTGTCGCTTTGGTTTCATCTGATGAGTTTCTCCTAAATGTACTTTGTTTGAGTGGAGGAGATAAAACATGTACCATTATAGTTCTTATGTGATATTCAGACTTTGGAAAATGTGTGGAAGTATTTAAGCAGTTCCTCTGTCGGTGTGTTTTTCAGTTTATTCAACATGTCATGTAGAAAAATATCCTCATGTGACGCAAAGTCTGTTTTCTTCAGGAACATTTAAAGTGACCTTCCCAACTAACCAAGTCAGAGTATCAGCTGGTGAAGATGTGATCCTGAACTGTACAGTGGAACCAGACATTGACCTGACTAAGAAAACTGTGGAGTGGAAATACTTTGACACATCAACTAAAAAAGGGCTCCGGGTTCACGTGTTCAGAAATGGGGAGGATGAACCTGATTTACAGGACGACAAGTTTAAAAACAGGACCTTTCTGTTCCACGATCAGTTGAAGGAAGGAAACCTTTCACTGAAACTCCTCTCAGTAAACCTGAATGATGAAGGAAACTACACATGTATTGTTAATAAGTTGGACGGTTCAATCAGGAGAGGACAAATTCAGCTCATCGTCAGTAAGTACAGTCAATATAGTAACAAATCCAAAGAAATTATTTGTGTCACTGTCATTTTCTACACAACAGATTGTTCAGTCCATATCAAATGTGTTTTTGTTTGAACAGGATCAGAATGTGGGTTATTATTATTTGTTTTAGCTGCTGAAAACAAACTAAATACAGACGCTTCTGACTGAAATTAATTAGCTTTCAAACAGTTAAAGTCAGCTTCTATCAAAGGTTCTTTCTGTAATCAGTCATCTTATTTTTCCAACAGCCAGACAGGAACAAGAACAACAACAAAATGAGTGAGCAAATGATTTTCTCCTCTTTAAAATCCAGCTGAGTTCTGGTAATAATGAATAATAGATATTATTTTGGATGACAACAGAATAACACAACTTTTGACTCCTTCAGGTCCGGCCTTTCCAACGACCCTACCAAAGGCCCTCACTCTGTCCTCGCTGTCCTCGGCTCTGTCTTTGGTGTCCTCATCATCATTGCTGTCATTATTACAGGCCTGGTGTTGTATCTGAAATGTAAATGTAAGTTCCTCATTCTTCCTCACTGTGAATTTGCACTGAAAGTTTTCCTTCTCTTGCCATGAATGCTAAATGATGTCGTTTCTTGGATTGTTGAACGATGTTACTCTGATTAGACAGAACGAGGACGTTATCTAGACTTTCAGTTTGATCTCTAACCAGCTGGTTCCTCCTCATCTTTAAAATGTTTGGAGAGACACTTTAACAGGTCGACCACAGTTCACCATCACTGACATGAAACTGACAAATGACTCTTTTTGTTATTTAGCTCACAGGATGACAGCAGACGGACAACAATACGCTGCTCCACAGAACAAGTGGAATTGAATACTCGTCCTCAGGAACAAGTTCATGAAAATGACACTTGAATATTTAATTTTAGATCTGGTGCAGGATTATTTCTTTCTTTGGAATGAAAGACTCTGAACTGAAGATCAAATACAACTGTTACCATGAATTCAATACAATGTGGTGATGGTGTTTCTGATATAACATTAAGCTCTAACTTATATTCTGAATATGAACTAATTCTGTTTAGAGGCTTTATCGGGTGTTAAATCCCGTCAGAGCTGGCAGCTTTATTTCCCTGAGGTCAGCTCTCCCCCATCAACTACCTGGATCCCAGATCATTAACAGAGACTTTAAACATTCGTCTTATTGTTGAGTATTTGATTTGTAAATATTCTGCACACTTCTTTTGTATTCACTGTTTTATCAGATACTGTTCTGTTTATCAATCTATCTGCCTGTGAATAAATGCACCTTTTTTCTCCTTGGTCTCCTTTTTGGATCATTATTTTGTTCATATTCATTTAAAAACAGCTTCCAGTGAAAACAAATGTCAGTCAGATACATCTGGAGATTCAACAGATGCATTTAGACGTAAAAAGTCCAGAAGTTTGTTGGAAGCTGAATACTTAGTGACTTCAAAGTGATTCTACCATCAAACATCAACCAATCATCAGCTCTGATTTATTCTTTATCATTAAAATCTTTTTTATTCCATATTTTACTCTTTTGTGTGTAAAAGAGTTGTGTGCTTAAACTAAACTGGGGTAAAGAAAATGTCCACCAGATGGACGTAGAAATCAGTGTGTATACAAACATAAAGATTTTTAAAGAAATACAGAAAGCTGTTTAATGAATGCTGGATTTTAACCATCATAAGATCAAAAAGTCTATAAAAATATAAAGCTTTAAACCAGAATAACACATTTTTATGAACATAACACAGAATATATAAAAATAGAAGAGAATTTTGAAGTCAGATTCACATACAGTGCGTCAGCGTGGAAACAAGTCAGCCGATTCTCCATCAGCAGGAAAAGAGGTCACAAAGATGACGAGGCTCGTTCTCGCTCAGCTCGAGCTGCAGGAATAAAAACAGAAAGCACACAATGAGCCTTCATGAACGTGAAGAATTACAACTTCTCTCTGACTTTAGATCAGGTTCAGGTTCAGGTTCAGGTTCAGGGACTCTGACTGAGCCCTTTACATTCTGAGACTGTTTTCCATCAAACTGCATCTTAATGTCTTTGTTGACCATCATTTCAATATTTGTGAAAAGAACAACACAACAGCTGTTTGTAGGGGAAACACTGAACACTGATCTGATAGCCACACTGACCCTCAGCTGATATTTAACGAAAACGCCAATGAAATGTAAAATAAATCCAGACTTTCCTTTAAACACGAGCTAATCTGGGGAGGAAAGTAAGACAGGTTATACCTGCTGTCTCCTTTGGCCTCTTTCTTTCCTTTCCTTTTGACTCCATGATCTGTCAGGTGTGTTCAGGTAACACACCTGGAGCGGAGCCATCAGGACTGAACCATTTTACATAAGTAGGGGGGGTGAGAAACGTTTCCAAACAAACATATTGTTGTTACAGTACACTGTAACTTAATATATTTATTATAAGTCAATCGTTCATTTTGGTCAGTGTTATAATTTCATTAGGACACCTGTTGGTCAGCGGCCCCCAGAATCCTTCTCCCTTTTTGGCGCCCCAGTTGAGGACAGACAAGTTAAACGGCGGCAGTTGATGATGTGAATAGACATGTTCTGTGGTTTTCAGAAGAAGTCAAACCTTAACGTCCCTTTTTGTGGACTCTGACACAAACTGCCAGCAGCAGCAGGTTGAGGCTGATCAGAACGAAGCTGCACAGCAGCCTGGGCAGCAACACGACAGGAGAAGGAGTCCTCTGGTCATTCTTCAACATTCGTCCCAGTCAGACGTCCTGGCAGGAGCTGAGGTTGGTGTTATTTACTTCACATAACTCATGCAGACCTGTTGACCCTCATCTGGGTTTTAGCAGACCCAGATCATTCAGGGGAGCTCAGTACCTTCCAAATGGAGCATTTTGGAAAGCAGCAACAACGTGATATCATAAATGACAGAAGGAGCTTCAGGCTGCAAACATTCCTCAACAACTCTCATTTCTCTTTTCTCTTCTTTTCCATCACAAGTATTGTCCCAGTTTAAAAATACACACACATATCAAACATATCATTCTTTTTCTGTTTAGTACTTTTACAAATAACTTTTGTGTTATCAGCCTGAATTGTAATGTTGCATTTCATCTGAGCTAAAAAACCTATGACCTTTTTACCATCATGTCCTTCTAATCATTTTCACTCTCCCGTTTGTAAATTAGTTTCCTGTTTAAATCTCCACTAGATGGAGGCAGGAAACAGCATATCTCTCACTCAAGATTCAAGATCTGTATTATCACATGTGGTGATCAGGTCACCTTTACGGGGCTGGGCAGGTGGGGAACTTTTTGATGTGTTAGAAGGAGGAAAAATGGTCAAGTGTCACCTCTAACTATTATTTACTGACTCACATTAACCTTCTTTACATCAGTATAAGTGTGCTGTGATTAAATAACAAACGCACAAAGTTAATAACTTTATAGCACTTCACAACAGTCAGTGACTCATCATTAGTTCCACCCCCAAACCAGGAAATAATGTAGAATGAAAGTAAAATTTATAAGTTAAAGCTGAAAACACTTCTCTGTGAAAAGCTGCCTTGACTTTTCTGTCGATCTTTGTGAATTCGAGCTACTTCAGATTTTAACCAAATGGCAAATTTGAAATTCAGCTTCATCGTCCTGCTGATCTTTGTCTGTGTGTTAACACTAACAGGTAACTTCATTTACATTCCTTCAGCACAGATTTTTTCTGTGATCAGTCTGTCTCTGTCGCTTTGGTTTCATCTGATGAGTTTCTCCTAAATGTACTTTGTTTGAGTGGAGGAGATAAAACATGTACCATTATAGTTCTTATGTGATATTCAGACATTTGGAAAATGTGTGGAAGTATTTAAGCAGTTCCTCTGTCGGTGTGGTTTCAGTTTATTCAACATGTCATGTAGAAAAATATCCTCATGTGATGCAAAGTCTGTTTTCTTCAGGAGAATATAAAGTGACCGTCCCAACTAACCAAGTCAGAGTATCAGCTGGTGAAGATGTGATCCTGAACTGTGAAGTGGAACCAGACATTGACCTGACTAAGAAAACTGTGGAGTGGAAATACTTTGACACATCAACTAAAAAAGAGCTCTGGGTTCACATGTTCAGAAATGGAAAGGATGATCCTGATTCACAGGACGACAAGTTTAAAAAAAGGACCTTTCTGTTCCACGATAAGTTGAAGGAAGGAAACCTTTCACTGAAACTCCTCTCAGTAAACCTGAGTGATGAAGGAATCTACACATGTATTGTTAATAAGTTGGATGGTTCAATCAGGAGAGGACAAATTCAGCTCATCGTCAGTAAGTACAGTCAATATAGTAACAAATCCAATGAAATTATTTGTGTCACTGTCATTTTCTACACAACAGATTGTTCAGTCCATATCAAATGTGTTTTTGTTTGAACAGGATCAGAATGTGGGTTATTATTATTTGTTTTAGCTGCTGAAAACAAACTAAATACAGACGCTTCTGACTGAAATTAATCAGCTTTCAAACAGTTAAAGTCAGCTTCTATCAAAGGTTCTTTCTGTAATCAGTCATCTTATTTTTCCAGCAGCCAGAAAGAAACAAGAACAACAACAAAATGAGTGAGCAAATGATTTTCTACTCTTTAAAATCCAGCTGAGTTCTGTTAATAATGAATAATAGATATTATTTTGGATGACAACAGAATAACACAACTCTTGACTCCTTCAGGTCTGACTCTGACTCTAACGCTCTCCTCGGTGTCCTCGGCCTTGTCCTCAGCTCTGTCTCTGTCATCATCCTTGTTGTCATTATTACAGGCCTGGTGTGATATCTAAAATGTAAATGTAAGTTCCTCATTCTTCCTCACTGTGAATTTGCACTGAAAGTTTTCCTTCTCTTGCCATTAATGCTAAATGATGTCGTTTCTTGGATTGTTGAACGATGTTACTCTGATTAGACAGAACGAGGGTAGACTTTCAGTTTGATCTCTAACCAGCTGGTTCCTCCTCATCTTTAAAATGTTTGGAGAGACACTTTAACATGTCGACCACAGTTCACCATCACTGACATGAAACTGACAAATGACTCTTTTTGTTGTTCAGCTCGCAGGAGGAAAGCAGACGGACATCAATACGCTGCTCCACAGAACAAGTGGAATTGAATACTCGTCCTCAGGAACAAGTTAATGAACATGACACTTGAATATTTAATTCTAGATCTGGTGCAGGATTACTTATTTCTTTGGAATGAAAGGCTCTGAACTGAAGATCAAATACAACTGTTACCATGAATTCAATACAATGTGGTGATGGTGTTTCTGATATAACATTAAGCTGTAACTTATATTCTGAATATGAACTAATTCTGTTTAGAGGCTTTATCGGGTGTTAAATCCCGTCAGAGGATGGCAGCTTTATGGCAGCTTTATTTCCCTGAGGTCAGCTCTCCCACATCAACTACCTGGATCCCAGATCACTAACAGAGACTTTAAACATTCATCTTATTGTTGAGTATTTGATTTGTAAATATTCTGCACACTTCTTTTGTATTCACTGTTTTATCGGATACTGTTCTGTTTATCAATCTATCTGCCTGTGAATAAATGCACCTTTTTTCTCCTTGGTCTCCTTTTTGGATCATTATTTTGTTCATATTCATTTAAAAACAGCTTCCAGTGAAAACAAATGTCAGTCAGATACATCTGGAGATTCAACAGATGCATTTAGACGTAAAAAGTCCAGAAGTTTGTTGGAAGCTGAATACTTAGTGACTTCAAAGTGATTCTACCATCAAACATCAACCAGTCATCAGCTCTGATTTATTCTTTATCATTAAAATCTTTTTTATTCCATATTTTACTCTTTTGTGTGTAAAAGAGTTGTGTGCTTAAACTAAACTGGGGTAAAGAAAATGTCCACCAGATGGACATAGAAATCAGTGTGTATACAAACATAAAGATTTTTAAAGAAATACAGAAAGCTGTTTAATGAATGCTGGATTTTAACCATCATAAGATCAAAAAGTCTATAAAAATATAAAGCTTTAAACCAGAATAACACATTTTTATGAACATAACACAGAATATATAGAAATAGAAGAGAATTTTGAAGTCAGATTCACATACAGTGTGTCAGCGTGGAAACAAGTCAGCCGATTCTCCATCAGCAGGAAAAGAGGTCACAAAGATGACGAGGCTCGTTCTCGCTCAGCTCGAGCTGCAGGAATAAAAACAGAAAACACACAATGAGCCTTCATGAACGTGAAGAATTACAACTTCTCTCTGACTTTAGATCAGGTTCAGGTTCAGGGCCACCATCAGGGACTCTGACTGAGCCCTTTACATTCTGAGACTGTTTTCCATCAAACTGCATCTTAATGTCTTTGTTGACCATCATTTCAATATTTGTGAAAAGAACAACACAACAGCTGTTTGTAGGGGAAACACTGAACACTGATCTGATAGCCACACTGACCCTCAACTGATATTTAACGAAAACGCCAATGAAATGTAAAATAAATCCAGACTTTCCTTTAAAAACACGAGCTAATCTGGGGAGGAAAGTAAGACAGGTTATACCTGCTGTCTCCTTTGGCCTCTTTCTTTCCTTTCCTTTTGACTCCATGATCTGTCAGGTGTGTTCAGGTAACACACCTGGAGCGGAGCCATCAGGACTGAACCATTTTACATAAGTAGGGGGGGTGAGAAACGTTTCCAAACAAACATATTGTTGTTACAGTACACTGTAACTTAATATATTTATTAGAAGTCAATTGTTCATTTTGGTCAGTGTTATAATTTCATTAGGACCCCTGTTGGTCAGCGGCCCCCAGAATCCTTCTCCCTTTTTGGCGCCCCAGTTGAGGACAGACAAGTTAAACGGCGGCAGTTGATGATGTGAATAGACATGTTCTGTGGTTTTCAGAAGAAGTCAAACCTTAACGTCCCTTTTTGTGGACTCTGACACAAACTGCCAGCAGCAGCAGGTTGAGGCTGATCAGAACGAAGCTGCACAGCAGCCTGGGCAGCAACACGACAGGAGAAGGAGTCCTCTGGTCATTCTTCAACATTCGTCCCAGTCAGACGTCCTGGCAGCAGCTGAGGTTGGTGTTATTTACTTCACATAACTCATGCAGACCTGTTGACCCTCATCTGGGTTTTAGCAGACCCAGATCATTCAGGGGAGCTCAGTACCTTCCAAATGGAGCATTTTGGAAAGCAGCAACAACGTGATATCATAAATGACAGAAGGAGCTTCAGGCTGCAAACATTCCTCAACGACTCTCATTTCTCTTTTCTCTTCTTTTCCATCACAAGTATTGTCCCAGTTTAAAAATACACACACATATCAAACATATCATTCTTTTTCTGTTTAGTACTTTTACAAATAACTTTTGTGTTATCAGCCTGAATTGTAATGTTGCATTTCATCTGAGCTAAAAAAAACCTATGACCTTTTTACCATCATGTCCTTCTAATCATTTTCACTCTCCCGTTTGTAAATTAGTTTCCTGTTTAAATCTCCACTAGATGGAGGCAGGAAACAGCATATCTCTCACTCAAGATTCAAGATCTGTATTATCACATGTGGTGATCAGGTCACCTTTACGGGGCTGGGCAGGTGGGGAACTTTTTGATGTGTTAGAAGGAGGAAAAATGGTCAAGTGTCACCTCTAACTATTATTTACTAACTCACATTAACCTTCTTTACATCAGTATAAGTGTGCTGTGATTAAATAACAAACGCACAAAGTTAATGACTTTATAGCACTTCACAACAGTCAGTGACTCATCAGTAGCTCCACCCCCAAACCAGGAAATAATGTAGAATGAAAGTAAAATTTATAAGTTAAAGCTGCAAACACGTCTCTGTGAAAAGCCGGCTTGACTTTTCCGTCGATCTTTGTGAATTCGAGCTACTTCAGATTTTAACCAAATGGCAAATTTGAAATTCAGCTTCATCGTCCTGCTGATCTTTGTCTGTGTGTTAACACTAACAGGTAACTTCATTTACATTCCTTCATCACAGATTGTTTCTGTGATCAGTCTGTCTCTGTCGCTTTGGTGTCATCTGATGAGTTTCTCCTAAATGTACTTTGTTTGAGTGGAGGAGATAAAACATGTACCATTATAGTTCTTATGTGATATTCAGACTTTGGAAAATGTGTGGAAGTATTTAAGCAGTTCCTCTGTCGGTGTGGTTTCAGTTTATTCAACATGTCATGTAGAAAAATATCCTCATGTGATGCAAAGTCTGTTTTTCTTCAGGAGAATATAAAGTGACCTTCCCAACTAACCCAGTCAGAGTATCAGCTGGTGAAGATGTGATCCTGAACTGTGAAGTGGAACCCCCCTTTAACCTGACTGAGAAAACTGTGGAGTGGAAATACTTTAACACATCAAATGATGAGTTCCTTGTTCATGTGTTCAGAAATGAGAGGGATGATCCCTCTTCACAGGACGACAAGTTTAAAAACAGGACCTCTCTGTTCCACGATCAGTTGAAGGAAGGAAACCTTTCACTGAAACTCCTCTCAGTAAACCTGAATGATGAAGGAAACTACACATGTATTGTTAAAAAGTTGAACGGTTCAGACAGGAGAGGACAAATTCAGCTCTTCGTCAGTAAGTACAGTCAATATAGTAACAAATCCAAAGAAATTATTTGTGTCACTGTCATTTTCTACACAACAGATTGTTCAGTCCATATCAAATGTGTTTTTGTTTGAACAGGATCAGAATGTGGGTTATTATTATTTGTTTTAGCTGCTGAAAACAAACTAAATACAGACGCTTCTGACTGAAATTAATTAGCTTTCAAACAGTTAAAGTCAGCTTCTATCAAAGGTTCTTTCTGTAATCAGTCATCTTATTTTTCCAGCAGCCAGAAAGAAACCAGAACAACAACAAAATGAGTGAGCAAATAATTTTCTCCTCTTTAAAATCCAGCTGAGTTCTGTTAATAATGAATAATAGATATTATTTTGGATGACAACAGAATAACACAACTTTTGACTCCTTCAGGTCCGGCCTTTCCAACGACACTACCAAAGGCCCTCACTCTGTCCTCTGCATTGTCCTCAGCTCTGTCTCTGTCATCATCCTTGTTGTCATTATTACAGGCCCGGTGTTGTATAAAAAACGTAAATGTAAGTTTCTCATTCTTCCTCACTGTGAATTTGCACTGAAAGTTTTCCTTCTCTTGCCATGAATGCTAAATGATGTTGTTTCTTGGATTGTTGAACGATGTTACTCTGATTAGACAGAACGAGGACGTTATCTAGACTTTCAGTTTGATCTCTAACCAGCTGGTTCCTCCTCATCTTTAAAATGTTTGGAGAGACACTTTAACATGTCGACCACAGTTCACCATCACTGACATGAAACTGACAAATGAATCTTTTTGTTGTTCAGCTTGCAGGAGGAAAGCAGACAGACAAGAAGATGCTGCTCCAACAGAACGAGTGGAATTGAATATTCGTCCTCAGGAACAAATTAATGAACATGACAGTTGAATATTGGCAATTTTTCTCTGGGGATGTTACAAAAATGGAAAGTTTTTATGTTTGAAATCATTTTTAACATTGAATTAATGAATTTCATTTTAGATCTGGTGCAGGATTATTTATTTCTTTGGAATGAAAGACTCTGAACTGAAGATCAAATACAACTGTTACCATGAATTCAATACAATGTGGTGACGGTGTTTCTGATATAACATTAAGCTCTAACTTATATTCTGAATATGAACTGATTCTGTTTAGAGGCTTTATCGGGTGTTAAATCCCGTCAGAGCTGGCAGCTTTATTTCCCTGAGGTCAGCTCTCCCCCATCAACTACCTGGATCCCAGATCACTAACAGAGACTTTAAACATTCATCTTATTGTTGAGTATTTGATTTGTAAATATTCTGCACGCTTCTTTTGTATTCACTGGAGACAATTTCACAGCTTGGGATCTGTAAATTAAATCTGTTTATCAATCTATCTGCCTGTGAATAAATGCACCTTTTTTCTCCTTGGTCTCCTTTTTGGATCATTATTTAGTTCATATTCATTTAAAAACAGCTTCCAGTGAAAACAAATTTCAGTCAGATACATCTGGAGATTCAACAGATGCATTTAGACGTAAAAAGTGCAGAAGTTTGTTGGAAGCTGAATACTTAGTAACTTCAAAGTGATTCTACCATCAAACATCAACCAGTCATCAGCTCTGATTTATTCTTTATCATTAAAATCTTTTTTATTCCATATTTTACTCTTTTGTGTGTAAAAGAGTTGTGTGCTTAAACTAAACTGGGGTAAAGAAAATGTCCACCAGATGGACGTAGAAATCAGTGTGTATACAAACATAAAGATTTTTAAAGAAATACAGAAAGCTGTTTAATGAATGCTGGATTTTAACCATCATAAGATCAAAAAGTCTATAAAAATATAAAGCTTTAAACCAGAATAACACATTTTTATGAACATAACACAGAATATATAAAAATAGAAGAGAATTTTAAAGTCAGATTCACATACAGTGTGTCAGCGTGGAAACAAGTCAGCCGATTCTCCATCAGCAGGAAAAGAGGTCACAAAGATGACGAGGCTCGTTCTCGCTCAGCTCGAGCTGCAGGAATAAAAACAGAAAACACACAATGACTCTGTTGACCATCATTTCCATATTTGTGAAAAGAACAACACTTCCAGAAGAAGTCCAACCTTTACTCCACTTAATGTGGACTCTGACACAAACTGCCAGCAGCAGGAGGTTGAGGCTGATCAGCACGATGCTGCACAGCAGCCTGGGCAGCGACACGACGTGAGGAGAAGGAGATGGAGGAGGAGAAGAAGGAGTTCTGTCTGCATACATGATTAAAAACAAACATTAGATCTGAGTCAACTATCAGCCAGAGTTCCTGAAAAACGTCAGTGTGATTGATGGCTGACCTGTTTTCAGATGTAAAACCACCCTGTGTTGGTTTTTGGTGCTTTAAATCAAAGATGGATTGATCTTATGAATATCAACGCTGCTCTAATGTAAAATACTGGACCTTTTGTAATCATAGACTGGTAATTGTTAAGATGACACAAACCTCGTCTGGAGACTGTCAGCTTGCTCTCTGCTGACTGACCCTTTGTTGGGTGCTCACACTTGTAGAGACCTTCATCAGACATGGACACTGATGGTAAGGTCATGTTTCCTTTGGAGTGGCGGCCAATGAAAGCTCCATTTCTGAAGTAACTAGTCTGGAAATTAGAAGTGGGCGTATCTTGATCTTTTTCTTTGTAGAGGCAGAGAAAGGTCACTGGATCTCCCTCCATCACAGGAAGAGAGGGACTCTGCAGAATCACACCTTTATCTGGAAAACAAAAAGCTGTTTTAGTGAATCAAAGCTAAAAAGACAACATTCAGTTAATTTCCAACAAAGCCAGCTGTGACTAGAACAATTTTACCGATAACTCTGATGTGGATGGCGTTGCTACGTTCTCCACGGTCAGACTGGCACCAGTACGCCCCAGTGTCTGATGGGAAGGTATCCTCGGTGCTGCAGGACAAATGTTGTGACTTCCAGATTTCGCTGCACGGCTGAAGAACCCGAATAGAAGTGTTTCTCATCACTCTCCAGCCAGTGGAGTCTTCTGGGACATGGCAGGTCAGAATGATGGTTTCGTACTTAAAGAACTGAAGTTTGTTGGGATGGATGTTCAGCGTGGCCGTTGATGGTTCAGCCAGTGAGTAAAAAAATGAGTCGCAGCTTGTCACTGATGCAGAGAGAAGACAGCTGGATCAGCAATTATCTCACAAATTACGAGAAAAAAAGAATGATCATTTCTAAGGTTGCACCTGATGAATGAAGCTAAGCACATTCACTTCAGGAAGATTTACCAGATCATTTTTTTAACACCGAGCTGAAATGGCTGCAGTGATGTGAAAAAAAAAGTTTCCATTATGTTGTGGTTAATATACTGAAGCTGCTGCAGCGCTCAACAAGCACAGCATGAGCACAAAACTGAAGGCTTCATGCTCATTACAGGCTTTATATGTTCATGAAGATATGAGATAGTCACCCTTTAAAGGGAAATAAATCTTTAGCTGTGAGCAGCAAATGCATTCATTCCAATTGTTAATTCGGATTATTACATTATAATAATTACATTAAATCTGAATTTCACAGAAGGAAGGAAATGACAGAAAGCAGGAGAAAATAGAATATATATATATACTGTATATATATATATATATATATATATATATATATACAGTATATATAATATATATATAAAAGAAATATAAGTAAAAGTTCTTACAAAGCATCAGACAGACTGAAGCGATCCCCATTCTTCTGCTAATGTCCGTGTTCCTCCACTTGGTGCTTTCTTTAACTGTAACTGTCTCACCACATCCTGATTTTATAGAACAAACACCCACAGCGAGCTTCAACACTTGTTCCATTTAAAAGCACCTCACATGAAGTCCTAAAACAATGTGACTAAAGCAACAAAGCACTTTTCAATTATCGGAGTTAATATAAGAAGTGTGCTGCAGTTTCAGATGATCTTCTACTTTATGTCACTGATCACCTTCCTACTCATTTCCCATTGCTGCTTCTACTGAGCTCAACCTGCACAGAAGTGACCAAAGAAAACACAAAGATAAGTTCCTCACATATTAGGGATGTGAGACAGTGGCGCTTTAAAGGGGAATAAATCGTTGGCTCTGATCAGTCGTGTGAAGTGATTTACATTCTTCATGTTTGTCTTCTTGCTCTTCACTCGAACTAAAACACAGATCAGTGTGGCCCACATCCTGACTTTACTGAAGAACCCCCCCCAAAAAAGTCAAATCACTTGATTTCATCTTTATAAAATAAGATGGAGCAACATTAACTAAAGTAAATCTTTTTTAAAGTTATTTAGTTTATATAAGAAATGTGTTGCAGTTTGTTGACGATCTTCTACTTTACGGCTGAGCCTAATTCATCACTTTCCTACAGTATTCCTGAAAGCTCGATAAGTTGCACCTCAAAAATTACAAGTACAAAAACAGGAAGTGACACTGCACCCTTTTTCATTATGTGCATAACTTCAGTCCCGGCAAAACCTGAGTTTCCTGCTATCACTGACACACCGGACACAAAGAGTTTACAATTAATGCAAACGGCTGACACATAACTTGAGGTAAAGTTCTTGCACATACTTGTTGATGTTTTCAAAGTCATTCACATCGAGAGCAGGTTTTCTGTATGTGTGCAGGAGAGAATGAAAGTAAAGCAACAGAAGCTTTGAAAGCTGCTCAAGCTGATCTTTTTCTGTCGTCAGTGTTTCTTAGTTTACAAATGGGGAGACCCACTTTCACCTTCCTGCTGCTGCTGCTTTGCTGTGTGGTGACAGTTGCAGGTAAACTCTTTTATATTTCTAAATCCTAGATTGTTTCTGCTTCATGTGGTGGATCAGTGGCTTCGTCTTTAACCAGTGTGAGACAGTGTGAGAGCTCTACTGCATTATTGTTATTATTATCAGCAATGCATCGAAGGTCAAGTCACCAACACTGCAGGGTTAAGAGTCGACATCCTTTGCTGACATTTGGGTTGTTAAAGCACAATAAACAGGATGAACAACAAAAGGTAAACCCCCTCCCCCTTTATAACTCAGTTAACTGAACATGTAGAAAAAGGCTGCCATGTCCTGAAAGTCTGACCTCTGAAACACATCACCTGATGAAAAGCTCCAGGTGTGGATGAGAAGTTTACAAACAGAGCCTCTCTGTTCCACCATGAGATGATGGTCGGTGCAGCCGCCTCTGACTGGAATTGATCCTGTATGAAATATTTTCTGGGTGATTTATCATGTATTTGAATTTTTCAGCAGCCCATCAGGAGGTGAAAAAGCCAAGTGAGTAAATTAAAAAAAACTAAACTAAGAGAATATTTCATATTATCTTGGATGACAACAAAACAACACAACTCTGGACTCCCTCAGGTCCATGGATGAGCCCGACTCTTCCTCCGAGCACTGGCCCGAACTACGGCCCCGTCTTTGGCCTCCTAGTTGGCACCATTGGGATTATCGCCATCGTGGTGTGGTTTAAGTGCCGAAGATGTAAATGTAAGTTGGAATTTAAAGTTTTTATTCCATCGCCACGAATGCTAAATGACGTAGTGTGACTGATTAGACAGAAGAAGGAAGTGATGTAGGCTCTCTAAGCAGCGGCTTCCTCGTCATCTTTGTGCCGCAACTTTCTCCAGCTAAACAAAAACAAAACTGAGGTCACAGTCTTTGGAGCCAAAGAGAAACCATTTCAATCTACACGCCTGAAAACACCAACCAGGCCAGAAATCTGGGTGAAATGTGGAAAAACACATTACGGCATAACAAAGTCAGCCAGACTATATGGAGGTTCTCAGCAGGACCTGGAAAAACTACTCCATGCATTCATCTTTACAGGTTAGTCTGCTGCTCCGGTCCTCACTAAGACCAAAGAACTGGACCACATCAGCCCAGCTCTGAGGCCGAACCCTAACCCTGAGACTTTAAAGTTCTGATGCTGGTCTGTAGAGTGCAGCAGTGACCTCCTGACCCAGTAAGAACCCTCAGACCCCTCAGGTCATCTTGATCTGGGTTTTTAATCAGTCTCCAGAGTCAGAACCAGACATGGAGGAGCTGCATTCAGCTTCTACGCTCCACATGTCTGGAACAAACTCCCAGAAAGCCTCCGATCAGCTGAAACACTTGGTGTTTTTAAATCCAGGTTGAAGGCACCTATTTTCAGCTGCATTTGAATAAAGCTACAAATCTACTGCTACTTTTAAGCCTGAGTTTTAAAATCTGATCATATTTTAACTACAGATTTTATCTATTGTTCTTTGCTCAAATTTAAAATCATTCTACATTTTGATCTCTCTGTAAAGCACTTTGAATTGTGCGATACAAATAAACTTGCCTTGCCTTTAAAATGTCAGGAGAGACTTTAGCATGTCGACCACAGCTCACCATCGCTCACATGAAACTGACCAACGATTTATTTTGTTGTTCAGGTCCAATGACGAATGCAGACAGACGACAAGACGCCGAGTCAGCAGAAGGTCTTTCCGTTTAATCATCTTTAAGCAGAGCAAAGTTGCAGCGTACATTCGATGGAAACATGGTCAGGCAGGAAGATGCCTCTGAGGTTTCTGAACTTTTCCTTGCCACCATCTCTTGGAGGAATATGTCGGCTCTCTTTAAAACTACGCCAAGGGCCTCATGATTTGATGCTACATAAATAAATTTCATTCAACCCCAACAGTCTGAGTTTGACGGGTCAGATTGCTAAACCCCGGCCCCATTTCCTCCTGACTCCTCCTCCTCCTCCTGCTGTGAATGCATTTCATTGTCCTTGTAATGCGTTATCTCTTAGTGTCATGAAACCAACACACATTTTAGTAGAAAAGGGCCTCGATGGAGACGAGGCAGGCCAAAGTGATGTTTGTTCATTCATTCTTGTGCATCAGCAATACTTGCTGAATTTACATTTTCACATTCCAAACATGTTACATCATGCTGAGGGAAAGCGCTTCCTCTAAAATCATTTGACCTTCAATAACCTGTAGTCTGAGTCACAGTTTAGCTTTGGCTGCTTAAAAGGTCAAACAACTAGCCTTTTCAATGTTTCTTTCCCTGTTAAACTTTTAAAAACTATCTCTGATAAATGCCCTTCCCTGAGTCAGTCACATGTTTTCATTATACCTGAGCTCACTCACTGTTTCCCCCACAGTGTTTGTTCGTCTTACATTAAATTCAGGACACAAGAATGTTTCCTGGGTGTGGCACACTAAAGATTAAATTACAGCTTTAAAAAAAAAAAAATGCTATTGTTGTGGATCTGTCGGGGTCTCCATCAGCGGCTCAACGTCGTCACGTGACTCTGCGCGGACGCTGAAGCGGTTTGAGTCCTTGCTGCTTGTAGAGTATCTGCGTAGGATCTTGTTTGGAATATTTGGACGAGGCCTGCATTCGGACTGGCACCTCGGGAGATCTCCTGGAGCAGTTTGTTTCAAAGCCTTCTTCTTTGGGGACGTGGTAGTGTTCCGACCGATGCTGCTGGGTGATGATGTTAGATCTTGATCGCTGCCTTCAGATGGATTATTTACCATCAAAGGGTGTCCATGCTGGCAGACCACAGGAGACATCTGGGCTCTCAGTTGTTTCAGCTCTTCATTCTTCTGATTGATGATCGCCTCTTTATCCTGAAGAGTCGACTTCAGCCGATCGAGTTCCCTCTGATGTTCGGCGGCGACTTCGTCACGGCTGTCGGTCCTGTTTGGCGGGTTGTGATTTTCAGGCACTGTGTTTGTCGTACTTTGGTCGGGTGGCTGCTTGCGCTCTGGACAATTTATGCCTGAGCAGAAAAATTATGTTATCATTTCTGTTCTTCTGATAAACTCTTAAACAAAGCAACATAATTTAGGAATACGCATTTGGCTGCTGTTAAAATTGATACGCCCTCATTTTGAGGAGTTAAGGAAATAAAATTTAACTTCCATCACAGTGTTAAAGTGTGTCTGACTTACCCCAGCTGAAACATTTCCAAAAAAAGAAAACCAGCACACCAAAAAAGGCGACACCGAGGATGATCCAGGGGACAAGACAGGAACTGGTGTTGGTCGCTGAAAAACAAACAAACAAAAAGGACGTGAATACTGTGATGTTCAAATCATTTGAGTCTCCTTCTCTGACCACTTTTGGATTGAGTGAACCCGTCTGATTAATCTGGATTGTTTGTACCTGGTATCTCAACTTTTGTGTCCCTGGTCTGGTTGGTCTGAGGCTGGTTGACTCTGCAGGTGATCCTGTGACCAGAACACACCACATGGGTTTATGTAGCTTTGTGTCAATAAAAGAAATAAAACCCCTTTGTGACCTTGAGCTCTGAAGCTAAATAAAACCTTTCGGCAGCCCGTAGAGTTGCAGTGCTTTTGACGGTGAAGCAGCCGCTGGACTCTTGTTGCCTTTTTGGGTTTTCAGGTGAGACGTTGTTTCCTTCGTCATCAAGAAAGGCAATCTGAGGCTCCGGCATCCAACATTGGGCCTCACACTGTATGGTCACCTCATCTCCAGCAAGTGTGACCAACGAGAGCTTTGGCTCAGAGACAGTAACTATAAAAAAAAAAGAAAGAACAAGGTGAGGCCTTTAAATAATCTGATCTGTTAATGTCGGAAATGCGTCAGAAGTATTTGGGTAACTCTTTCTTAACGGACGTACAGACGAAAAGCTGTAGTGTTTTGATGACAACAGGTTTCCCAGGTTTCCCCTTGATAAGCCTGCACTGGTATGTTCCTTCATCGGAAGGCCGCACGTTGGAAATCCTCAGAGAGATGTTTCCGGTCTTCATCTCCTTCAGGAAGAGGTTTGTTCTGAATTGGAAGCCCTCGTCCTTCATGTCGAAGGTTTCACAACCTTCCCGGTAGACGAAGGCATATTGACCTTTGACCTTGTCACTGTCCTTTGTCCACTCTATCGTGTCGTCAGTGCGGCTGGTGATTTTGCAGGGAAGAATGGCGGTGTCGCCGGCGGCGGCCCAGATCTGCTCGGCCTCGCTGCCAGAAGTTCGTTCTAAGAATTGAAAAAGAGGAAGTATTTCCTACAGAGCTGTTTTTTCACGTTAAGTCTTCAGTAGAAACAGTAAATGAATATCATATCACGTTATTTTGATGAAGAATGGAAACATTTACAACACAAATCAGCCTGGGTGTGATCCCCAGAGGATGAACCCTCAGCATGTGTGGACTTCAACCATCGACACACTCAGTCCGGCATACAAGCACACACATCTTTGCATGAACTGTGTTCATGCATCAAAAGCTTTATAGCTTGTTTTTAAGTTTATTATCTGTAGGGAACACAGAGCAGGGTGAAAGTTTGTTGCTAGGAAGGTGATCACTGAGTCTGGTCCATTTTTTGTCGCACAAGTTTCTTCTTTTGTGACGTCTAGACATCCAGGAACACTAACACAACACCATGTGATGGCATTTCCCAAAAACACCTTCGACGTTCTGAAGAAATCTGGACTAACTGGAAGTCAACTCCAAAACATGCCGCTGTGTGAAGGTGGTCAGCTGACCGCACGTTATTATTGTCTGAGCTGCTGAATGATGAAATCTCAGGATTTACAGTTACTCACTGTGACGGAGGAATCGCTCCATTTAAGGATGCTGAATCAGCTCTAATGAGCCGGTGTCCGCAAAAGCTGGAGCATTTGTTATTTCCCAAATTCCTCTTTACACAAACTGAGAGTTTTATTGTCATTGGATCAGGTTACAGCTGCATCGGAACTACTGCCACTTCTGACTGAACGAATACGTTACAGGTCACAGTCAGACAGCTGCTGCACTACATCTGCACATGATCATGATCGTGGATGCCTTTGACTTTCCCACAATCTCTGCTTCTGTTCCTGAATACACGTTTCCACATTTGGTTTTTACTGAAAAGTGGATCTGCATCTGAAAAACCCAAACAGCTGCTGACAAAGACGACGCACACATTTCACTGTAAAGCACAGCACCAGTTCAGGAAACGTCCCCCACATCTCTTTGATATTTCAGATACACTTTGTAATTGCATCACCACGTTAGTTCACATTACCACGTTTTTCCTCCATTCCCAACAGACCGCACCCATCCGACACAAACCTGACAAACCTTTCTGTTTTTAATGAAGTTTATTTTGCACGGTGCTGTAGTTCTAACTTTTTAGTTTAAACAGTTACTGTGAGGAAAAATCAAAAGTTGTGAAACTCTGTGTTTCACTTCTTTGTATCGAAAGCCTCCACAGATAAAACATCAGAAAAACATCAACACACGCCTGCAGTTTTCTGTCTGTTGTGACGACCCATCCAACCGAGACAACTCAACAACAACAACGACAACAACGACAACGACAACAAAAACAACGCCAGTTTGTGCTCTCAGACATACCTGCACAGAAGAGGACGAAGCTTGTCAGCAGCAGACTTCGGAACATGTTGGAAATGGGCAAAAGTGAGCAAATGTGGAAGTCCGACTTGTGTTGTAAAACTCAGGTTGTGTTAATGATCTGCCTCTTTCAGGAGGAGGGACACAGCTGAGTTTAAAGCCCAGCCCTCCTTGAACCATATCAGGAAGTTAGTAACACACTGATTGGCTGTCAAATGATATGTATTCACAAGACGCTCTGACGTCTTCTGCTGAGGTGAAGGAGGACTGAGAAAGGGTGTGTCAGGGGAAAGTGTGTTGTGAGGTGATATTGCTTTTATTGCTTTTGTGGTTTGAGGTTTTTTCCTGAATAAGATTTGTTGCTGTTTCCTGCAGAACAATTGTGGCTTCAGAGGTGTATAATAAAAAGCAGGTTATGTGTAACTAAGTATTTTCACCCTCACACAAAGACAGCTGTTGGACAATCCAAGTCATTTATCTCACTAACTTTCTCCGGCCAAACATCACAGCACATTTTATGCGTAATGCTAAGTTTAGTTTTTTGTCTGATGTAGGCACTTGTGTCCTGGGGGGTGACCCCGGGTGACCTCAGCTCCTCAGCCTCTATCAGAGGTGGTGGTGGCGGCTCCGCAGAATTCAAATGTTCATCTCTTTTTTTAAATGAGATTTTATTTTGTTCGTGTACACATCGTCACTTTTTGAATGACTTCAATAAAAATGGTTAAACATTGTATGAAGTGTTCATCTAATCAGCGGGCTATTAAATGAGATGACGTTAAACCATTTTGTTAGGGGTTTTAATTAATATTTACTTTGTTTAATAGCTCAAGTCAATTTAAAAAAATAAAATGAAAGTCAAAGTGAGGTACAATCGTAGCCCACCAAAATATCCCTTACCTTTCTGAATGATGTCTTGATACTTCCCTTCTCTCCTGATGGACTGCACCTAAATGAAAATCTGATTTTATTTCCATCTATATTTATAACTGTAAGCTACAATCTTAAAAGTAAAATCAATGGAAGAGTACATCCAAACTTACGCTTTGACTCGGGTGGTAATTCTTTCTCCTGCAGCGGTTTACATTTACGGTGAAACCTCTCCATCGGCCTGCATTCAGACCTGGTCATGGTGACTCATGGTATCGGGGCTCCATTAATGATGGCTTTTTATAGAGGTTGTGCACGCGCTCAACTCAAAGTGAGCCAACTCAGATCAGCTGTTCTGGAAGTTGAAATATACATGACAACACACTTACTGACTCTCTGCCTTGGATGGTTTTGAAATGAACATTAGAAAATGTCTCTAATCTTAGAGAGTTAGTGAACCTGCAGAGAGACTTTAGGATCAGCTCCAGGCTGCTTCCTGTACAAAGAATCTCTGTGTTCTTTCTTTGATTTGTGAATTCCTGAAGTGGAATCAGGAAAGTATCATCTTAAGATTGCTTGGAAATGCATTGTTGGTGTTGAAGGAAAAATAAAGGACATAAATCTTCAGTTTAAACTTTTAAAAAACAGGCTGCAGGTGTCCAGCAGATTCACATATTTCCCACAGCAGGTTTGTTTTTAGTCACGATTGCTATATATGCATCTTCTGAATCATCATATAATATAATCCAAAGCTGCACGAACGTTTGTCATCATCACAGTTTCTAAAGCAAAGACTGAGATTTCAGTCTGAGTCCTATTTCTGTACGGTTTCTCTGATGTGATAATGGCAGATCTCCAGGAAATATTTCGAAATCCCAGCATTCATTCGTACATGTTTTATTTCCCACATTTAAATTTGCATTTAATTGAAAGGGGTTATTGTTCACAGATAATCAACAGTGAATAAAATCTACATGGTTTCCACAGACATTAAAGAATATACAACAAAAACATCCATCTGCTTCCACAGATCTTTGTTTTAGAAGCATCGTGGCTGTAGTGATAGTTGCAACAACACATCGGCGTGCTTCAGGTGGGAATGTCAAAAAAATTGGCTGTGGGATGTGAAGCGTTCTCTCTAAAGGCACCCAGTTTCTTATAGCAGGCAGACCGCCAGCGTGATGAATGCTTTCAGGAGTTTAAGACAGCAAGGGGCCGGTGCTGTATCTTAACAAAACATACAATATAAGAAATTATACTGACATTGATGGAGGATATATTTGATAAATAACACGACGAACAAACACAGAAAATGAAAGATAGAAAACATTGGCAATGTACAGCGTGTAACAGGGAACTGAAACGAGGGAATATCATCATATGCCTGCGCTGAACACAACAAGCATCAGCAAGTCGTCACATTTTTAAAAGCAGGTTTGAACTGTTGCTTTACAGATCCGAAGAGTTTTTGTCTTGTTAAACCAACAATAAAAAAAAAAAAGCAACACACATCTCAAGTTTATAAGTAGCATTGTTTGTGTGTTTGTTTTTTTAATAGATTAAGTGAAAGAGAAAGAATTATATGCTCCCACTTTTATCTGTTAAACTTAAAGGTGATATGTTGCGCAATTTTAAAACAGCGTGTTCTTAGATTTAGTCCTGGTACTTTTCCATTCTCACAAAGTCAAAGATACAACGTGCCTGTTTAAGCAGCTTTCTTCCCTTTTTTTTTTTTTTTTTAAATTGAACATGGCCTTTGTTGTGTTGGATCACTGCTTTTGAAAAATGCAGTTTCATGAAGAATCTAACAAAACAAAAGAGCTCGGGGCTGCGAATCAAAAACAAAAAAAAACCAAAACAAACAAACCAGAGTTTCTGTTGTGTACAAGCAAAATGGAGAGCAGAACTTCAACCCCGCCCCCATCTCCTCTGCTCAGTGCACCAGCTCCAGCTGGCTGGTGGAGAAGGGCAAGACTCCGCTGACGTAGTAGGCGATGCCGAGGGAGAGCAGGGCGATCACCACCAGCAGCAGCAGGACCCTCCAGAAGCCCAGGTCCTCCACAAACTCCTGCCAGGTGGTCCTGAAGCTGGACAGGACGCCCTCGCTGCTCTGCAGGTTGGGGTTGAGTAAGGAGTGACTCTCCATCGCACTGGGTGGGAGGAGGCGTTAACAGAACGCGCAAAAAGAAGAAATGAAAAGAAACTCCTCACCACAAAGGACTCTCAACACTTAATGAAAACTGTGTGTGGCAACATGTGATGTCTAAAACAACAGTGCCAGAAATCTGACAGGAAATAATAAGAGCAAAGCAGTTTCAGAACAAATGACACTTTTTCCCTTTTCCCATCATGCCACGATCTTCACTTACTGTACTGACCTTTAACAACTTCTGACACATGGTCAATATTACAGCAAGTGTGGACGACAGAAATACTGGAAGGCTGAGATGAAGACATCAAATCTGAAAATAGCATCCTGAACATAGATGCTAATATTCCCACATGTCTTTGCTCTTGAACACACCAACAGTCAAAGTGACAACAACTACAGTCTGATTTAACACCTACAAAGTCATCTTCTGAATTAGCCTACATGCTATTAGGGTAAAGATTTCTCTGAAAGGTGTCAGGTCTGGATTTGAAGACTGTTTACATTGCGATGTCACCTGAGAGGAAAACTGGTTTCAAGGTGCTGCTCTTTAAATGAGTGTCAATCAACGTCAACCATCCTGTTTTAGTCGTAGCGTCCCTTGTCACACTTGTCACCTGCTTTGTCATAATCCTTAAGGATACAGTTTGAGCTGTGTTTCGATCATGTGATTCCACTTTCTACACAGCTTTAGGGCTTGTTAAGTAGCTCAGACTACTTTGCTTACCCTAGAGACCACATGTTGTTACTTGTTGGCCACAGTCACTCAACTGTGGGCAAGTTCTTCCTCTTCAATCAACCAAATCTCAATAATGACACAACCCGCAGATTTCAGTTATCTCTGAACTCAATCACTAACAAGCCCCCCCCCAGCTCTCGTCTGTAAATCCAGATAAATAAGCTTTTTTAAGTGGCCTGATAAAACCTGATAAAATTCACACATATGCCTCAAAGCCTAAGACCAATGAAGTTGTATCTCCCAGCTTTGATTCAACACAACTGAACCCGTGGTGAATATATAACTCCTGTTTACAGGATTGTCAGACAAAGACAAAATAGCCATATCAACATTTTCAACATTGTCAGACTGTTTTGAAAACGAATGGGATTGATTAGATGAGCTGGAGTGTGCGGTGAGAGGAATCCCTTTCACAAGCAGAACTTAAGTGTGACAAGCATATCAGAGAAACATACTTTGTTCTCAGTGAAAAGAAGTTGGGTTTTCTCCCCACTTTTTTTTTTTTTTTTTTTACATGCAAGTATGAAGACGCAGCTGCTTACCTCTCACTGTCTGCCATTTGCATGGTCTCCAGTTTGGAGTGGGGCCCTCTGTTAAAGCCCTTCACTTCCTGCTCCTCCAGCCCCTCCAGCAGACGAATGGCATCCTTGTTAACGCCACGTCTCTTTGCCAGCACCAGGGGAGTTGAGCCGTTGTGGTTACTGTCATGGGGGAAAATTGACAGACAGAAGGAAGTCAGACTCCTGGAGGAAGGAAATATTAAAGGTCCCACAACACTGCGGTGAATGTATGCAGCGGGGACCATCAAAAAAAAAAAAAAAGTAGATCAGTAAATCAGAGCATTACCAGATATCAATCTTCAGCCCATTAGACACCAAGAACTGTATCGTATCCACGTGCCCACACAGATGCAGAGCTGTATTTCCTTGGTAATCCGTGGCCAACAGGTCGGCCCCGAACTTGTGCAGGAGGCGGCATATGTCCACGTTTCCGCGGGCTGCAGCTAAGTGGAGGCCTGTGCGACCCCGGTTGTCGCGGATGTTGGGGTCACATCCCGTCTCCAGGAGCCTCTTGGCGAAGGGCAGGTCTCCATCGATGCAGGCCTGCAGCAGAGGCACGTTTGTCTGCGACGAGTCGTTGATGAAGACATAGGACATGTCCGAGTGGGTGTCAGAAAATTCCAGCGTACCTGCAGAGAAGAACATATGACACCGCTGAGATTAAAGATTGAGAGGGTTTTCTGTTTTCCTTCTGCCGTATAAAGATTAGTTCAGATTAGGAAATCAACCAAAACAAACTTGGTAGGCTGTGGTAGGACTGACTGGTACACAAAACTAGCACATTTCGCCATCTAGTGGTTATTTAGGTTCTGGAACAACTCCACATCAACACAAACACTCGCACCATTGATTTAAGGTGATGCCAGGCAGTAAAACGAATCACCTACAATGTGCAAAATGTCGATTTGCTCCACAAGACTCCGTAATGGCCGACTGCTGCCAAAATGGCGAAGCAGTGTTTAAAAATGCTGCCTAACCTGCCACACCAGGGCTTTCAGTTTCATCCATGGTACAAAAAAAAAAAAAAGAGGTCAAGCCAGGTCAAACAGAAGCACAGCGTCATCCAACAGCTCATTCATTCATTACATGTTTAATCTTTAACTCTGGAGATAATATCCGAGATTAAAACACACAATAAAAAAACTAATCAAAGCTTCACCAGGTTACCGCTGAACACACAACAACAACCTTTAAGTCAACTGTCCTGATTTGTGCCTTCCTGAATTCACCCCACGGTGTCATTTACATTTAGAATTCAGTGTGCAAATAACGATTAAATACTATTTATGGCCTTTAAAATCTAACACAACAATTTTACATGTTTTATTATTTATCATTGTACATTCATATATTAAATAATTCGCATTAGAGCAAAAGCTCTAATCTCTGCAAAGGAAAGCTCCTAAAAATTCCGTTATCATGGGACAAAGATTCAAAACCTACTTGCAGTGACTCATTTTAGGTGAATATTTCTGTACATTTTTATTTTTGTGCAGCAAAGAAGCAGATTACAGTGAGCAGTAGCCTGCTACTAGCTAGCTATAGCATCGACCCAAATTGATTAAAATGGCAATGAATTATAATTTTAACTATCTACATGAAGATGACTAACAGTGACGAGATTTAGAGGGCGAAACATGATTCTTATTAAAATAAAACATCAGCTTTTTCTGTTAGCCGAGGAAAGCTAAGAGGCTAGCGGAGCTAATGTTAGCTCGGAAGCTAACGTTCAAAACCCGAACGAAACGGATTAAAACGCGATTTGACAACTTCGGCAGCAAACGAGTGCGTTTGGTATTAATTAAGTCTTCTCTGTCGCCCATCCACTTCAGTGCTCACCTGTTGATAAGAGCCAAACCAGCAGGAAAAAAACAAAACTCGCTTTCCTCGGAGCTAACGTCGCTAGCCGTGCTGTTGTTGTTGTTGTCGTTGTGTTCCTCTACTTCCGGTTAGCGCCGCTTCAATTGTCGCCACCTAGCGTTGGGGAGTATTAAAAAAAAACATAAAAAAAACCCAACTATCTTAAAAGTATTCTTAAATTCACCAAATTAACTAATACATATTTATATTTGTGGAGAATTCTGATCTAAATAAAGCTGACTGGACACCTCGTTATTTATTTTAAGGCTAATTTAAATCGCTGTGTTTCTAAATTAATAAAACTTTCATATAATTTCTTTTATGAAATTGAACAATGAGAGAAAGAATAATAACAGTTAAAAACCCCAAAATGTTTCTACGTTTTGGGGTTATTTTGATTTGGAAGCTGATTAGTTTGACTTTACTTAAAAAATACTACACAGATCTATAGCTAACCAAAAGAAAGTCCAAATTCTAGATGAGCATTATTATTATCTCTTACCGGCCTGTTTTCTCCCCTCCTTTTGATTCTTAAATGCTGTAACAGCTTTTTGGAAAGTCTGATTTTATCAAATTAATACGGCCAGAAACGTTATCTTCACACCGACTGCACCACATCAAAGAGCTACATGTGAAGCGATTTAAAATACAGCTTGGACTTATTTTATATTCTGCACACCGAGCTGAGACATCACATAGAATAGTCATCTGGCGTTTCTCTATTAAATCTTAAACTTTATTTCAAAGTGTGAGCACAGAAATACACAACAGTAACAGACATGTATGTGACCTTTTATTTCCCATTAAAGATCCTCTTTGAGGAAAAACTGCATTTTTTTTCTGTCACTCCAGCCACATTCAGTAATTTGCTTTTGGATGTGAACATGGGGAAAAGACCAATCAGATAATAAAATCTATTGTTAAGTCTGTTAAACCATTAGCTGTGAATATACTTTTTCATATAAAAACATCCTTAAGGCATTTTTTTTTATCTCCATATTATTTAATGTACACATCATCATCTCCCCGTTCCCTCCCAACCCAGTAAATAAAACCAAGGGATAAGTAAAATAATTACATTCTAGATTACAAAACAACAAATGCAGACCAAAAAACAAAGCAAAAAAAAAAAAAAAAGAGAGGAAAATAAAAGAAAAACTAAAACGTGACATTTGAATAAAATCAGGGCTACCAGCAGAGAGATAGACACAGTGGTCATAGTGGTTAAAAGTCAACCTGTAGCCTTCACTGTCCAAACATAATAATCACCAGAGAAGAACACTCGTTTTAGATTTTCAATTTACAATGCAAACCCAAGTCAACGTAAAAATACATTCTTTTTTTTTTTTTTTAAAAAAAGAAAGACGTAATTTCTTCCTGTTTATTATCTGAAGACAGTGAAAAGATACAGACAGTATTAAAAGAGAGAAGAAAAGAGAAAGAAAGAAAAATAAAATCAGGAGCAGGACCTTTGTTCTAACACACTTTGCTGGGAAATACAGGAAGCATTACTATGTACAGCAATAATTAACAATCAGAGTGTGTTTGGTTTCCTGTTGTAGATTTATTGATATTTAAAAACACTTGTTTGGTCACAATATAATGAAGGATAGTGAAAATGGAGATAAGTGTATGTGCCCCCTTTTATTATTTGACTTGTTTATTGTTCTAACCCACATGAGATCATCAGTGCAATATAAATGAATGGGTGGTCTCGTTCTGGTATTAGCTGTTGCAGAGGTCCTGGTTTGGCGGTTTTGAGGAAGTGTTTATTGTGTGCGTCGCTTTGGAACACCAGAGTCACGCTGTGAAATGTGCAGAGATCACAGTGTTTTATAAAATACACTTATGGTTTAGTCTTACAGTCAAATGTGTTGTCAGCTTTTAAAATGTAATGCAATCTGTAAAGTAACAGCACCTACATTGGTTGTAGCCGGCGGTGAATACAAAAAGATCCAACATTTTGTAGCGGCCATTTCTGGCGGTAAAAATATGTGTGTTTTTTTATAGCATCTACTTCAGTTAAACCAGCTCAGAAACCGACCGTTAAGACTTTTGATTCCACCAAAATCAGACTTGACTCTCTGACCTGACTTATCTGGAGCAGATGTCCACCCTGATGTTTGAGCGGGGCAGTGCTTTCCAAAGGGGTGGCACGCTCCGAGGTAGCCGAGAATGATTCTCGCCAAAACCATAACGAGAAAAACAGACACAAAATAAACGACAAAAAGAATATGAACAATAGCACCATTGTCAGTGATAATCAAGGGAAGAAGCCTTCTCTTCCCATTTCTTGCCTCCAACACCTCCTCCTCTTTTTTTTTTTTTTAATAAGATTTTTTTTTCCTAAATGGGGTAAAACAAACAAACACTTTGAAAACAAGCAGCCGTTGCTCGACTCGGTTGTGAAACCATCAGTGAAGCAGCAGAGGGGTTCATTTTCAGTCAGTCACATGTTCCTGCTTTCCAACCATCTCATCCTCCTTTTTTCCCTCGAAGTGATATTACATCACCTTCTGATGTTTCCCCCCTCCGTTCCTCCTCCATCCTTCACCTCCTGCTACTACAGGATCTTGCTGCAGACTTGGCAGCGGCTGACTTTGGAGCGCTCCTGGCCTCCCTTCAGGGTTTCCTGCGCCGGTGAGAACAGGAACTCCTGGCTGGGCTCCACGGTGGTCAGCCAGAAGCTGTATTTGTTGGCAAAGTAGTGGCAGGTGCCCTTGGCACCGTTGCACTCGATGAATGGCGTCGCACGGAAATCCTCCAGACAGGAGCCGGGAGACACCAAGGACTGACCGCCACCTTCAGCGCCGGCTGCTGTGTGCTGTGGTGGAGAAAAAGCCAATGACAGATGAAAAACCCCGCAAGATTGAAATACGAGTCTCTGCAGCACCCAAAAACCTGAATGTCTCAGATTAGAGTAACGTCAGATTTGTTGAATATGATTAGCTGCTTTGTGGACAATCTGACCTGGCTGATGTTGCCAGCTGGTAATTATTTGCATTTTACAGACGAAATAACTTAATGAAAACATCTACTACCATCAGGAAGGAGTATCCGATCCAGAGACTCCTCCAGCCGGGGGGGCAGTTGGGGATGTTCATGTCCTGACTGTGCATCGCCACGGCCTGAGACGGAGCCTCACAAACCGAACATCTGGACGAGACAGAAAGCAAACACTTATGAAAAAAAAAAGAGAAAAAAAAAAGAGCCGAGCCGGCCTGGACCGAGATCTTTACCTGCTGATGTAAGGCTGGATCTGCTGCTCAGCCACAGGCATCATGGGGATGGGTGCGGTCGTGGACAGCCAGTAGGATTTGTCGTTGCGGCTGGCGTAGTAGCAGACCTCGTTGGGGGAGCAGTAGAGGAAGGGAATGGTGCTGAACCGGGGGAGGCAAGAACCAGGTTGGCCTGGAGAGACGGAGAGTATCTCCGCATATTAGGCGTGTTCAACCGGTTACAATGTAACTCCTGAAACTTTCATCAAAAGGAAGTTCATTTCCGTACCAAGATCCTGATTGTGCGCCTTCTCTTGTCCCTCCACATACAGCAGGCTGTATCCGTCCCACAGTTTGGCCATTCCCTGAGGACACATGGGAACCTGGGAGTTCTGGCTGTGTTTCACCAAAGTGTAGCCGATGCTGAAGCTGCGGCCGACGCCGCCGGGAATTCCAGGAAGGCCGACTGTTCCAGGAGAACCTGAGTAGGAGGAGCGAGAAAAAGTTTGGGACAGATGCTAGAACCCGGAGGAGGCTTGAAATTGTCTTTTGATGGCGTTCGTGTTAAGATAGTTCAGGTACTTAAGTATTTTCTGTGGGTTTCTGTCCCCAATTTGAAACGGCCACGCCATGCGTTTTTTTAATACTCGAAATTTTATAGAAATTACACTTACTGTTGGATAATTCTTTTCCTAATTAAATGGTATTATTTATTATTATTGTATTGAAATGCTGACCTTTACAGTCTTTTTAGGCTTGTTGAGGTAAAACACACACAGAACTGACCTTGCTCTCCAGTGGGTCCGGGGAAACCAGGGGGTCCAGCATCACCAGTAGGTCCAGACAAACCAGGAGAGCCAGTCCTGCCCAGTTTACCCAAAGAGCCAGGAGGACCTTTGGGACCTGTAGCAGCGGAGGAGTTTTTCAATCAGGAGCATGCATATTTTCAGCATATACACAGAACTGGACTAGTTCTTCACTCACCGGGGCGTCCAGGGTTTCCAGGTCGGCCGGACTCTCCGCCATCCCCAGGGCCCCCGTTGTCACCCGGGTAACCAACTTCTCCAGGAGGTCGTGTGTAGTCACCAGGCGGAACAGGCAGCATGATTCCAGGGATACCCTTCCGACCGGGACGTCCTGGGCAGAAGGGCAGCAGAGGAGGACAAGGTTAGAGAAAGTTCATAAACAAATTCAACTTCCTGTTCCACCTAAAGGTGCTTACTACTCGTAGGAAGACCAAAGTCCACCTACCTTGTAATCCCTTGGGTCCTTTGTTTCCATAGTAACCAGGATCACCGGTGAAACCCTTCAGACCAGCACCTCCGCTGAAACCAGTCTCACCACGAGAGCCTGAAAAGCAAAAACACAATGTTACACTTGGCTATAGAGATACGTTTCAGAAACAAACAGGAACCCAAAGTGTGTTTTTGGTTCTTCCACTTCACCTTTAGCGCCAGGGAAGCCGTTGCTTCCTGGGCCTCCAGGGAACCCTGGTTCTCCTTTCCTTCCTGGGGAGCCAGGGAAGCCTGGGAGTCCAGAATCACCTCTGTCTCCTTGGGCCGTCCCGGGGCCAGGTGGTCCAGGTGGGCCTGGGGGACCTTGGAAACCTGAATGAGAAAGCAGATAAGAGTAAGAAGGAAGGGGGAGCAGAGAGGAAAGGAAAGCTCATGAACTCGAAAGATGTATTTACCATATTCTCCATCCAGACCAGGGAGGCCAGGATCTCCCAGAGGTCCGGGAACATTTGACCCGACGGTCTCACCAGGAAGTCCAGGCCGGCCGGGGAATCCTGTGAGTCCAGGTGCACCTGACATACGACAGCAAAAGAAGAAAGCAGCGATTTTAATGTTGTATGTCTTCATCCATATTCAACAAAGACGTCCTTGAAGTCCATCTCACCTGACTGTCCTCTCTCTCCCTTTGCTCCAGAGTATCCTGGAGATCCTGGATAGGAGATGCCTCTCTCTCCCTTCTGCCCTGGAATTCCTGGGGTGCCTGGACGTCCTCCTAGACTTCCTCCTGGACACCAAAGCAACAAAATGTTTATCTCCAACATCGGCATGTGAATAAGAGTTTCATTTTGGTCAATTACTTTCATTTTAAGACAATAATAATAATAATAATAATAAAAAAAACAACTTTATAATGAGGTCCTTGCCTGGGTTTCCAGATAGACCTTTAGGTCCACCAAGACCATTGAGCCCATCCAAACCAGGAGATCCAGGCAAACCTACAAAAACAACACAAAAAGTGGATTTGTCCGAAACCTCTTTATTATAGTGTTACCTGGTCTTATTTTGAAGGAAAAAGTCAAAATGGATTTGACGTTTCTGTGTCACCTTTGGCTCCAGGTCCTCCAGGACCACCAGGGAAACCAGGACTCCCATCGGATCCTCTTCTCCCTGGGAAGCCGAATGCACCCTTTGGTCCGGGGAAACCAGGGGAACCTTCAAAGAGATAAATGTTACTATCATCTTACTGACGCACTTTTTCAGGCTGAAAGTTGCTTTGGTCCCTCACCCATTATTCCGGTCCGCCCCGGTTCACCAGGAGCTCCCTTTGCTCCAGGGAATCCCGAACTTCCTGAAAAGCCGCTGTCACCAGGGTTGCCATCAAGACCCCGACCACCTGATGAGAGATAACCAAAGAAATCTGTAACAGATCCTGAGGTATATTCCTCACCGCAGTCTGGAGATCACCAAATATTCATGTATATTTACTACTTTTAAAACCTGGTAAAACAGAAACAAACAGGAAAGCGAGAAGAACAAAGGAAAAACCAGATCCACATCGACCTGTACAACAAAAAGACTTAAACTGCTTCTCACCTGGGAAGCCTGGATCTCCTGGCTGGCCTTTAGCTCCTGGTGCTCCAGGATAACTGTAGGAATCTCCGGGTATTCCTAAACAACAAGCCAATGATTGATATCAGAGCGTCTATAAACAGGGATGCAGTTGTGAGCTGATTTCTCTGCCTGATCTTTGGACTCACCTTTGGTACCAGGCCGGCCAGGTTCTCCAGGATTTCCAGGTAAACCTGGTGCACCATCATCACCCTGAAAGAAGCCGTCAGACGTTGACCGCCTGGAACTTGTTGATGAATTCTATATCTGTGTGTATTTGTCTTACCCTTGATCCAGTTACGCCGGGGAATCCCACAATTCCACCCTCTCCCTTTGGACCAGGGAAACCCGGAAGTCCTGGAGATCCCGGAAACCCGGGCTGTCCCGGCTGTCCTTTACTCTGATCAGCAAAACCAGGAAGTCCAGGCAGACCCTGACGACCAGGCAGACCTGGGAAACCCTTGTCACCTGAAATCAGATTGGAAGTGGAAAGGTTTGACAAGTGCAACATGGAAGGAAGTCATTGAAACGCAGGGAAACCAAGGATGCTGTCCAGGATGGTTTTATGTATTCAGGGCAGAGGCTCATTTTACCTCTGGGTCCGGGAAAGCCAGGAATGCCACTGCCTCCGGGGTTTCCAGGGTCTCCTTTCTCCAAACCTCGTGATGGAATGGGAGGAGCAGGCAAGCCGGGAGAACCAGGGAATCCTCGTTCCCCTGACAAAAAAAAAACAAAAAAACAAAAACAAAAAACCAAAAAAAAAAAAAAAACAAAAACAAAAAACTGATTTTAGTGCGACTCCGAGGCTGCAGAGGACTTTAACACTCCTTCCTGGAGCTGATGTGTTACCTTTTGATCCAGGGTATCCCGATCCACCAGGGATTCCATTTCTCCCAGGGCCTCCAGAGAGCCCTTTTCCTCCAGGAAATCCTGAAGATCCAGGACGTCCCGGAAGTCCGGGGAAACCCATCAGTCCGGGGAAACCTCTCTCTCCTGTGGAAAGACATAGAAGCCAAATATGAGTGCTGCTCATTAAAGTTAGGAACCTTTCAGCTCCAGCTTACCCTTTGCTCCTGGTGTTCCTGGGACCCCGTCTCTAATTCCTGGTCCTGGAGGTCCGATGGGTCCTCTTGGCCCTGGTGACCCAGGGGTGCCGGGCAGTCCTGGGGTTCCCTTCATTCCAGCCGGCCCTGGGAACCCTGGGTCTCCTCTGTCTCCCTTCCGACCGGGGAAACCTGTTGGAGGACGGATGGTGACGCGACAGGTGGGAAGAGTTTTAGTTTTAAATGAAAACAATAATTTACACATGACTCTAAAAAGAATATTAACATTAAAACACAACAGTAGAAAAATAAATGTCAGTCATTTGGTTTCTGTCATATTAATATTGGGTAACAAAAATAAACTTACCTTTCTTTTTTATTAAAAATTAACTTACCTTCATTAAGTTTATCAATAAGTATTAAATCAATACACAATCACAATTGTTTAAGCTTATTATACACACCAGCACATGGACACAACTGCAAAAAGCAGACAACAATGTAAATATACACGTCCCATTACATTGTTTATGACCTTGGTTAGGATGTAATTGCACTGAGATTGAACATATACAAGCATGACGTAGCTGATTTCAGATCGATTCGGAGGGATTTTGAATGTTTGCTGGATCAAACCTGTAATTATGTTCAATTTCATGAGGACAAAAAAGCTCAAGTGCAATTTCAAACTAAATTAGTGAGGATCTACTGCCTAAAGTCGGTTTGTTTGACGGGATTGCGAACTAATCACTACGAGTCTACATTCTTAAAAAGAAAAGCCCGTTTTCAACACATCTGGTCTTTTCATTTCACTAATTTGTCACAAATCTGGGACGAGACGGGGATGTGCTGAAAATAAAAAGCCCTTTTAAGAGTGTAGAAAAAGCCTCTAGTCTCGATGCAGGAGCAGCAATGTTAAACAAAGCTTGCACCAAAAAAAAAAAAAAAAAAAAACAACAACAAAAAAACCATGTGTTGTCACACAAACTTATTACAATAAATACATTATACACATCCGGCAGAGATTAAAGATGAGAGTGTAATCGGACTGGAAGGGTTAGTTCTGGCTGCAAAAACAAACATTGGTAGTCATGTTTCCCAAGAAAATGTTTTGTTTCTGAGTCTAAAATGTCCATCGTAAGCCAAAGTTGGGCCAAAGTTTGAGTGGGGTGTGATAACACACTACATCAGTGATATGATGCATATAAAGGAAGGTGTGACCTAGTTTTTTTTTTAACCAGAAGTAACCACATCAACCTCAATCAGATTTTTAATTCAAGAAGCTTTGAAACTAGTGATTGAAATCATAAACTCCTGAGCAAAAGTTTTTACTGGGCTAGTAAGGGACGTTATCCCATAGATTTCAATAAAACCTCAGCTCTAAAGTGAATTAAAAGGAGCAAACCTTTTATGACTAACCTCTAAGGTGCCTCTAAGGGAGGGAAAAATATGATCATCGTGATTATTTGATTCCAGGAAAATTCTGAATTATTCCATGTATTTCTATCCGATTCCTTCTCCTGTTTCACACCCCAGCATTGACTCCCAAGATTGATTGAATTACAGAGCCGGACATTTGTTTTGCTGCACAGATGAAGAGTCGGCAGACACTTTGAAGGAGGCAGCGCTTAAAGCGTTTGGTCTTATGCGTGAAGAGCGGGAGGACGGAGGGATGGAAGCAAAGGATGGAGCAAATGGCAGAAGGGATGGATGGATGGGGGAGAGAATATCTCACCTTGGCAGCCTATAACGAATGACCCAACACCAAAAACAAAACAAAACAAAAACAAAAAGATGGAGAGGTGAGAGGATGGAGAAGATGATGATGATGATGATGAGGATGATGATGAGGATGGTGGTGGGGTTGTGTAGGAAGGAGGAGGAAACAGGACAAGAAGACAAGAAGGAGAAAAATAGAAAGAAAAAAAGACAGGGATGAACCAACGCTGGTAAAAAGTGAAGGACTAAGTGGTGAAAGACATCAGTGATGGCTGGACTGGATCACATTATTTATAAATAAAGCTACAAACAACACGTGACCTGTCAAATATAGAAAATGAATTCCACATTTTTATAAAATCCTACAAAGCTCAGCAGAAGTCTGGTCAGCCACGACGGGCGGTTGCTGAATCTTTCCCCTCACCTGGCGATCCGCTCAGCCCTTTGGCGCCGGGAGCTCCAGGTCGACCGGGAATGCCGCCGGTTGGGTCGCCAGGAGGTCCAGGCAGGCCGGGGAAACCAGGGAGACCGTCAACGCCGCGCTCTCCCTTCCGTCCAGGAACACCAGAACGTGCGTCAAAACCTGAGAGACGGAAAACGCCGACGTAAATAAGATGGACAAAATAATAGAGGGGCCTTACTGATGATTTAAAAGTGGGAGTCCTTCTGTTCCAGACGCACCAGGTGATCCGGGTCCTCCTGATGTTCCTGGTTGCCCTTTGTCTCCAGGGAGTCCCGGTAAGCCGTTCTGCCCCGGAGGACCAGGTGTGGCTCCCAGGACCTCTCCAGGCTGGCCTTTGGCTCCAGGACGCCCTGGAACACCATCCTTCCCCTTGCTGCCATCAAAACCCTGACCTGGGATACCCGGAACTCCAGAATCCCCTCTGGGTCCAGGGAAACCTAAAGAGAGAGGGGTACCGCACCGTCGCTCCACTTTGGGTTTTTTTCCAACATAATGGCAGCCGGGATTCGCGTGGTACCGAACCACAGCAGTTTACCTTGTGGTCCAGGTTGACCTCCAGAACCAGGATCTCCTCTCTCTCCTTTGGCGCCATCAAATCCTGGACGTCCTGGCCCTCCTGGCATACCTGGCTGACCTTTAGAGCCTGGCAGGTGCAGACAGGTACGACTTTAATTCATTCATTCATTCAGAAAAAGCAGATTAATATCAGATTTGATTTGAATCTGCAAGTGAATCAATAAAATCAATATTATAATTCTATATATTTATAATATATTTCGTGTCCTTCACGCTGTTTTTAAAGCACTGAAATAAATGCAGAATGAAACACAGAGCGGTTGCATTTGACTTCAAAATGATCAAATATAAAGTCAACAACAACAACAACAAAATAAGATTACCTGGTCGTCCAGGTAGTCCAGGTATTCCGGGGTTACCGGGGTCTCCAGGTATGGTGCAAGGTAGCACTTGGCCTGGCAGCAGTCACATACAGGTTAGCAAACACACTTTGTGCACACTAACGAACACATATGTGGACACACAAATGTACATTACTGCATGTAGGTGTTTGAAAAATAAATAAAAAATAAATAAAAAATCTGAAACATGCAGGCCATAAACATCAGCGCTAACCTCAAATCTGCTACATGTTTATGTTGTTAAACACAAAAATACATTTACTATGAATAATAATAATAATAATAATAATTAAAAATGTCTTCCAAATTGTTGATTGTCTGTCGCCTCCATTCATGCCACTACAGTTTTCAAAGTAAAAGCTTTCTACTCAGGTTAATCTTGAGTCCGATCATGAGAATTATTGTGTGTTGAATGTGGTTAGTAATAAATTTCTCATATTAAAGGGCGGCTCCAAAATTAGGACGTTATAAAGTCAGTGTGGATTCTGAGTTTGGGGATCAGTGCCATTATTTCCCGCCCTCCTTCCCTCTCCGACCCCTCACTGGTTAAAAGCACTTAGCAGAGGCAGGGCTTGAAAACATGCGCTAGGTTTCAGCAGCTTTGATTGGAGGAAGAGGAGAGTACGAACAACCGCAGCTGTCCAATGATTGGAGAGGAATGTGGTGCATGTTTCAAGGATGTGGCCTCACGCTTGGCCCCCAAAAAAAAAACAAAAAACAAAAACCCAAAACCCGTCCATCAATCATCCACTGGCTCCGCCCAGATGGAGTCCCTGAGCCTCAGGGAGCGAGACGCTTCCATCGGCTCCGCCATGAACAGATGATTGACGGGAAGCCGGCTGGTTTCAGAAGGAAACAAAGACTACATTTCCCAGAATGACTTGCTATAATGGTCTTATATGTTGGGACCACCTACACCAAAAGATAAAGTGAGATTTAATTCTAAATCACATCTAGGTTCAATATTCATAATGTGGAAATCCAACTTTCAAACTAAAAAACATCCACATTTTTACTCAATCGCTCAAAAAATGGTGAGCCAATCAGATTGGAAGATTGGGGAGATTTTTTTTTTTTTTTTTTTGCTTCTTACCTACAAATTATATTTTCTTATGAATATAAGCACTTCAAAACAAGAGAAGTCTGAAACATTAAAAAAAAAATTATATTGGAGGAGAAACCATCACATTTTTTGAATCCTCCAGACGTGTTGTTATTGAAATAACTTCCTGGTCTCTCCAGTGTGAGTTATTCTTTCTGCTAATCATTCAGCTTTTACTCGAGGGGGGGAGCTGAAGGATCCACCAACGGCCGGACTGCCTAAAACTGAAGCTACCCTTCCTGTCCCGGGATCATTACCCTGCTGGCTGGTGGATGAAAAAGTTAGTTACCCACCCGTTCCCTCTCCGACGTCATTAACCCCTCCACAGCTGTTTTCACCTGGATAGATAAACATGCACAAGGAAGGTCAGACAGATGGAGGGATGGGAGAGAGAGAGAGAGAGAGAGAGAGAGAGAGAGAGAGAGGAGAGGGAGAGAGAGAGAGAGAGAGAGAGGAGAGAGAGAGAGAGAGAGAGAGAGAGGAGGAGAGGGAGAGGGAGAGAGAGAGAGAGACAGAGAGAGAGAGAGAGAGAGAGAGGGAGAGAGAGACAGAGGTAGAAGATGGCAGCATACAAAGCCAGTCAGGGTCATTTGCATGCGCCAATAAAGCAATTAAATTGTTTTTCATCAGATCATCAGCAAATCAGTTCAATTGAGGGCTCATTCAGTTAAGGCAAAGGCATATTTAAATGCTTCCATGTAAAAGTGCTTAAAGGCAGATTATTTCCCTCGACGGGAGGAGAGAGAGAGAGAGAGGAGATGTTACCAAAACCGACTCTCTCTTCCTTTCTCTCTCTCTCTTGGCGCCCGCGAGCGACAATAACCTTCATATGAAAAGCAAAACAGCAAAATGAATCATTGAGCACAAGCGTCGTAGTGCGAGAGCACACACGGTCATACTGAGGATGAGCGGCCAGCTGCGCCATTTAGTCTCAGAGATCGGAGAACAACTTCCTTTAAACTTTCAGGACCAGATGAAATTGAACCAAAAGCTCCCAACCTTCTGGACGTTCAACCCCTTCGTTGGTTTACATCTTGTGAACGCTTTTTGGGATGTTGGGAGTCAACGCATATAAATGATGTGTGCAGATTCCAGTAGGCTGGAGGTGAAAAAGCAGACTTGGTGGAATTAATAATTTAAGATCCTCTCAGCTTCTCTGAGACTAAAGAAACACAGTAGCTGTTGCACAATCAGCATAAAAAAAAAAAAAAATCTGGTCCATGTGCGCCAATCAGTCATCTAACAAAGCAGTCGATGGATTATAGATTATTGGCTGCAGAAGAGGTGTGTAAGCACATTAATGGAGACCATTAATCATGAAGTTAACAGTGTGCCGCCGCAGCCGAGGCATGAAGGGCAGGAAGCTGCTTTGGTAGAGAGAATCTAACAAGCACCGCGTCGTCCCGTCAGGTGCTGCAGAGCTGGACTGCTACAGCGAGGCAGATGAACCGGGATCTGACTGTCCCCTACGGAGGCCCTCTAATGGTTTAGGGTGTTAAGGTGGCGTTGCCGTGGCAACTACAGCACATGGAGGATGGGCAATGATGGGATGAGATGGATGTATGACACGTACGACATCCATGAGGACAGACACACACTGAACACAACAACACCTGACACGTCTTCTGCTTTGTTCTGCTCCTGCTCGCCCCCCCCCCCACCCCGTCACCACTTACCTCTCAGTCCGGGTAAACCTGGTTGCCCTGGCAACCCAAACACGCCGGGGTCTCCGGGCTCTCCTCGGAAGCCCGGGGTTCCGACGTAGCCGATGCCGGGCTCGCCAGCGATGCCGGGACGACCCTTGGCTCCCGGGAACCCTGGGAAACCTTTCTCCCCAACTGTGCCGAAGCCAGCGTCGCCCTGGAGACGAGGCAAGACGAGAGGATGCATCAAAACCCTCGTCTGGATTTCTTCTTGTGTGTGGATTGAGGCCAATCCTCTGAAACACTCACTGGGGGCCCTGGAGCTCCAGGGAAGCCAGGCAGTCCGTCTCTGCCAGGTTTCCCGGTTTCCCCCGTGGGGCCCCTGGGCCCGGGAGCTCCCGGCTCTCCTTTTACCCCAGCACCGAAGTTGGAGTAGTAAGAGGCTCCCTTCTCTCCCTTCCGACCAAAGAATCCCGTCTCCCCACGTCGACCCTGGACGAAGATTGGATTAAATCAGAAAGCTCTTGGGCAAAGAGTGTCAGCGTTTCCTCGTCCAGACTCTTCCGGTCCAAACAACAGAATCCGACTTTTACTCACAGGAGGTCCCTGGACGCCGTTAAAACCGGGCGAACCGGAGTCGCCCTGCTCACCCTTTTGTCCGGGAAAGCCGGGGCTGCCGTTGGCTCCGGGGACTCCAGGTAGTCCAGGCAGAAGTGCACCGCTGCCGCCTGCGCAGGCGCAGTCGCCTGGATCACCTGGAGGAAACAGAGCGAAGGAAGGAGGTGAGATAATCGATAGTATCGCTGCAGTGCTATAAAGTTTGTGTGCGTTTGTGTACCTCTGAACCCTTTGTATCCGATGTTACCCGGCGGTCCTCTGGGGCCAGGAGGACCAGGTGGTCCTGGGAAGCTGGTGCCATCATCTGCACACACACACACACACAAAAAAGCATCCACACACACACGTTAAGATAAATTCAGGGTAAATTCACGGCCATGTTGGTGTCAGTTCTGTGATTTTCAGATTTCACACTGTTTCATCTTCAGCTGAGTTGCACTGACTTGTATAAGACAATGCAACTTCCTGTCTTAGCTTTTGTCCCATTTTCACTGAAATATTTATGTTCTGTAATAAAAAAAATAATAATAATAACCAACAGCTCGGTGTCACAGTGTGAAATCAGGGTTAGTTTGCCCAGTTTGTTCATGAAGATTTGAGCCGCTGCTGCTGCTGCAAGATGACAGACGCTTATTTTATTTAAAGCATTGAAATGTTTATATCATTGTAGAATATAAAACAGCAGTGTCTTTAGCTTGAACTCACTGATTTCACATCGACTATAATGGCTAAGAGCTTTTGGCTGCAAGCAGCATGCACAGCAGTGTTGAGGTTTGGCACAAACATTTGAGTAAAAACCATCCAGTCGAGACTTTAACTGTGAAGAGAATCTACTGTGAGGACAAACGTCCACTCCCTAAAATACTAAAATAATAAGTAAAACTCAGCTCAGATTCTTATATTTGTTATTTGTCATGTTTGATTCAGCAACGAAATAAAAGAAACTGAAAGGAAGCATTTGGTAACAGTCACTGTCATTGTTAATATTACTTTCTTTCAGTTTGCATCTCAATTCTCTCTTTTCCTTCTTTCAATGTGTTTGTGCCAACAATAAAAAAAAAAAAAAAAAAAAGACATCCCTGTTGCAAACGCTGCCAAGCATTAATGTCCATGTAAAATCAGTGAATTCAGACCAGAGCAGGCGACACAGAGCTGAAAGCAGCTTTGGAGCAGAGAGACCTTCCCAGCGGAGAGCCAGCTCTCATCAGCTGTACTTACCGCAGCGCCCTGCAGAGAGCACAGCGTGGGGAAAATAAAAAGCACTTTGGCAGCGAGGTACTGCCTGCTGAAGAGATGTGTTTGTTGCTCTGATTTTTGATTTTGTTTTGATTGTTTTTGTCTTTGGCAGGCTGAACGTGAGTCGTGTTACGTCAGCCTACGACACCCGTACGTGACTGACCTGGGAACGGTGGATAGATGACGCAGGGGCCGGTCGAGCCTTGGAGGACAGTAAAGTCAGTCAGCCATTATGCTTTATAGTCTGCTTCTACCTTGTCTTTTACCAATGAGCTGGATTTTTTTTTTTTTTTTTTAGAAAACCCATTTTTCCGTTGCAAAAGTTTCTGATGCCAAACGCAGAACGATGCGGCTTCTCCAACTTGGAGTTGCTCATTGTTGCATGATCTTATCCATAAAAATAATAATAACAACCTGCTTTCGCACAAGTTAGACACCTAAAACAGAAGAAAACTTCGACAACATTCAAAACACATGTAAAGGAAAAAGGACTTCAAATGTTACAAAGTCAAATCATTTCTCGACTCAACTCCCAAATGCAAAAAACATCGGCCCCGTTCATGAAGGGCCTGGGAGGGACCAGAGAGCCCTCATTAGGTGATTCTCTGTGAACATACTAGAAGGTCCTGGAGGTCCGGGAGGTCCGGCGGGTCCGGGTAATCCAGGGGCGCCTGGGTTGCCTTCGATACTGTATCCAAGCGCGCCGGGGTTTCCCTTCTCTCCTTTTGGGCCTTGGGTCCCGGGGAAACCTGGAGAACCTGGTCGACTTCCGTATGAGGGATCTGGATGGTGCCGATGATTGACAGATATATTTCATTTAACTTCTGACATCAAAATAAAAGAAATCTCGAACTGAGGGTGAGTTTAAAGCTACTTGCCCAACACTGTTCCCGGCTGGCCGGGTGGTCCTGGGAAACCTGGAGCTCCCTGGTCGCCCGGGGCACCGGGCAGGCCGCCGAGACCTGGATCACCTTGGGTTCCTGCAGCCAATCAGAGAGAAGATGGTGACGCATGGTCAAAGGTAGGTCAAAGCCAAATCCCATGAAGTCGGCAGTAAGTCTGTGCAACCTTGAACAGACAGGCCCAGCTCGTTTGTGTAGGCAGGAGGTCCTGGTAGTCCGGGTTCTCCCTGGTCCCCCTGAAGAGACACACCGCCAAAAGTGAGTCAGCATTTCTTTCATCAACTCAAACTGTTCCGTTAAACCTGTTTGTACCCGATAGAAACACAAAATCTAAATATGTGGGATGTCCAAGAAGAAGAAGAAACACTGCACACTCCACCTGCTGGTCGGATACTGGAAGTGCAAGAAACTGCAAACATCGATCCTCAGAGCGATGTCACGTTTATATTTGCCCCACAAAAACATTTTTATTTGTGCTTTTGTAGAATATTTGTAACAAAGTAACAAAATGAAAGCTTCCCGTCACGTCAGGAGCCTAAATAGTTCATTCAGGCTTCAATAGGCTTCATTCACGTCCGACTGCTCTACTGTAACAAAAGGAAACACAAAAACACAAACAAACTCTGCTTACCTTTGCTCCGATGTATCCTGGCTGCCCGGGAAAACCTGGATTACCGCTGAATCCCTGCACCGGAAAAAAAGAACAAAAAAACCCACTTTGTGACAGTTTTTAAAGAGATGTCATTAAATTGTGGCACTGACTGTAGTGTCTGATAACTTTTTTTTTTTTTTTTTTTTTTTTAAAGCGTACCTGTTGTCCGGGCGGTCCAGGTGGGCCATTAAAACCTGGAGGACCCTGTTTGGTGGAATCACAGCGGACCGGTCAGAGACACGTTTAATCACAGAGGAAGACAGAAGACAACATTTCTACTTCCTTCCACTGAGTTTTTCTGTCATGCAGTCAGATGTGAGCTCTTACTCTTGCCCCGGGGTATCCAGGAATGCCCTTTTCTCCGTATTCGCCGCGGTAACCAAAAGGTCCCTGGAATCAAACGGGGGGGAAAATGTCAGATGCTGCAAACAGGTTTCTTTCATTTTTTTAAAGCTTCGACACGAAATTTTTACTAAAATGAAATGTTCATTGAATATTTCGAGAAATAAATACGTACAGGCTGGCCAGGACTGCCGGGGAATCCTCTGAATCCCTTTGGGCCCGGTTCACCCTGTGACACACAGAGAGCGAACAAAGAGGCAGAAATGTGAAGCCATGAGCTGCATGATGTTGTCAGATGGACGGATTGTATTCAGACTTCTGGGTTCTTGCATCATTAACACATTTGTTCGATTAAAACTTACCTTTGCATGTGTTCTGACAGGTTTGTTTTTTTTAAATACAACTCATGTATGTACTCTCCGTTTTAAGTGAAGTAAATTCAAAGTTTTAAAAATAATTTTAGAAGTTGAGGGAAAAGCTGATTCCAGCGTACCTAACTGGCCTGATGTTTACAGACATTAAAACCACGTCGCTCATCGACACACTGTCGGCCGCAACAAACCTGCATTCCTTTGTCTCCTTTGGGCAAACCCACAAACTCCACAACGCCATTGATCATCGGCTGGCCGGGGTCGCCGGGCAAGCCCACGTCGCCCTGGATGCCGTAATCGAGGAAGAGAGAGCTGTTTAAAAACGGCAACGGCGGCCATTTGGTGGAGGTGGGAAGAGGAGAGGGAAAAGCTGTCGGGGACATTGGCAGAATTTTGGGGGCGCTTGAGGGAAGATGGACGGACTGTTGGCGGGAACGTGGAGAAGAGGGAGGAGTTTGCGTTGATGATGACGATGATGATGAGAGGCTTCGACTTTACGTTACCGAACCTTTGTTCGTTTTATTTCTGGCAGAAATGATCTGGCTGTTTGGAGAGGGGCAAAAGGGCTGATGCTCCTCCATCATCCTTAAACTTCCTCCTCCTCCTCACGTTTCTATGGCAACACATCCTTCCCTCCGTGGCTGCAAAGTTTGCCGCGATCACTGCTCCACTTCCTGTTTGTGTCATCCTGCTTCCTGCCGCGTCCTGACCTTTTTCGCGCTTTAATAATTCAACCCCACCACATCCGTGTGTGTGTGTGTGTGTGTGTGTGTGTGTGTGTGCGCGTGGAAGCGCTACAACCTCAGCTCCTACCCTCTCTTGCTGTGTTACCTTATCTCCTTTGTAGATAGTGAGAGGTTGTTCGCTTCTCAGCGACCCGTCGCCGGGAGTACCGCTGGGTCCGGGAAGACCCACGTCGCCCTGAAGTCCGAGATACACACAACACACCGTTAGCCAATCAGAAGGGGGAGTGAAGGAGCGGAAGCAGGGCATGATGGGAAGTGAAGAGGAGAGGAGGATATAAAAAAAAAAAAAAAAAGGAGGAGGAAATGAGAAAAGTAAGAAAAAGTGAGCCAATTAAAAACAAAATTCGCTGAGGAAGAACCACCAGATGCTGTTGAAAGCTCCGGAAAAGCTTTTGGGTTCAGGTTTATTTTTAAATTAAAATAGGTAAAAAAAAAAAAAAAAAAGAAGAAGAAGAAGAAGAAGAGAAAAGAACAGCAAGTGAATCCAAAGATGGAAAATAGTTGAACAGGCACAAAGAAAGAAGAAGAAGAAGAAGAAAAGACTTACTCCCATTATCATTATTATTCTTTTTTTTTCTGGACTAATGAAGAAAATTTAAGCTGCCTTCTCGACTGGATCCTGAATTAAAGCTATTTCAACAGGCTGACAGTGAATCCAGCTGTTTCGGTGCTCAGCTCGGCCCTGACCCGACTCTGTTTGGTGCTGCATGCAGTGACTGTTAGTACTCGTGTGCGACTGTCCGAGTGATGGCGATGGTGGAGGGTTGGTTTGGTGAGTGGATGGGAGGTGAGGAGTCAAGGAGCAGGCAGTAAAAAAAAAAAAAAAAAAAAAAAAAACACCCCAGAAGATTCCCAAAGGGGAATAAAGAAGGAGGGAGGAGCGGTGGTCGTGCAAAACAGGAAGTAGGAGCGAGTGATTCCAGCAACCATTACAGTCCACAGATCGTCCTCAGGAGACAGCTCAGAAGTTTGACACTTTTTTTTTTACTTATTTTAATCAGATTTTTTTTAAATACTACTGCTATAAGAGGTACATCTTAAATTTAATGTTTTTTGTTTTTTTTTATTTGGGAGTTGTGTAAAATTTCTGAACTGTCATCCAACATGAAGGGAAATGAGTTTGTGACGCCAACGCCAACTCTGATTGGGGAAAAGAGAGACAGTCAGTCCTCTGAGAGTTCGGTAGTTGTGTCAATCCGGGGATGGAGAGAGGAGGAGGGAGGATGGATGGATGGATGGATGGATGTAGGGGGAGGAAGGATGGAGAGAAAATGAATGTGTTGGACGGAAGACGTGCAGGTTGTCAAGCCTCCACCAAAAAACTTCAACATGCACATGATTAATATTCTCCACCACACACAAACACACACATACTGAAGACACAACTCGAGCACTCTTAGCCTGCTGTTAAAAACCACTAATCTGTAAAAATACACAGCGCCTGACTGTGACGGGCAGAGCAGAGAGAGGAGGAACATAAAGAAGTCCTTATTTATTATTTAACCAGATTAAACATGACCACAAACACCATTTCTGCCCCGATAAAGATGCTAAAACTGTTTTTCCTCTTTTCTCTGCCTTGCGTATGCTACTTTCTGAATCTGATGTGGAAATAAATCTCCGCAGATAAATGAGCTCTTCGGGTCACGTTTCATACCTTGTCTCCTTTTTCTCCTTGATATCCGTCACTACGGCTCCCCTGAAAACAACAAAGGTCAACACGGGAAAAGATCCAAAAAGGGAAAACTCCTGATCAACCGTCGTTTTTACTGCTTCACCTACCATCAGTCCTGGAGGACCGGGAGGACCAGGAGGGCCCTAAACACAGACGACAAAACCCAGATTCACACGAAGCTCAATTTGTAATATATAATATAAGATACATAGAATTATATCCTTTTACTGGTAATTACATGTTTTACATAAATCTGCGTGCTGTAAAGCTGCAGAGATATGAATTTGTTTACATACGGGGTATCCCTCAGGGCCTCTTGGACCTGGATAACCAGCCGGGCCATCAGGACCTCTGATTCCCTGCATTGACAAGAAAAGCCACATCAGAGCATCACATACAAAAAACACAATCTAAATTTCATTTAATCATTTACAGCCGCAGCTTTTCTCTGGCAAAAAGAAATGTCACATGATCACATGTATTGAATAGATTGTTTCATAACACTTTTACATTTTACAGGAAAGAGAGAGAGAGAAAAAAAAGTTTAAATCCTACAGGTGTGCCGTCCGGTCCGGGAACGCCTGGGTAACTCTACAAAAGAAAAAAAAAATAAAATGAATGAGCTTCAGATGAGCAGAATTGGTTCTGCAGCAGCAGGACAGATCGGACCTTACCGTGATGCTGTTATCAGAGATGTATCGCGGTTCTCCTTTCTGACCCTTTGGCCCAATAGGCCCCTGTTAAAGGAAGCAGCACCATCAGTGCTAAGCTGTATTTGATAATAAATAAAATATATATACACTTTGAAAAAAAAGAGTCCGTCCTCACTGTAGGTCCGGGGTATCCGGGTGATCCTACACCGTATCCCGGCTCTCCCGGTTCTCCTCTGGTCCCATTACAGCCGTCGAATCCCGGTGAGCCTCTGCCGCCGTCTGCACCGGGGTGACCCTACGGACAGGAGAGAGGAAGAGGAGGCCGGACTCTTCGTGATCTGTTCTTATACGGGGAACATGTTTGAGGGAAAATGTCGTGGTTGGCTTACAGGCACTCCGTCAGATCCCTGAAACCCTGGAACTCCCATCGGACCCTGCGAGAGCAAACAATCAATATCATCACTAAAAGTTAATCAGGTTTAACAGCAACACCTGGTGGCAAAGGTGTGTTACTGCGTGAGGACACTTTTTGTGTTACAACTAACGCGGCACATCAAACTGTACTCACTTTGTCTCCTTTGGGCCCAGACGGTCCTTGCAGTCCCATGTGGCCCTTTTCTCCTTTAGGCCCTGAAGGCCCCACGTTGCCGCGGGGCCCTTCTGGTCCACTTGGACCAACTTCTCCGAGAGGCCCCGGACGACCCTGAGAGACGAAGGAAGAACAACCAACCAGGTGACAAACCGGTCCTGAGAAATGGTTTATTCCATCAGTTAGGTTCATTCGTTTTCTGTTTCTCTGCATTTGTTTTTGTTTTTTTTTTTTTTTATCTACAAGACCAAAGTTTGCTCCTGATTCTGATCTTATGGCCAAAGTTTCTCCACTTCTGATGGAAATGTAGATTCTGTAGTTTCCATTTTTCTTTAAAGATACTTTTAGCCCCTCCTTTGTTTGTTTCAGACAGAAAGACAACGGATGAGATAAAGTCCCAGTTCTCTGCTGAGGAGGACAGGCTGCAGTACGGACTTCCAGCCATCTGAGGGCAGCAAAGAAACGGCGAGCCAACGCTAACAGACGGATGTGTGGAGGAATCCTTCTGGGTTTGACAAAACGCTTTCACAGTGCGGCCTCAGCTGCTGACAACCTGCCATTAGCTCATCTTCTAGGCAGGATAACAGGGGAAGGAGAGGGAGGAGGTCCGTTTGGGTCAAAGGAAAGTCAGAGCTACGGCAGCCCGTCTCTAATCTGTTTTAAATAGTTTTAACAACATTTTTTTTTTTTAACAATATGAATTCATTTCAAAAGATTCCTCCCAGTAAAGCCAACTGGGCGTGTCGAGCCGCCGTTGCAGATGTACGTTTAACATTTACAGACACATTTATAGAGCTGAGGTGCACGTAAACGCCTGCATGCATGCACACGTGAGTGGATGAGACATCACAAGGCCACATAAACACACTTCATTCTGTGAGGTCCACTCACACACGGAGGCAGACGCACAAAAAGAGAGAAGGCGCCCCACTCGGTGCCACTCTTTCATTCATAACTGCTCTGCCTGCAGACAGAAATTTAACTCCACCAGATTCTGAAATAACAAATCGAACACCAAAGGCAGTTATAAACTATCTTCAGTGTTTGTTTTACAGCATCTGGATTATGTACATCAAAGTCTAAACTTTATTTCTAATCCTACACAGTGAAGAGTATTTAACGTCAATTATAACACAGACTGTAAAGTCTTCTGGGACAAGATAGAAGTTTAGTGACGGATAAATATAAAATATATAAAAGACTTTCTTTAAATTTGTCAGTCAAACCAAACTTCATGGTTGTGACTGCCGTGATGCCACTAAAACAAAGTTCCTGTCCGCTTGCTGCACTTGGTGATCCCGGATTATCCTCGACCACGCCGTGCGTAACGTGGAGGCTGCAGCAGCTCCATGTGGCCTCGAGGCAGCCGGGGAGCAGTAATGACAGGGCTGTGCCCGGTAAAGGCGGCCTGCCGGAGCTGTCTGGCTCACACCTGGTTTCACCCGGGGAAAATATGCAGGAGTCCCACAGGGAGCCACTTTCTCTCACGCCTCGCCTTCCGTCCCTCTCCTTCTCCGTCACAGCTTCACTTTGACTGCACCTCCTGATTTCTTTGCTCGTCGTTTCGCAGCCTCTCCGTGTCTATCTGTGTTCATTCAACTCATCCAGGAGAAGAGATAGTTCACAGGGTCGGGGGGGTCGTCTGCTCTGAGGTGACATGTTGAGTGAAACAGGAAACTCATGTAAAAGCTGCTTAAATTCTTATCTTTGTTAGTCTGCATCTTTGAGTGTGTGACGCAGGAAACGTGCTGAAAACTTTCCCAATTTCCTAACATGGCATGGAATTAAGAATGCAGTCTGCAGAAGATCACAGAGGGAGAGGAGATAAGAGGGAAAGGATGAAAGGGAACAAAACTCGGCAGAACAAGGAATAAAGAAACTAACTCGGCATCCAGACAGCTTAGAGGATGACGGTGGATGAAATCCAAATGTTGATCCTTTTTTTCTGCCATTGAAAAGCATCTCGACAGCCCGGATGCATCATCGCGGCCTTGTAATGCCGCTAAAGCTAACAGCTACCCGCTGTCACGCCTTTGGCTGTCTAATATTCACTTCATTAGCCTGTTTTGCTCTTCACCAGTGATAGAGACCTCTATCAGCTGCACTGGCATGATTTCCAACAGCCTACGTCTTAAGTTGGCACAAGCAATAAAAATAAGTTTTAGTTGAGTTTTGCTTTTGACGCACACAGAGACACATTTTATCAGCCATCAGTCTGCCCCCCATGCCAGTGTCTCAACACTATCACGTCCTCGCCAGTTGGCACTCTCGTCTGTTTTCATGCCAGCCCAGCGTGTCTCCGCCCGGCTCTTCCAGACCTTCCATCCTCATCACCTTCCAGCAGACTGGTCAGTTTGTAGGTCCAAATCCCCCCCAGCACAAAGGACACAATGGATCCCATTCTGGGGCGCTAAGCTCTGCGGACTAACTGCTCCCGTCGGGCCGACCTCACTTCCTGATAGAGGAGAGTGCTTGGACAGACAGATTCAGCGTTCATGAACACATCCCCCCCTTCCGAGGCTCTCCGAGGGTTTATCGGGACGTATTGTTCTGACGGCTGGGCGGGCCAGGGGGAAGATTTTAGCTGTCACACCGCATGCTCACTGGGGGACGCTGATGGGAGCGAAGTGGGGGGACGGGTTGGCAAATGTTTGGACGTTTGGGTGAGAGTTTGATCAGCAAAGCAGCTTCAGAACCTGGTTACAGTTTGAGCCACACATGAATCAGCAGAACATCGGACCTCGGCAGAAAGGCGGCATCTGATGCCGTGAAACAGCTGAGACGACGGCAGCTCCCTCGCCCGTCCACACATGCACAGACAGGAGAAAGAGGGATATCCTCTCTAGATGGGAATGTTTAGCTTGTGTCGACTTCTCTTCCTCCAGCGATCACACAGCCAACCTAAACACCTTTGTTTATCTCAGACATGTTTGTCCTGCTCAGGCTGAGTGATGAGACCGAAAACAGGAGAGCGAAAGAAAAAAAAAAAAAAAGTCTCAGTATCTGAGATACTTGGATACCTGAGATAACACCTTGTCTGAGATTTTATCATAAGAATGGAGGACACGTCTTCTTAGATACTCAGATAGTGAAGAATAGCATAAAATTTGTGCAAAGGATCAGCTTCCCGTTTGAAAATCTTTTTTTTTTTTTTTTTTAACTTCATTTTGACTACATTGTAAGCCAGAATGGCACAACAAAGCATCAGCATTATTGGCTTCTACACAGGAAAATGGAGAAAATCGAGTTTTGGGTTGGTGGTCAACTAAAAAAAAATAAAATAAAAGCTTTCACAGGATGTGATGTTCTTCAGATTTCTCTGCCATCAGACTGGATGTGTCTCAACAACAAGAACATTTGATACCTTGAATAAGATGAAATATAGCACGAAACCTTGAAAGCCTTAATGCTGGTCTTTTATAGCACATCAAGTGGATGGTGTCTGTTTTCCTGTGTTAGTAAAACCAGATGGAAGAGAGGAAATGTGATACAAAAGCTTAATGACTTCATTATTTTTTGAATTTAAACTCTAAAAAGCTAAGAAGCCAACAACGCAACCCGAACGCACTCTGACTTGAGTTTTATCAACGGATTAAATAACTGTCTGTGGATGAAAGGACGGAGCCGGTCAAACTGCCATTAAGGGAAAATCAATCTGAAGACCGACAACCACAGCTACATTCTCGGCGTGGTTTCCCAGCAGCGCCGGCTTCTCTTCTTTTCTCTCCGTCTTCCACGGACTGACTGTTTTCTCTGCCTGTGTGCTTCCCAGCCTTCTTATGTCCATCTGCCTCTTCTGTTTGCCGTGATGGCTACCATTAAACAAACAACCTGTTCTCTCTTTTCATCCAGGTGCTTTCCTGTCCAATAAAAACCCCATTAGCGGTGAGCGGGTCCCGCTGTCCCACGGTGATGATGTCATAAAGTCGCGGTGTTTTCTTTTTTCAGCTGAGATGGAGGTCAAACTGAAGTTACTACGTCCGTATTTAAGATGAGACATGAATATAATTTTTTCCTCCCGAGTCTTAGTGTCGTCGGGGCTAAAACTTGAGGTCTGAGGTCCAAACAACAGACGCAATTGGCACGTAAGAGCTTTTGGCTAACAGCTAAAAAAAAAAAACAATTACAAGGCAGCTGACGCAGACATTTAAATCAGCGGTTGAGGCAAACAGACCAGTTACACTCTGCACCTCAGATACCATCTTGGCTTTCTTGCTTCAAACTATTTTTATTTATCTTTTTTTTTTTAAACCATGACGCAGTGTGTTTTGGGTAAGAACCAGCAAGGTTTGGTCGCGGCGTGAGTAAAAGAGGAGTGGAGTTAGCAGACAGGGAGCTGTGAAAGAAAGTTTCAGATCACATCACAAACGACAAAATAATGTGACGCGAGTGGGAACGCTACAGATGACTGTAGCTCTGAAACATCGAGCGGTCGTGGGAATTATTCTTCAAGGCTTCTATTCACATCATATTTTCAAGAAGACTTGAAACGTGAGACTACGCTAACAAATCAGCTGAAAAGTAGAGACATTTTCCCATTAACTTCAACAGTTTCTAAGTGTCAGTTCTGTGGTAGACCGGCGACCTGTCCAGGTTTATCACCCCCCCTTAAATGTCACCTGGGATCAACTCCAGCCCCCCACTAATCCAAAAATATGCGCCGTCTGGGTCGGACTCTTGGTTACAAACAGCAGAGACGGCCAAGAATGCGACAAATGAGAGGTGTTTTCAGATTTGATGGTTTTGAAGAAGGACCCTCCTGGTTCTGTGTTTATAAGGAGGGGGTCACGCTATCCTGACAAGAGAAAAGAGACATGTGCGAAGACGAGCTCCGTCCAGCTGTGTTTAGTTAACCGGAGGACTGGGATTCCTGCAGAGATTGTTAGCGCTCGGCTAATGTGCATATTTTTCGTATCAGCGTGCGAGTGTCCGCATCAGCAGCGTGGGACTCCTGCTCCTCCACTTATCTGGTTCAAAACAATAGTCCGGAGGTAGACAATACAGCAGACGGGGGAGTTTTCTTCTCAGGGCCGGCCCCTGTCACTCCCTCCAGATACCATCAGACGCCCACCCAACCTGCAGCAGTCAGACTGACAATACGGTCCAGATCAAAAGCCGCAGAAAGCGACATCTTGCAACAGTTTGATTGTGCTTTGGCAGAGTTTGAGATTTAGGACGTACCACACACACAAAAAAGAAGTCCTCTCCGTCGGGTTTAAAAAGGTGATGAGCATCTACATGTTTAACTGCATTTCACCGACTTTAAGCTTCAGCAACGAGCAGGGCAGGGCAACTGTGCTGAAAAGAAAAAATGCCTGAAATGACAGTTTGTGTTAACTGTGTGTGCGGAAATGTCATAAAAACTCGTGCCGTCATCATCACATCAAATCACAAGAGCCTGTAAAATCACTAATAAGCACTTCTGTACATTCCTGCACGTGTTTGTGGCCTTTTTGTACAGAAGTGTGTGTCTGTGAGGAAGAAAAATACTAATGAGAACGTCCCCGTGGCATTTTTCCATTTCATTCTTCACCCACTCTGACTTTCTGAGCTCATCCTTCCAATCTGAGCTGCAGGAGCTGAAGACTGCGGCTGACGTGAGGGCGCCAAAAATGAAACCAACGTTTCAACGTGCGCCAAAAAGAGTTTTGCCAATGTTGAAATTTGCTCGTACAAACTGAGCAATGCTGCGAGAAAACACCCGACATCCTGGAACAGAGCATGAATTTAGACACACAATCTGCTGAGAAACACAACCAACCAGCTGAGGGTGACTGCAAGTCCTGCAGCTGCCATGTGAGGGCAGTAGAGCAGCAACAGGTTGGAGCCCGACAGCACTTTTTCATCAACCTGAGCAGGAAACAGGTTTCATATATAAATATATTCCATATAAATCCCTTCTTCCTTTTCTCTTATTGCTTTGTTTTAGTTTTACCTGAAAAGTCGTCTTCTACTGTTTGATGTCTCTTTTCCAACTTTTTTTTTTCTTCACTTCAGAGGGATGAGAAATAAGAAACAGACAGAAGTTATAGAGTAACACACACACACACACACACACACACACACACACAAACACCCTGTCTGTGTGCGAGTCTGTGATCCTGGTACCCCTGACCTTCTGGGCTACTGTGGCCTTTGTGTTGCCTGTGACCTTTAACCTTTCCTAGACTTTGTGTCGGCTGAAGGGATGAGCCGACTGTGAGTGTCAGGTGTGTGTGTGTGTGTGTGTGTGTGTGTGTGTGTGTGTGTGTGTTCAAAAGAGACAGCAGAGAGGTTGAAACTTAAAGTTGAACTGCTTTCCGACATTATATCAGTGTATTTTTAACAAAAGGAGGCAAAATGGCAGCTCTACTGCCATTTTACAAGCGGTGTGTATGTCTGTGTGTGTGTGTGTGTGTGTGTGTGTGTGTGTTTGTGAAGATGAAGCCAAAACAAATCACCCCCATTTTTAGACTGGAGGGAGAGCCTGATAAAATACCATGCAGGGGCCCAGGAGAGTGTGTGTCTGTGTGTGTGTGTAGAGAAATGAATGACAGGACACGACTGATAAGACTGTCCTGTACATGAGTCTGGTCTGTAGGTACACACACAGACACACACAGACACACACGCGCCCATGCTCACTCAGCAAAACCCAGACGAGCTTAATAATCACAAACACAACAAATTAGACAACGCATGAGAGAGAGAGGGCGAGGAGATAAGGATCAAAGTCATCATTCACGCTCGTCTGTTTTCGCGCTGCTGCCGATTATCTGTGTGCGATCTGAACCGACACTGTTCCTCCAGCTGGTGCCGACGTTCACACACTTTAACGTTCCAGAAAGTTGAGAGAGAGTTCAATGAAGCGCTGCACCTGCAGCTTGTTGAGCCCCGAACCGGCTCCCTCTCGTTTTCATTTTGTGTCTTATTTTTTCGTCACTTTTGTGTTACCAAACCTCCGTTGCCTCCGTGTAAATCATCGGAGGGCCGACACTTGACGCTGACCCTGTTGGCCCCTGGTGGCCCCTGGTGGATGTACCATCTTTGTTTTTGCTGCTTTCCTCTTGAGTTAAATCAGATTTTTATACCTTCGTCTCTTGGCACCTTCTCTCTTTTCTCTTTTCCTTTCATCTACCAAACATGGACCTCGTCTTTCTCTTCGACTGTCACTCTCTCATCTGATCTGACGCAAAAAAGATTGTGCATCTCTACCAGCTCGGGGATTAAAGTGGAGGAATCCAGGGGAGGGATGGAGAGCGACGGCCTTTCATCGAGGGGCCCCGCAGACGGCTCTTCTTATCTTCCCATCCCACCGAGACGGTTCCCACTATCACTTTACCGTCATGTTTTTTTTTAGGGTCGGGTGCTGCACTCTCTCTTTTCCCTTCTATTCATCCTCCATCCCTCTGTTGTCTGAGATGTGTGTTTGTTTTATTGCGTTACCCACTTATCTTGCAGGCTTCATGTCAGTATTAAATGACTCACTGGATCCTCTTTCGGCCAATCACAGCTTTAAAACTAGCACAACAATCACCCTGATTGGAGGACGGACTCTGCCAAGCCCCCCCCGTCAAAATCCGGTTCTGATCGACACAGACGGAGGTCCGACAAAATGGAATAAAGCTCCGGCTTCCTGGCCGCTCCTCCACATGAAAAGCTCCAGTGTGTTGACCTAACTGTCACTCGAACACACACACACACACACACACACACACAGATGCAGAAAAAAGCCTCCTGTCATCCTGAACGCCGACCTCTGACCTTTGCGGTTTACCCAATGGGAGCGGATGTTATTGGTCTTAATGGATCCAGTATGACAGAGCTATTAAAGCCAGGAAAGACCAAAGTAAAGAGACACGGCTCTTTAAGTGAAGTAAAACTGAGGCCCTTCGGCTGTTAACAATGAAAACCAACACACAACGTCTGGGTTGCTTGAGTCGGGGTCGGACATGACATCATCTGAAGCGGAGGGTCCGTCTCAGCTTTATTTTTTTAAAGAAATAAATCTGACAAGGGGCGTGTTTGTTCCTCCCCCTCATAGCAGAGGTTTTTTCATGCCACGTTTATTGGCTGCTGCATCTCAACCATCTTCATGTCACATTTCTCTGTCTTAGCACGTCGGCCCTCCCCTATGAGGCGCATTGTTCCTTTGGCCTCCACAGCTTTTGGCACATCCGTCGGCAAAATGAGGGCTGTTTTGGTTTTAAACACACAAAAAGATCCCAGCAGTGCATGAGGAAAATCATACATGACATCAGTTAGCATCAGCTGCTCATTACCTGTATTTTTTTTTTTTTTTTTTCCAGAAGAAGGTGCCAAAGTTTCTTGCAGGCACAGCTCCTGCATGACTTCAACAGATTTCACAACCATGTGAATCACACGGTTGACAGAAAATTGATTTATTTTGGTCCAGAGCCAATTCAGCTTTTTATTTCTCATTTTTCTGGCTTCCTTGAATGTAATTTAATATTTTTGTTTATGCGTGTGGTGTCATAAAACATCTTAACCGGTTCCAATTGGAGTTTTTTTTTTGCTTTATATTATATAAAACTGAATATATTGGTTTTTTGAAAGCTGGTTGGACAAAACATGAAACTCGAAGCCGTCATTTTCACTCATTTTTATCAATGAATCATTTCGTTTGTAAAAGAGGTTCCATTTCCATGAAATGAATTAACTGACAAAAAATTGTATGAATGAAGGATCCATCTTTAACACCTGCCTACATTTTCACCTCAAATACTGCAGCCAATAGTCTTAAAAACGCCTCTGCAGACACTCCAAACACGATGGCGAGCTGCTTTCTACCTGTGAAGGTCGGGGCCCGTTAACAGCTATGATCGAGGACACGCGTCGCCTCGCCGACTCGTGAGTACAAAAGTAAAACTGAAAAAAGACAAATAGCACCTTTGAAACTAAACAGCTCACAACTGTAACAGTTAAATAAGGTAACAGAGCTGCTGGCTGTGTCATTTAGGCCACGCAGAGAGGACCCATCCCGGGTAGCTGCTATTACCTGAGCTATATCATTTACCTACAAGTACCTGGCTGCAATGTGGCACTCGTCACTATATTATTTACCCAAAGTGGCGTACGGTAGGCAGTAAGTGTAGGCTTCTGTGTCAGACAGTAATTGATGTTTGGATACAGGCTGAAAGAGACCGAGCTACAGTGTGAAGCTTAGAGTTAGTCTGGTTTTTAGCCAGAGGTGAACACACACACACACACACACACACACAAAAAGGTTTCAGCAACAATTTTTTGCATTTTCTTTCCATGCTGGGGGTAAAGCACGACAATAAAAGGCCAAATGGTGCTGCAAGGTGTTGATTAAAAAAAGATTAAAAACGTCTTTAATTCAAGAATATATAATCTCCAGAAGTGACGAAAGTCTTTTATCATCTTCACAAAAAGAAAAGAATCTGCTGTTTTTCCTCATTAAATATGAAATATTTGATTAGTACCAATATATATATATATATATATATATATTTTTTTTTTTTTTTTATTTAACCCAAAAAAAGCTTCAACCACCACTTGGCCTGAGAGGCAGAACCCAGGGCGGAAGAAATCAGGAAATCAGTTGTTGATCAAATGAAGTTTGATCAAAATGAAATAATTTGAAATCAAAATGCTGAAACATCAACTTCAGTTTTAATTTGCAATCCTGGGTTTTGTCTCTCAGGCGCTTGGTAGAGCTTCTCCACGTTGATGCTGTCAAATATTATGATAGTTCCAACTGACTGCTCCTCATTCAAATGATCTTTAATATCAGGACTGAGAACTGATAATATGTAATCAGAAGCTGCTGTGTCTGAGCATTAATTTATGCTTTTACCGTAATCCGTCCGACTTTGGTTTGATTTTACTTGGTGCTTTGCGGTTGGTGGGGGATAAGTACAGTGTTGTATCAGTCTCAGCCTTTTTACACAACAAGGAAAAACACAATTTTCAGGTTTTCTCTGTTGATAATATACAGGATGAGAGTTAAGAGAAGGTGAAGATCGGTTTCTTATATTTAAATTTGACCACGAGGACCAGATTCCTGGTTTGATTCTACGGTAGGCGGTCAGCAGCTTCTACTGCCGACGTGGATCAGGTTTTATGGCAGAATTCAAAGAACGACCAGGCTGCGCTTTCACTTTCACCACATGACCGCCAGCCAAATTTGAACCTGCAACTTCCGCTTGCGTTGATATTTACGGCCGTCACCTCTGACCCGATGATGCTGCAGAATTTACAGCTTGTCAAATTATGGGAAGGTTCATTCCGACATACGGAACACCGGCAGAGGTTTCCCTCCACGCTGCAGCCATAAATCAGGAGGTGGAGCTGCTCTGCTTGTTGCTAATCAAGTGTGAGCAGCTGGCAGGCGGAGAGCGTGTTTATATATCTGTATACGGCGTGCAGAGCGGACTTTCATCGGCATTCGTTGACATGCTGGTATTGATGGTGATGGAAATTTTTGCCTGAGACAATTGAGGAGGAAAGATTCAATTCAAAAGTCTTATATTTTAGACCGGTTTCTCTTTGGGACTCTTACTGGAATTAAAGGCAGGTCACACTCAAATCCTCTCTTCTGATTGTGCCACTTTTCTAATTTAGATCTAATAGAAATACAGCAGATTTCAAGGAAACAGTCAGAAAGAAAGTCAAAGAAAGTTAAAGAAGTCCTGACAGCTTTGACACTTGTGGGAATCTCACTTTAGATAATATGGGGCCTTTAAACCAAATAAGAATTCCCTTCGTCTGAAACAAATCCTAAACAGCAAACCACATCGACCTTTGTCAGGGTAAGATGTTGTATCTTATGTGTGTTATGACTGTCGGTCCATCGCATCGTCGCGACCTTGCAGCGCGATCCTTCATGGAAACGTCTTAATGCCGCCTAAATCTGTACAGGAGGAAAAGATTCCTTCACATGAAAGCCAAGACAAGAAAAATGAATTCCTCGCCTGAAGACATGATCTGCTCTGGGTTTGTGTGTCTAAGTCAGACGCCCTGCATTACACAACCCAACTATGAGCTCCCTTTGATTTTAGGCAAATATTGATAATGCTCGCGGGCGGTAATGTGTACAGATGTGATGGAAGAGATAAAAAAATTTTAATTGCCGCCCTGAGCTTTCTTCACCAACCAAAAAGGTAATTAACTCACTTGCACTCAAAAAACAGCAAAAACCTCAACCTGAATAAATGTTCAACAAAGTAAAGTGTGTTGTGGGAAAGTTTTACGGCCCAAAATGGCACAATTAACTAAATTAACTTCGCTGAAACACACCGTTTGGATTGTTTACGGATGTTTCATATTTTGTCAGTTTAATTATACATAATAATTCCATTTATGTAATCGTCACTGCTGAGCTTTTCATTTCCATATTAGTTAACAGCAGCTGTTTTTATTGTAGCTATTAGCTACTTCAACAACACAGAGGCTGATCATTTAAACTTTTCAGTTCGCTTCCACCTTTGGGATTTTTTTTTTTTCAAGCTCTGCTACTGTGCACGTCTCCGTATTGACAGACGGTGATTTTTGAGTTTGCAGCAAAACAATAAAAGGGGATTCACAAGAGCCATGACTCACCCTGCTGCCTTTCTCTGGGTTGCACCGACATCCTCTGCTACAGTCCAGGCCTGCACACGGCTCGTCAAACTTCGCACCCTGCAGGAAAAAAAAGGAAAAAAACAGAAGAAGGAGATATTAATAAGTATTCCTGTGAGGTAAAGCTTCACAGACACGACACTCAGGTCGGCAAAAACAACCATGTCACAATCTCCCCTTCCGTTTAGACTGAGGCCTTTGGGACAGCATGTTGCTGCAGTCTTTGTTAAAATCCCCTCGTGACGAAAACAAAACAGGTACAGGAGCATCTCAAGTCACGAGGAGGAGGAATCCCAACAGCTGCGTCAACTGGAATTTGGCAGATTTACAGTAATTCGAAAAAAGAAAAAGGATTAAAACCGGATTTTGTAGAGGATCAGATCCAGTCAAGGTTAATTCTGGGTGTTGAAAGATAAAGAACTCCACTTCTTTTAAAAGGACAAACCCTAATTAAGTGTCCTAACGCAACATGTGGCATCGTGTTTTTCAAGTCGTAAACAAAGAAATATCCCCTTCGGTGTGGATTTCAGCCTTTATTTTTCTTTTCCTGCTGTTTTCCTTCCAACAGGGAACAGATGACTTGAATGTGTGGCCCTTCACTGTCCCCTCCTGTGCTCTTATTAGTACCAGAAATGCAAGCCGGCCTTAACTACAACCAGATCAGCTCGCTACCTGAAAGAATAGAGCCAGTGATACCAAGAGGAGCCCCGAGGAAGCTTTTACTTCCCCGTGACTCCATTCATGAGGCTACTGTGACCTGTGGGACGTTTGTTTCCTCAGCCAGGCCGACCGGGGGGCTTAAAACACCGAACAGAAATGTAACTAAAGCTGAGCTGAGGAGCGTCTTTTTGGACAGCTGCTGCCAGCAGCTGCCACGACGATCCCAGCATACTTCATACAAACACAATCAGGACAACTTAGCATTTTTATTTTAGATAAAGTTTTCCATGAACTGTTTTCATGTGTGACAAACAAACCTTGTGGTGCGTAAACTCGGAGTGAACCGCAGATTGACCTTCAGCTCACCGAGCGGCATTCCTCAGATACCTCCGAAAACATCACGCAGTGCTTTTAGAGCCTTTATAAGCTGACATATGAGTGGCATAAGCTCATAAAACCAGAGCTCCCCGAAACTTCGGCGCACCAAATGCCGCCTATTCACATGTCGGGTCTGGGGGGGGCACGAGGCGACCGACCACATGCTGAGTGGAAATGCGTTTTCTTATCGTGTGTGTTTACACAAGTCAAATCTAATCTGCGCACAAAATACGACACACGCATGTACACAGATAATTAATCAACATGCTGGAGTTCTTCTGAGCGAGCGTCTCGTGATTTGGCGTTAAACTCCAGAGGTCACGACTGGCGTCTCAACATGATTAGTGGATGAAAGGGCGCTGGCAGGGCGGTGAGACGGGGACAGGGGGGAGGGTGGGACGAGATGAGGGACAAAAGGGTGGTGACTGGGGGTCTGATGGAGATTAAGAGGAGAGGAGAGGATGAGGAGCAAGTGTGCAGGTTCATATATGTGCATATGAACTGACCCACAACAACAGAGGTCAAGGACCCGCAAAGACCCGATCAGCTGGTCTCGACTGGGCCTGCCTGGGAAAGTCTGTATGTCGATTGTGATAAAGGCAGATCTGAGCTGGATTTTAATGCTGAAAACACGACAGCTGGGTTTCTTGAGTTGCACCTATCGCTGTTATCAAATCCTCAAACCACAGGAATTTCACAGCACTCCAAACATGTCGAGATCAACTTGTTTGTTAAGTTCAGTTCTGCATGATTTGAAGATTTATGAGTAAACAAAAGTGCGTGCGGTGTGTCTTCACGGGCTCATTGCCACATGATCGCACAACAGAACAACTATTTACAGATCACACCTGAATGTCGCCCCTCCAATGATCTTCCACAAACAACTTTGAGCTGTTTTTTGTGAACAATTTTATGATAAAATTGCATTTCGAACTAAAACCTGTTGACTTGGGTAAGAACTAATTATTTATATTCTGTGTTGATTAGAGATGGACACTTTTACACTATAAGCACCATAAGTGGAGACTAAAATCTAACAGCAGCCACTTCTTAAACAACGACAAGACAACTGGCGGAGAAAGAAAAGAAAGAGGAAAACGCACAACAAGGAGAAAGTGAGCTTGGCACAGAGCAAAGAGAGAGAGAGGAAGGAGAAGGAGGGGAAAGGTCAGCGGTGCTGGTCCTCCTTCTGATCTCCTCGACTCTTCTAATCACAGTGACAGAAGGAGGGCAGAAGAGAGGGAGAAAGCGAAGCAGGGAAACGGGGAAATTTGGGATGGACGAGGGAGGGGAGCGAGGATAGGCGCTGTGAAAGACGTGCTGAGAACGAGGGAAGAGATCCAACTAGACCTTTGGTGACGAGACCTGAAGCTAAAAATAGAAGCTCGCTCATTAGTGCTGGTAAAAATGGAATAAAAAACTAAACAAGGTGGGAATTTAATTAATTCTATGGAGGTAAGAAAAATAGAGGATAGATAGATAATACAAAAGATGGACAACAAAGCTAAAGGTCTTGTGCTATTTTAGCTCCCATCTGTGTATTGTGTTACTCTCATTATTTTGTCACACAAGCCGCCTTTTTGTCGAAGCATGAATGCTTCCCTGAGTTCTGTCTAATCAGAGCAGCCGGGTTCAGACTGTTAATGCCACTGACATCCATTGTACAGAGATATAATCCAGCCTCCACCTGCAGCAGGGCGGAGATGTGCTCGGGCGCTGATCCTCGCTCAATTGGCACCGTCCACACCCAAGAGTTAAAAGTGAAGGATGATACGGGCAAACAGATGCTAAGCCAGCGCCCGAGGGCAGCGCATTCAACCCCGCAGTGGAGGACGTGTGATGTGGTGTTAAAATACCACGGAGGAAGAACAATGACAAAAACATGAAAAGTTACTAAAGGTTAAAGAGAAACACGCGGACGAGGACATGTGACTCCGTCTGCTGATGAAAAAGGAAAGAGCAATCATCCATTTATCCTCAAAGCAGGAGCGGGAGAACAGTTGATCATCAAGCACAACCTGTGTGTGTCTGTGTGCGTCTGGACTAAATTGTCAAACTGATGACAAAAAGAGAAAAAGAAACCGCGATAAAGGTTTTATTCTTGATCCACGACTTGAAATTTACAGATTTACAGATTTACATTGAAACTATGAAGGAGAGATGGATCCACCTGTCCAGGTGAAAAAAAAAAACACTACGGGAATTTATTGAACTGGTTTTAACCTTGATCATAAATATTTGGCTGCTCAGCTTCCTTTTCATCACACTCACACTGACATTTACATATGTTCACAAAAATAACACGATGGAACAGGCGGATGAATTCGACGTGTTCTCCACCTTGTCACCGCGGCATTACTCAGCTATGCCATCTCTCCCCGATCAATCTCTCCTGTTTGCTCATACTTGACTGTCCAAACACTTTGTCTGTGAAGCCTGCCTGCTGAAAAACTACCTCCTGCAGCTCGTGCGTGATGGCCGACGTCTGGACTTGCCTGTTCATTCCTATATAGTCTACTGATGTTATCTGGGTGGCTGTTAAGTCTATAGTTACCCAGAATACAGTATAAAGCTGTGTTTTCTGAGCTATACGGCGGAGACAACATGCATGATGGGACAGGATAGCCTGTTCCTTTTCAAAGTGATAAAGCCTGGCTTGCTTCATACGTGACAGATATTAAGATACAGCATGATGGATAGATGCTCGGCATCGTTGGACATGTTTCAGGTGGCTCTGTTAAACGTCAGAGAGGCACAGTCCTCTGAAATCTGGGTATTCGTGGACTGTTCTGTGTGATATGTCACATCTGTCAGCACGTTCCCACCAATTGCTTTAGGTATTTAAAAGAACATACCGCCTTAAAACCCAAAATTGACCCTTCATGCTTTTCCCTATAAAGAGCTGCGCAGGAATCCGTTTAATCCACAGCCTGTCAATGATCGTGTGCGCCGAGCAGCGAGAGAGCAGAGTTTACGCCAACAGCCGTCACTCAAAGTGTCACTGATGAGCACGCCGATCCTTCACGAGGAGTGCCCGACCGAGAGCCGCTGATTGACAGCGAGAATGGTGAAAAATGTATTTGGAAATGCCGTTTGACTCCGGGGGACCTCTTTAAATTTCACCTTTGTCTGAACTTGACGTTGAGGAGCGAAGGAATGGGGGAAAGAAAAAAAAAAAAAAAAAGAAAACACGAGAAACGAACAGGAAGTTGTGACGGCTTCTGCAAACAAAAGACAGACGAGGCCGAGATGTCCCATTCTTTAAAATCATTTGAGCCGACATCTGCCCTCCCTTTCTCCTCCTTCCTCTTCCTCTCTCCTCTGTTCCTGGTCCATCTGTGACCCCCGACATCCACCACAGGAGACAAACCAGCCGTCCTCATTTTTCTTCTGTTTATTCCTCAGAGTGTGTGCATGTGAGCAGTATGAGCTGCATACGAGCACAAACGTACGGAATATGTGCACGAGCGACAGATGAGGACTTCAGATTTATGCATCCTCACATCGTGTACTTTCACACAACAGCACGTGTGCCCCGACAGGGCCACCCATCGCGGAGCCAGGTCATCTAGAACTCGGCACAGACGGCGGAAATTTGTGATGCTGAAAGGGACCCAAACAGGACGCCGCTCAGAGCCAGCTGTCATGGCCGATGGCTGCGAACGTAAACAGAGTAAACTGCCGCTGATGAAAGACGGAAGAAGAAAATTCAGAGAGGAGGCTTTTAAAAAAAAAAAAAAAAAAAAAAAAGTCTGAGGAATATTTGACATCCCAAATGAAATTTTTAAAAGTTGTTGGCTCCCACTCAGTTTAGCATGGTATCAAAATTAACTTTGTATGATCCCAAACTTTTTATCTTTTTATTTTTATGTATGCTGAATTTATTTAAAAAAATTTGAATGCATATTTTACCCAACCAACAGGCTCGCCACATCAAACTCTAATGACACGAAGCGAAAAAATACGAACGTTTAAATGAAAGACTGCTTCAGATTGTACCTTTTAGTTGGACTACTGATAAACCTACGAACCTATAAATCTCTACTTGGTTGCACGCATGCAAAAACCTGCAGTGTGTACACAGATCCCTCTCTCTCTTTCCTCTGGCTAAAGAGTTTGCAGTCATGATGGAACAGAGACGTTGCTATTAGACAGGATTAGGACTGTACCTGCCTCACCTTGTCGTCTCTCTCTCTCTCTCTCTCCCTGCCTCTGTACCGGGCTCCTTCATCGACATAATTAGAGACTTAAGGGAAGGGAATTTAGCAGTTTTATAATGTTTTTTAAGGACAAAGGACGAGAACGGGCACGCAGGAGGAGAAACAAAAAAAGCTAGGCTACATGTTTCGGCTAATACGTCTTGTACCGGTTTAGGCAGTATATCCTCAGGTCTTGTGCCTGAGCACTGCAGCCGTGCCCAGATCTTCGAAATGCACAAACATATCTGGAGGAAGATGTTATCAGTGAGAGGAAGATTGATCTGGAAAACAAAAATGTTCTGAATCGTGAAACTGTTGTGATTAATGAGAGCAAAATCCTTCTTTTGTAGCCAAACAGATTAATCAGAGCTTCACTTGTCTTGTTTTTTTTTTTTTTAACAGATTTCTGATAATGCTTTATCAAACGTTTGTTTTTATCGAATTCAGCCCTCATATTTGTCTTTCAGAACACCAAAATGGACAAGGATATTAATCTTTGCAATCTATGCAGCATACTGATTAAAAGCCAAATCCACTGAGCACCATCGCCTGAAAACTACTTTGCCCTTGTTTGGGGTTCGTTGACAGTAAGAAAGAAATATTCAAGAACTTAAGGAGCCAATTTAGAAAGAATATATTTCAGTAAATACAAAAATACGTCTTAGAGAATCAGGTTCAAGGTAATTATTCTCTTATTGTGGAGTAAATTGAGACAAATGTTATGACTTGTTTGGAGATGTCACCTCATCTGCTCTGACAAACCAGCATCAGCGCCGGCGGGGTGGGGGAACACCGAGGTGTCCCATGATCCCACGAATGTTCCAAGTTTAGACTTCCCGTCCTGAATCAGCCGAGACCTGACGGACGGATCCAACCGTCCACATCGCTGGAACATGAGCTTCCGGTCTGGGTTTCATTTCTCTCTCTCCCTGCCGTGCAAATTGGGGCTATAAATCAACTCTGTTAGCAAAACAGCCCACGAAAATAGACGCAGGCCGCCAAACCTGCAGTGGCGGATCAGGTGTAAAGTTCATGCAGGGTCGGCAGCCATTGCAATGATCTGTTTCGTTCTTTTTAAAACCTTATCTCACAGAAGGAGGAGTAGTTTCTTTTTAAACTTCACTGCACAGGTAATAATTTCCTCAGACAAAACAAAAGAGAACTGTGGAAAAATGACAGCCATAATTCTTTCACCCATGCAACAATAAAATTAGGATTCCTTCATGTTACGAAACGTCTTTCCATTGTCTCAGTCACCTCCTTTATTGCCGGTGGAAAAGATTAATCATCACAAAATGCAGACTCCAGCTGAGGTCTAAACTTATTTGTACATCTTCTGCTCTTTAGCACGCACAGATAAACGCCGATTAACTCTGAGCACACCCGAAGGCACAAACAACCAAATACAGGCGGCTTCGCAGCAGCTTGGATTATGTCATCCGATGGAAATAAAAAAAAAAAAAAAAAAGGTTCCGAGACGATGCATGCTACAAAAATCAGCGGCGACAGCAGCACTTCCTCTACAGAAGGAGAAGGCTCGTTAGACTGACAGATAATCTTAGCTACCTTTTTGCTATTCTGAAGTTTGTAATTTCAATGTCGCCATCTTGTTTTTTTGTTTTTTTTTGAGAAAGACACCAGGTTTGGCTAATTTAAAATAGTTTGGATGATAAATCTCACCACCCATGCACATATCAAGGTATTAAGTAAAACTGTCCACATTACCAGTTCTATTTTCTTCATGGTTGGACAAGATTTGTTGTGTTTATTTTAGATTCACCAAAAAGACAAACATGTGGCTGATGTACAAAACTGCGCCTGAAGCCTCCATCCACACATATTGTCTCTATAAAGGCAAATTAGAAAGGACAGCCTCTAATCCTCGTCGCTTCATTAAGAGCAGCGGTTTGTCTCTCCGTCCTTCAGTTGGCTCATTGTGTTTTGGCAGTCGACTCACAATCTCTGAGTTCATGCTCTCTTTCACTGTAAGCATCAAGTAAACATCCCATCTGGCTTTGGTTAGGTCGTCTCGTCTCAGTGAAGGGATTATAATTATCTGATGAATCGCCTTCCCCTCCGAATGTTGACAGGAAAAGACTTGAAATCTGGCCACACGATGTTCGCAGAGGCTTTGCTGAATCGATGAGGGGAAAAATAACATCACAGCACAAAACATCGGCAATGACACGCAACGCAAAAGAAAGTATTTATATCATCACACTCTCTCTCTCAGGCCGCGATGAGGGACGATGCATTAATGGAACATAATGTTGAGTAGTGAAGGTGGCTTTTATGACATGTTTGCACCTGAAAATGACAAACAATACATAGCTGTGATGCTCCGCCGCGCTTCCAGTTGGCGTCTTTACAAATGGCTCCACCTCAAATCCTGCCGCACTTTGATAACATACCACACACGGACACGTCAAACCGAGGCAAATTTATCATTTATTTCTGAGTCTGTATCTCAAAGCACACATATTTTCAACTTGTATTGTCCAGAATAAAAAAATAAATAAAAAAAAACCTCTGCTACAGATGACAAAAGGAACAGGTATCCACTTTAAACAGCTGATTTGAAGGCTCAGTTTTGTTCCTGCAGAAGTTTATGAACCAAACACAGATTGAACGGGACCTTTAATCAGTGATTATATAGTTTAATCTATAATCCAACTCTCTAATTTAAAGTCTCAACCTGAAAGCAACAACCCACACGTGAGGTGACAGCGGCCACCCCTCTTGATAACTGCTCTGATAATCGCCCCCTTTGAAGTCGACTAAATGCCCCCCAGCCTGGGGAGGGGAGGTGAAAGGAGAGATGGGGGGCTGGAGGGAGTACATTAAACAGAAGGAGCCACAGTTTGGGGGGGAAAAAGTGACGTAATGGCAGGTAGGAAGCTGCGGGATGAAAAAGTGGGCCGTAATGGCGGACAGATGGGGCGGATGGCGGGAAAACAACGGCGTGGAAGCGGCTCAGGAATGATGGGATGATAGAGGGGGGAAGGAATGTCAGAAGGACAGAGGAAAGAAAACGAGATCTGTGGGATTTGTGTGTGTGTCCACCACAATAGAGGAGATGTTCTTCTACTTTGGAAGGCGGGAACCTGAGATTCAGCTAATGTGCCCCAGAAGAGCAAAAAAAAAACCTGTCGCATAGCTTTTTCCTTCCCCAAGGCCCGACACACAATCACACACAAACGCACACACACAAAATGCCTCAGTACGCGGTGTACGGTTTCATCTGAACAACAAGTGTAAACGGATCAGTGTGTCCCTATGGATCAACGTGAGCACCGCTCTGTGTGCGCACGTACGTGTGTCGAAAGAGAGAGCAAAAGAAACGAAGGAGTGGCTGCAGGCTACAGTTGTCAGGATGACTGAGGATGAGCATCACCATCGCCACAGTTGGGTGATAATATCAGTTCGGGCCGGGGGGCAGATCAGCTCCCATCCGAACTGAGGAGGGAGAACGTTATGACATCACATCAGGAGCAGAGAATTAGTTTCAGCTCCCTGAACTTTGTATTTCTGATTTCTGAAATCACATTTTTTGCTCCTCATGTTTACGACAAAATGCACAAAATTTCCCGCAAAAGACAAAAGTCTGCCGGTGTGCAGACTTTTCCTTTAAACACTCCCGTCGCCATAGTTGTAAAATCCGCCGAGCTGACCTCAGGTTACCTCGCCACATCCTGTCGCCGTGCCAAACAACGCCTAGCTGTGCGTCTCCCCCCTCTGCCAACCAGGACCTATTTTTAGCAGCGGAAGTTTCCCCAAACAGAGGCGCAGCTTGTCGAGGTGGTGAGAACAGACGGTCGCTGGGAATCTGGACAAACTCCACCGCAGTGTGTCCATGTGTTGGTGTGTCTCTGTGTGTGTCTATTCCTGAACAAGGTAAGTGTGTACATGTTGAGAGCGTCTACTGGACACTTCCAATAAAAGAGTGTGTCTGTGCGTTTGTGTGTGTGTGTGTTGCCTCCCACGTGTGCACACTGTTGAATTCCACACCTGCAAGCTGAAAGTAAACACAACTCAGGCTCTGGAGAAACACACACACACACACACCCGTTTATCATCATCACCTTTTTCTTTCACTCTTCGTTCTGCTGTTCGTACTTCAGGTTTTCTGACTTTTATTTAGAATGAATTTTAATAAACTGTAGAGTTCACTACATGCAGAAAACTGAGGCGTTAGCTTAGCATAATGAATGGAAGCGGAGGGAAACAGCTAGCATTCACGCTACACCATCCACATCTGTATATAAAAAGCGTAAAACTGATGATGTGTGGTTTTAATGTTGGCATATAAATGATAAGACTTTTACCAAATGGGACTTTAAATTATAATTAAAAATAAAACAGAAGCTAAGACAATTTACAGACCTGTTTAGTAATAAGACATAATTCATTATTGTTGCCTCGTCTTCCTCCACTTCGTCCGAACTCGCCCTCTTTTAATTCCTCGGTGAGTCAGGTCACGCCGGCACGCAGCAGCAACCGCACACCTGAGGACGCCTCAGTTGTGGCTGAAATTTATTGGTCATCAAAAAGTCTTTCTCTGCCTTTACAACAAGTTCAATCAGTGTTTTTTTTTTTTTTTTTTTGATGAAGCAGACAGCGTTCTCCTTCTGCTGACTCATTCTCCATTACAGCCTCAGCTGTGTCTGACTCCAGCTTGGTCTTGCTTTTGCTGATTGAAGTCAAACTGCCTGTGCAAACACTTGAGCCCACATAAATGGCCGAATGTGCATTTCCCCCGCCACCACAGTCTGGCTGGTGTGGCCGCCGTCGGCCCCAAAAGTCAACCAGACAGATACATCAAAACCGCAGAGCTGTGATTCATCGAGGGGACAAAGAATCCGAGCGCGAGTCCAAAAACAACAGAAGCCCTCGCCGCCTGACCACAGGGGGCGGACAAGTGCATCTGCCCCCGCCCCGAAACGGAGGGGAAATTCCTCTGGCTGACCCAAAACACACCGCCACACCTGGGAGAGCCTGCAGCGCCACAACCAGACCATTAAATTTCACTTTTCCCCTCCTGCCTTAGTAACAGCATTAACTCCTCTGAACGTGGAAACGTGGGTCAGGGAGCGCTTCAGATAATTCTCTGTGTTTGTTTTAACCAGCTCAGAGGACCAGACAGGTGGGGGGGGGGTCTGGATTGCATCAGAAAATCTGACACACTCTGATATAAGCCCTCACGTGGACACGAGGAGACGCAGCGTGGAGTTCTGGCGTGTTAAACGAAGTGCCGCGATGCCATTTCTGACCTTCCTGATCTGCTTCACTGTGAATCGGTCTCGGCCCGACATGTCTCAAGGTCGTCTGGGAGCTCTGAGATCTCAGAGAAATGGGAACCTGAGATAGAGAAAAGTAAATCTGCTTTAAACTGGTCAGCACTGTCAGAAAGACCTTGAGTCTCTTCAGGATGGGACTCAGGGCCGTCTCTGGCTCCACCTCTTCTTACTCTGCTGGAAACGATGTCTAAATATTTTAACAAACAGCAACACACAAATTTGTGCTTTTCGCTCGACGCCCCCATTCAAAAGTGATGCACCCGGTGATCACACCCAAAGAAGCCCGTTTGAGTTCATCCCCTTTTGCTTTACGATTCAAAAAGAAACCTGCAGACGGTCTGAAGCATGACGTCTCTGATCTGCAGCAGCGTTTGTGTGGGAATGTGCGGCGAAGGATCCGAACAAACACACACATAAAAAAAACACTAACAGTGTGTAACCAGGGCTGAAGAATGCCGACATATAAGCAGCCTGCGGGCAGAAAAAAACTCCCAGCTATGCTATAGACACCCCCCCTCCTCCCCCCCCGCCCCTCCAGTCAATCAGCTTTTCAGCGGCTCCTAAAGCAGCATGGTGAGGTTAAAATATCACCCTGACGCTCCTTCTTTTGTGATCCGATCCGACTCTTTCTCTTCCTCTAAAACACACAGTCGGGCGTGCACGAACTTTGTGTGCGTCTGTGTGAATGTGAAACAGTGTGTGCATGGTGGGAGAGGAGGAGAACAACAGAGTTACCTACAGACCATTAGACTTTGATGGGAGGCAGTAAAATACAGCGTGAAGCCGTGAATGGGTCGGACAGAAAGGAGCGGGAATTTTTCAGTGACATCGAAGAAAGGGAACTCAATTATTTGGACACTTTTATTTAGAAATCCACCTGAAGTTCATGATAAATGACATTTACACAGAACAATAATCAATATAAAGGTCAATGCTTTTTAAAAAAATCTTTATTTTCTTCTTATATTTATTCTGGATGCTTTAAATTGAATATAACATCCTACATTTTAAAGCTAATGGGCTTCACAATTAATGTGAAATTAAGCCCTTCCAGCTTCATCTCGGCTCCTCGGGGAGAACTTTATGGCCGATTGTATGCACACAAAAGTTCAGGTCGGTAATTTGAATAGCCTGCATTGGCGTGACTGAAAGGCGGATTGCGGTGATTTCTGTGGAGAAAGCTCGCCCTCAGGTTGTTGATGAAAAGGCGAGAAAGGAAAGAAGGGAAAAGCCGAGGAAACGTATACGTCGGAGAAAAAAGGAAGATTTAGTTGATCTCTTTACAAGATGGGATATCCAAAAACATAAAGATCCCCCTCACTGACGCACAAACTTGTTGACATCTACACAAAAACAGAGAGCGGGGGGGGGTTGGTGTCTGTCTTTCCTGTTGGGGGTCCTGAGGCGATGTTTGTGTGTCTGTGTGTGCGTCTGCGGTTGTGGTTGTGGTTAGACACGATGAAAGTAAATCTATATAGGTGACAACGTTTAAGGCGGTCTAAACTGCAGATGCTGCTCCTTCCTGAGACTTCCACCTTAAGCTGGTAGGGCTGACAATGGGAGAGGAAGTGACGGATTAAAGAACTAGCTGCCTTAAACAAACACTGCAATCTGTTTTTCCACGTCGTGTTTGCAGCTCGACGATTTCGGCGTGCTGACCAGAGCCAAATACGCCGCTGGTGGAGACTCCTCACAGTCAGAGCTTCTTTAACTGGATTATTTTAGCATCTCTCCGAGGAAAAGAAAACCAAAACCTCTCTGTGCGCTTTATCTCGGATTAAAACTAAACTCCTTCACACGTCCTGACTTTACAGCGAAAATGGTGTTTTACACGGACGAGAGGAGGAATCAAAAGGAAAGGTTTTACTCCCGTGTCTCCGATCTCAATTGGATTGTTTAAAAATCACTCTTTTCAGCGTGATTTCAGAGTAAAAGTCTTCTTGTACTTCTTCTGTAAAAGTGCAGATGTGCTTTTTTTTAAATCTCAGTGACAAATACATGCACACCGCAGTGTGTATCCATATTTTAGCATGTTCCAACACAGCTGCAGTAACCACCCATCCACCCGCCGGGTAGCTGGAGGCGAGACGGCGTTGACATACTTTTATTATTAAAATAACATCAATCTGGATCCCGTAGACAACGACTGGCCCGCAGTAATGTCGTAATAATAAGACCCTTTGGCACGTCGAAGCGACTTCTCATGTACGACAGCGATGTACGCAATGTGAGCACAAAGAAGAATGCAGATTTAGTTATGTAACTTGACATTTCTTCTTTATAACATACAGTAGAGCATTTAAGCCTGTGAGTCAACGCTGAGGGCCAAGCTGTCCGTCACGTTCTCCTCCCAAATGCCAGTTTGTGTTAATGTACAGGAAAAAAGGAATTCAGCCGTCAGGGCCTCCTTTATCGGACCAGGATTTATCTTTTTGGTATCCAGGTGAACCGGAATCCGAGCCAGTGGAGGCCATCCTGCCACATACTGAGCCTCAGTCTGTCGTTTCCATGTCAGGAGCACCGGCGTGTGCTACGAACACATGAGCTCCCTATAGACGCCGACTTCCTCCTGAACTTATGTGGGAAAACACTCGACGTACACATGTTGACACACTTAAAGTTGGTACACAAGTGAAATGTTTCCAGGAGCTGTAATTAGACGTTGTCATCAGATTTGTGGATGTAATTTTTATAATTACAGAGATGAGTGTCTTGCTCGAGATTAATGCGGATTTGCTGTTAAGAGATAAATTGAAGCAACAAGATTTGTTACTTTAGGACATTCGTTGTTTTGTGTTTGTTTTTTGTTTTTTTTTTTCCTTTTTGTTTTCTGGTCTGCGTCTGTTTTATCTCTTTAACTGATACCTGCAATTTATTACTTTACTTCCCTTTCTTCGGTGTCTGCTACATTATTTGTGTTAGATCAGGTTTATTCCTCTCATCCGCATCCAGAAGATGTCAGGAAGGATCACAGGAAAACTGCGGCAGCTCGTATCAGACACGACATAAATATTAAATATAAGATGAGAAACATGCTGTTTTATAGGCAGGCGTGTCGGATGGCGAGGAAGTTTTCAGCTCGTAGCTCCGTTTGACTGCTGTTTATCTGTCTTTGATCAAGATACTGAACCCGCACTCAGGGAGTCCCTGTCTCTGTGGTGAGACGTGCTATCAGATTTACTTTCATCCTCAATCATCTGCATGATCAAAACAAAAAGGCACATTAGCGATTTCATTTCTTGTTCTTAGAGAGGCCCGACTTTTCTATCTTACGTCTCCATGCAGGACTAACGTCAGAAAATGCAGTTTAACCTCCAAATATTTAAAATACTTCACCTAAATGGGTCTGATCTCTTATTAAAACACAGATGGTTTGATTTCTATTATTCAGAACGACAACAGATTCAATAACGGGGACGTTCACAACAAACTGACGGAGCTTCAAATGGAAAAATGAGAAGTGAAGACCAGCTAAGTGTAGCTTCAGTCTGATTTCAGTCAGATCAGGATCCAGATGTTTTTCCTCCTGTGAGGCGGCCAAAGGTTAGCGGACGGAAGACGCCCGTAAGCGCAGAAACTAATGGATGATGCGACCCCCCCGGAAACGAAGGGCAGCTCCAAACCAGGTGTGCCCCCCCCCACCCCCTCAGGTGACTCCTCTTCTCCCACACTGTGTTTAAGAAGACGGATCTGAACGGTTGAACTCCGGACGCCCAGACGCATTCATCTTTTGGCAGCTTCATCAAACTGTTGTGTCTTAGTGAGTCTGGACAGTGACGGGACAATAACTGGGTCGGAGGTGGGGGGGGGGGGGGGGTTATGAGTGAATGAGACAAACATGAAGTGATGAAGCAGCTCATAAAATAGAAGTTGGTGCCCGGGGGGGGGGCATTCCTGCAAAGTACACAGAGACTTCAGCAAACAAGCCCTAAAACTGAAGACATCAAGCTACACGTGGAGTAATCATCACCTCACCTGCTGCCAAGCAGTGTGTGTCTGCGTGTGTGTCTGTTTGTGTATGCGTGACATACATTCCTCGACCTTGTAGGTCTTTTCCATCTTCAGAGCTACACAACAAGACAACAGAGCGACATAGTCATCCCTCAACACTGTCTAAGTGTATGGAAGGAGTGTGTGCAGGCTTGTGTGTCTGTCTGTGTGTGTGTGTGTCGGTCAGCAGGGGAGCAGCTTGACTCCAAACACACAGCTGCTTTTCCTGACCCACTTTCCCTTCAGAAATCAGCCGGATTATTACTTTCTCTTCCGTCTGAGGTTTGGACCAGCCCTGAAAGTCCTTGGATGTTTTTGGAAGTGCTGGAAAAGACGTAAAGTTTTTATCGTTGTGTGGAGTTCTCAGATTTTATGTCTTTATGTCCAAACCTCAAAAAAAAGACCTGACCACTCAATAATGACAAATTAAATCCACAATCTCATTTTTCTATTCAAACTACTTTTCGATCAAGTGAGATTGTTTGTCCGTCCGACCTCCTCAAAATCTCAGAGATGTCCAACTGAAGATGAAAAAAATTTACCTTTTCATGTCTTCCACCTGTCCCCGAAACGGAGCAGGGATCTGGGGAGGAAGGTGAGGAATGAGACGGGATCACAGCGGATCCAGGAGGTCAGGAATGAGCTCATATAAAGGATCTGGACTTGATCCGGAGCAGGAGCCATTGAAGTCTGGATCATGATTAATACGGAGAAACATTTTATTTCGCCAGCGGAAGCCAAACAAGCGTGCAGCTCATTACACAGACGGCAGGACGGTATCAGCCTTCTGCAGATTAAGCCGAAGCAGGACAGACGGCGGATCATATCCTGTCTGGATGTTCACCTGGACGTTCCTTTACGCAGGTGCATCCGAGTGTTTGTTTAAGGCTTGGACGTATAAAAAGGGGAATGAGGCGAACATTCAGTCAATTTCCTCCCGTACAGTGTAACGTTGGCGTGCGTCCTATCAAAGCAAGAATGAGACGCATTTGTGTTTAAAATTTCCTGTCCGTTTCTCTTTAACGTCTGCTCTCACGCAGGTCAGACGCCATCTGCAAATAACCTTTTCACGCTTTCTTTCATCTAACAATGCGATCACAAACGCGTTGAGGAGTCAACTCCTCCACCGACGGTATCTGAATTTCCCCGGAGACCATCTGGAGCTCCAGGCAGGTTACAAACAAACACCAAAATGATGTCAGAAAGGAGGCCGCTCGGCCGCTCGGCCGCCTCGGTGCTGCACGGACATGCCTGCATGGGGCCGAGCCGCCTGTTAGCCTGAATTTGCAGTTCTGCACCGCCGCAACCTAATAATGTCACACGTGTGCGAGCACGAGCGCTGAGCGGTGTGGATCTGAAGCAGAACGCGGCACACACACCGAGGACAAAGTTCGATGATGAGACGTAAATGTGGCGTGGGACGTTCGACACGCGTTCTGCTTTTGTTCTCGGCCTGGAACAACAACAACAAAGGAGAGTGAAGGAATGAAGAAGATGATGCTCCAAAGGAGGAGACAAAGAAATGGAGAAGAATTCACTTCAGATGAATCTTAAATTTTGTGATTTTTAATAACGAAAGGAAAAAAAAAAAAAAACATTAATTTGTACCATTTGGTTAAAAAATGTGGCTCCTCCTGAACGTGTGTAATTACAGCGGTAATCAGTGTGTGTTTGTGTTGTTGGTATTTTAACCCAAGGCTTCATAAACAGCACTGTGTTGTGTACTCACTCTCAGAGGAATCACCAAGAAGAACAGTTTTGTCTGTCAACACTCAGCACAGGCTTATGGATGTGTGTGTCACACACACACACACACACACACACTCTTTAAGATCATTCCAATAGTCCCTACCGGAGTGAGAGAGCGTATCTGCAGAGGTATTTCATTAGCTGTCGTTTCTATCATATCATATAAAATATTTCTTCTTATCATCGTACAAAATGAAAGGAGCAGATTCAAATCAGCCAAACATCTGCCCGACAATTACGCCCAAACACTGAGCGGGAAATTCTCACCTTGGATAAATAAGTCCCGTTACTTTTTATGTGCATCCCCCCCCCCCCCCCCCCATCATCAGTGTCCTCCCTCCTTCCTCACTTTAATTTTGGCCCCTTTCACCCTGCTGTCAGAGCCCTCTGCCCCAGTGCCCCCCCAGCGGGGTAAGAAAAGAGAGAGCGAGAGGGAGGGAGGGAGGGGTGGTGGGGGGTGGGGGTGTGGGGGGGGGGGGGTGATTGGAGTCTTCCCCATAATTTACGCCTTTTCATAGTGATGCAAAAAAAAAAAAAAGTCAGTAAATCGAGTCGATGCGAGGCCATTGAGTCTCACGCACACAGAGATAAAAGAGAGATGTTTAAATAAAGACAAAAAAAAGTTACTGAGCACAGCGAGGTCATCTATCTGTGTGTGTGTGTGTGTGTGTCAGTCCACGACCTTTGCACATAAAGACCTCGACACATCACTGACAGATATACGGCGGCAGCTTTATATCTTTTTTTGTCTCCGATCTAACAATAACACTCTGTCTCTTCGGCCTCTACTTCCTGTTCCTCCGCTCCACTTCTGTCATCTTTAAATATTTCGCTCCTTTTCTTGTCCAGTTACATTTCTCTCTCTCATCAGGCCGTCGCCTGAAAGAAGGCGATGACCCTTCGGATGAAAGCGACGAGGGGGGGACGTGAAACCTTCTTTGACTCTCTCTCTTCATGTCAAGACAAATATTAATACATTCCAATGCTGAAGGATCTGCGGCGAACAGCTTGGTCATGTTGGGATGAAGAATAATTCCACTTATTTAAACTTTCATTTACATGGTTTTATTCTTAAAATCTATACGAAGCAACACACACACACACACGCACACACACAGACACACACACTGTGGATAAAAGCAGCTCGTAACAGAGGAGCAGAAAGTGCAGCCCCCCCCACGACAGCAGGCCTTTTGAATGGTAATGCTATTCTCTCCTTAGCTACGGTAAAAACACCACATCACAATGCACTGCTCATCTTCTCCACCACAGTTTACACAACAGGGGGTCTCTCTCTCAAACACACACACACACACACAGACACACAACAAAAGGACGGGTGGGTTTCTAGCGAAAGGAGCAGAAGCATGTCGGCAACAACAAAATGAGATGGATTGGAACCTGTTGCAGGTTTTTTTTTTTGTTTTTTTTAAAGGATGCAGGCCACACACACCCAAACACATTGTCTTTTCCCTGACACACACACACACACACACACACACACACACACAGACACGGACAGTGGTGGCCTTTGAGGCTTTAAACAGAACAGTCCCCAGATACCACTTTGCTCCATGTGAGGGGCTTAAGGGGCCCCCGGGGAACGGTTAAGACCCGGTGACTTTGTAGGTCAGAGACCCGTCGGTGGCCTGACTCTTTTTGAACATCTACTTCTTCAGGACTAGTTTCAAACTAGGACGAGTCGCAGTCATCTGTCAGTCCAACTTCCCTCAACGGAGCTTCCGCTTCACGCCTCTGGACATTTCTGTCCCAAATCTTCCCGGCTTTACAGTTTGTTTAACAGATCAGTCGCTCGGCTGACTTAGCGTTAGCAGTACAGGTCAGGTAACAGGTAGGCCCATCTGCTGGCTTAACTTAACTAAGAGGCGTTGAATGGTGGTATTGTGGACATGAAGGAGGCTCAGCCGTTGTGAGGGATTTAACATACGAGGGCAGAAAATAGTTAATTGGCTCCTTTTTTCACAAAGTGTGCTACCTATGACCTAGTCGGTGTCAGGTTGCCTTAAATCTTTTTTTTTCACGTAGACCATAAAGAGCTTTGTGAGGCTAGCTTCATAGATCTTTTGAAGAAAAAAAAAAAGCCCCCAACATACCTCAGTAAGAGGATTTACACAGTTTATATCCCAGTTTAAAGCAAGAGCCCCTTTTTCTCATTTCCTTTCAACCCCCCCCCCCACGGAATAATGTAACTAAAACACCAAATGGAAAAATATTTACAAACGCTCAATGGGAGCAAGCGAAGAACATGCTTCACATATAGGGATGATATAAATTGGTACTTTGAGTGATTTACAAGCAGCGTGAGAGTAAAGCAGTGTTAACATGTGTGTACGTTTGATGCCTTAACAGCTAAGCTCCCTGCTGTAGGTGGATACATCGAGGCCACCCAGGTGGCAACAGGACATCTGCCAGGTTTAGCGTGAGTGTGTGTCTAGATCGAGGTTGGGAAATTATCTATAAATCATTTATCCCATCGCAAATCATATAGCTCGTTCCTGGCTGCTTCATCGCTTAACATCGCCTAAACTTGTGCAATCGCCTCTGCTGTTGCACAAACATACAAACAAGGGCACCAAAACAATCTAACAATTTACTTCCTTTTCCCGAACATTGCAGTAACAGATGTATGTCTGATAAATCTCTGGGCTTTTCCAAATCCAGAATGCACGCAGGAAATGCAGAGGGGATGCGTGCATGTGAGGAAGGACGAGCCGGCGTGAAGCCTCTCTATGTGAGTTTTGCATGTTTGTGTGTGCGTGCCCTCTCTGCGTGAACGGGGTCACTAACGGACTTCACAGCGAGCGAGGAAAAGGGGCGGCGGTCGGTGGAGGGATGCGTGACTGAGCCATCGCATGTGCGGAGGCTCATGCATGCGATCGTGGATGTCACGCAGAGGAGGGATGTGCCAAAAACTAAACAAACAAATAAAAGCACTGTCTTCGTGAAGGACACCTTATTTTTCTTCACGTCACCTGTTTGGTGAGCCCCTCACTTTTCCTTTCTTGCCACCAGCAGATTGCACTCACGCGATTTCACAACAGCATCCGTGATCTCTCTGAAATGCAGCAGTGCCCTTTTTGACTCCTTAAAAAAAAAAAAAAAGTACTGCTGGTTCATCTGTCTAGTTTGATTTTGTGGATTGATTGATTGATTCAAATGAACAGCAGCGTGTAAAGAAAATCCACATAAACAGGCTGCTGGAACGGAGACAAATATGAGTCCCCTCCCTGTATTTTGGATGCATTTGAAATAAAAAAAAAAAAGCTGCTGCTGCTAACTGAGGATAATTATTTGTGTGCACTTGCTACTTGGAACTCGCGTTGTGCTGCGTTATCGTTCATGACGGACGGACGCACACCCACACTGCGACTCCGCCAAGTGCTTCTATCACGGGGGAAGAATTTGTGTTTTGTGCAGATGTGCTTTTTTTGAAACGTGCCCAGAGATACTTTCGATTTGGCATTAAATAAAGACAATTGGCTTGACCTGGCAGCACCGATATCATCAGATCCAGTAAAACTCTGCAGAGACAAGCCGGTGCAGGTCACATACTGACGGCTTGCTTTAGAATGACATTTTATCAGTGTGCACCAACATATTCGTGCAGATGTTCAAAGCCATTCCACTCCTTTCCCCACCAACTTGGAAACGGTTGTGTTTCAACATCTGCCTGGTTATTACTGCTGTTCTTATAAATTCCAGAAGAAGAAGTGGTATCACATCATTAAGTGTGTGGCAAAAAGAAAATTGGGAAAGGTTTCCCAAGGCCTGTGACACCTCCAGCTAAAATTGGTAATAAATCATTTAGGTGTTGGAGTTCTGGAGAACAATGAGTCTCTTGCCAGGAAGATATTCTTCCCTGCTGGGTTATCAGGTTCATTGTCAACATGGCAGGCAGACACTTTGCATCCATTTACCAGCAAACAATTCTGCACATCTGGAGCTGAAAGACGGTTTGCAGTCCAAAATGTAGGTATTCTTCTCCAAAACACCAAGAAGAGACACACAAACAAGCACGTGTGTGTGTGCATATAAAGCCAAATCACTCACTCTGCAGTTTTCTCACAGCTTTTCTCAACAGAGTGTGAGAAATGTCGCCCATGCAAGATGAACCATCCAAATAAATTGTGGGCAATTTGAATGAATCAGTCATCTTGACACTGTTGTGACAAAATCATTTATCTCTCTGGAAAATTATCGGACAAGAAAAAGATGTCAAAGGTCATAAACGAAGTTTTGAAATATGTTTTTGTTTTTTTGTTTTTTTAACGCTTCTGAGAGGAACTAATGCATACAATAGTATTTCAAGTTGTAAACTTGTTGGTTCTTTGTTGTGATTTTCTTCTGCTTTACAAGACATTGAAGTGAAAATGGAAAACAGAAAAACAAAAAAAAAAGAAAGCTTTTGGTAGATTGTGAAGTCCAAATCTGTTTTTCAAGACCAGATGTGTGCAAAAGAGGGATGCAGAGTCGAAACCAGTCTGGTATGAAGAGACCGGAACATGTTCACAATCAGTGCGTGGGCAAGCAGCATAAACAGCATCAGTGGAAGAAGCCTGCTTTTCCTTCTTTGCTGGAACCTCAGTGTGATGCACGCACATCCAAAAACACACTGTACATCTGCACACACACACACACACACACACACACACACACCACAGACCTGCTGCAACATGTTACCCACCGTTCATTTTCTGAGCCACACATGCTCGCTCGCTCTGCAAGCTGCGATGGTCCAAAGCGTAAATCACCACAGTCAAATCCAGCAATAAAACATGACAGAAAACATTACAGGCTTGGAACAAACACTGTAATATGCAAAAATAAAAATAAATGGGAGGAAGGGCGTGAGAAAGTCATAAAAAAGAGAAAGACACCCGAAGAAGGAGTTTAATCTCCCTTTAGCTACCTTTATGGCTTGTATAAACCTGCGGTCAACAATTTAAGGGGGCCCTGCGGATGCTGATGTATTGACAGGTTACAGACCCTGTATAGATGTGTGTGTGTCTGCTGTGCATGTTTAGCTAGCAGCTACACAACATGCAGAAATTCCGTTGGAGTCTGCTCGTTACGTATCTGGAGGCGAATCCTCCTCAAAATCAGGCCGAAGGGCTTTTCACAAGGAGGAGAGGAATCCAAAAGATATTCAAAAGATATTCAGTAAGATGAGAAAAAGCAAGATATTTTAGAGGGTGGGGCCATCAAATATTGTGTAGTTCTGTTTAAAGTACAAGTTGCTTCAGGGATGTTTGTTTATGTGTTACCCAACTGCTGTTGTCTCTGTCTCCTCCCGCCTGGCTGAAGTGGCACGCTGCACATGTGGAATTCAACAAACCCTAAATAATCTCCAAACAGCTTCACGTCGCTTGTCCAGAAGCAGAAAGTGAGCAAATCTATCGAAAGCAGTTTGGGGGGGGTCAGTGGTGTCCCTGAGGTGGATTGTGGGGTTTTTACAACAACACTGACTGACAACTGGCAGCTGTGAATGGAGATTTGTGTGTCGTTGGTTTACGATACACAAACACGATGATGCATTTTAATTTGAAAAAAGACAGATCCACCTTCTCCGTCCCTTCAAGTTCACCACCAAGACAGTGCAAAAGTTCAGCTGACACTTGTGTCCCAAAAGGACGATGGTGGTGAGGACATTTATTTATTTAGTACAGCTGTACAGCTGGCCGAGGGATGCAAGCTGGGACACACACACACACAAAAAAAAAAAAAAAAACGAAAGCTAAAACATACACACCTCGAGTTCCGTCCTCGACTGCACATTCAGACTCCTGAGGTTGTGTGTCGAGTGTAAGAGGATTAAGAAAAAATAACAACACCGGCAAAAAAAAAAAAAAAAAAAAAAAAAAAAAAGGGTGAGAAACCAAATACTGACTTTAAACCAAAACTTCCTCCACTACATGTGAGTGACAGGAGGATGTGGAGAGTAACAGCAGCTTTAAAGACAGACAAAGTTTGTTAAAACAAAACAAAACAACAACAGCAACAACAACAAAGTCATCACGCATCATCGTAAGTGCAACATGTGCCGAGAGCAAAAGCGCAGGTTCAACGCCCAGCGCCACTGTGATGACACCGACGGGAGCTGATGGGATTCGTTGGAAGGTAATAGAATAGCAAAGGCCTGTTTGTGTGTGTGTGTGTGTGTGTGTGTGTGAGAGAGAGACCAACAGGGGAGCTATGCAAGATGCTGCACAGGCATGCTGCGCAGGCAATTATCAAATTAGCCCCTTAGTGTATACAAGTGTGTGCGTCTGTGTGTCCAATTCAATGTAATGAGAAGCGATTCAGTCACCCGTCCTCCATATTTCTGTGGATGCCCTCCGGAGACGGCGCAATTAATGCTCTTCAGCTGTCCTTCCACTAAATATCAGATCTTTGAAACACTCACAAGCAGCTCGACAGTCGGAGCCTCAGGCTGCTCTGATATCACGATGTGGTCCATTTTCTGGATATTTCAGTGAGGAAATGGAAACATCTCTGTTTTAATTCTGTCATTGACTTCGTTTATTTTTTTTTTACCAATAACACCAAAAGGCACTTAAAAGTTTTCTTGTCTTCGCTGCGGAGCTGTCGCACACGTTGTGACGCTGTCGCACACGCTCTCTGGTCTTTCAGTTAAACACCACCTTTCAGGGTGGCGTTGGGGTTGGGGGGTTGTGAGGTGACAGGCGCTGATGGGAGCAGGGGTGCGGATTACGTAAATCCCATAAACATACGAGCTTACAACGCTGAAGGAGGCACTATTTTAACGGTGGTGACGACCCCGCTCGATGTAATTGCTGCTCTCGGTTTAAAATAACCGAGGGATGGAAAGATGGCCGGCTCCGGAGGGGGTGGGGGGTGTCGAGTTCACGTCCCCCGTCTGAATCACCCAGAGCCAGCAGAGGAGCGAGCGGGCGCCTCAAATATAAATTTAAGGAATATATTTATCCTGTGCTGCGTTCCGACTCTTTCTATAAACGATACGCGCTTGAGGAACAGATGAGGTCAGTTTTTTTTTTTTTTTTAACTCAAGTCACGCGGCTACTTCAAGCCGAAGATCCTCCATGACAAGATTATCAAAATAGGTTTTAATGAGTCTGGGATGCAGCCAGGAGGACTGACTAATGCTCCCGTGTTGGCTTTTCTCATTAGTTGTTATCTACACAGAGAGAAGAGGCCTAATACGTCTGTGACGAGACAGGAATGTCTGCTTCGGCCAAACGGTTTGTGTGTTTGGATTCATGTCTAAGTGTCCCCCCCCCTCATGGGTGTGTCTGTGTCCAGAATCTAAAATCAGACAGAGGTCAGGGGTCAAAGTGGCAGCCTGCTCCTTCAGTCCTGACTCATTGTGAGTGTTTGCTATTTCAGACCCGAGGCGTCATTTTATTTGAGAAATTACTGAACTTTTGATTTTCCACATGACGACGTGAAAACACTGGAGGTTACAGATTTACTGTCTTTTAATGTGTTACTGGAATCAGATGTTTACATGCTAAAAGCTGGACTTCAACATCATCAAAAAAGGCCAAACTTCAGCCTAAACATGAGGACACTTGAGTTTAATGATCAATTTCTTTTTTGACAGGCTGCGTGGAAGGAGTACGAGGAAGTATGAAAATGAAAATCTGGGGTTATAAATAGTTCTGGGACGGTAAAAGCAGCCTGCGCCTGCATCAGACGAAACGTAAAAGTTTGTGGCTCGTTCCGTTTAGCTGTCTCTCAGTCTGTCTGACACACAACGAAGGTTTGGGTGGAAGACAACAGGTGAAACGTCCCCCCCCCCACTTCCTGTTTCCTTGTCCTCCTTCTTCCTTGTCATCCATCTCCACTCCCTCGGTTCCCTCCTTGCCCTTCTCATCAATCCTCCCTCCTCCTGATGAATTCCTGTCTTGGGTCATTTGCAGCCTTTGACTGCAGTTACAAGAAACTGTAAAAGCGGCGTGTTTACCTCGAGAAAAAGGGGGCGAAATTCATTAAACATCCTTTGTTGGCAATAAAAAGACTCTGCTATGCTCGGGGGAGCGCACGCCGACAATCGCCAGGTTGGGACACGGCGGTGTGGAGGTGGTCTGTTTGGAAAGCTGAGGAATGTTTGTAGTCTACGGGGCAAAGCAATCCACAACCTGTTCCCCGGTCAGAAATGACAGTCTGGGATGGACGGATGGAGGGAGGAAGTGATGGGAGGGATGAGAGAATTTAAAAAAAGGGGACTGAAATAATAAGATTCACTGTTTATCTCCTTCTTACCTTAATTCCTTCCCTTCCAGGTACTGCTGTCAGTTCACGGCCACCCGGGCCAGAACCGAGACCAAAACACAGGCCGTCCTTCCCCTCCTACACCACCCAACCCAACGCTGCACCTCTGTCCTCAGGACTAAGACCGGCCTCAGCGAAGGAGACACAAACAAAAAGGAAGGATGGCGCTTTGGACATGAAATTTCATTTGTCGTCAAGAATCTATCCACGCGTTTTCATTCAGAGCTGCTCTTTTTTTCATCCGCAGAGAGAGACAATATGCAAGAAACCCAATTAGCTAAGGAAGCTAAATTATTATATAAAAGAAAATATTAAAGGAGCTGTCTGTGAGTTTACTGAAGATGGAGAACAACTTCAGCGTCAACCTGAGTCATGCTAACCGGCTTCATCCGGCCCCGGCGGACCATTTCCAATACTGAGTCAGTGCGGTCCAACGTGGAAGACAGAGCGCTCATTATAAGCTCCGGTGTTGTAAACACAACAACAGCTGAAGCGCTTGGCAAAAGTGTTGGGTAAACAGCTGTTGGTGCTAATGTTGGCTGAGCAAAATTTACAAATAGCTGTGAAAGAGACGAGAGCCGGCGGACAGTGAAGCTAAAGAGCCAGGACAAGGTTTTAAATTGGAACAAACTATTAAGTCAAATGAAGTTATTTTGGGTTCAATGTAACTAAAAACACATCCAGGTCTTGGTTACAGACGGAAAAACACAAACTTTCTATAAGTTAAAGTTAATATAAATGATAAATGATGAAGTCACATATAGAATAGAAATACCGCCATTATTTTAATAGTAGAAATATACTATTTATGCAGATAGGATTGAGAAAGCTTTTAAAACAACAGAAACAGAAACTCAGTTTACACATGACTGAACATGTGAGCACAAGCATAAGATGGCAGCAGTTGAAATGTTTGAATCGAGTTGGCGGTGTTTTTAAAGTGGCCCCCAGCGCTACAGCGGCGATATCTGATGGCCTGCTCAAGACAACACTATCTACTGTTAAGATACTGTCGGAGATACAAGATGGCTCTTGGCTCAGTCCCAGGCTGCTTAAAGCACATTTTTAGAAACTTGGGTACTTCTACATTCATCAGGACTAACCCTAACCCGAATTCATGTTTTGAAATGGCGGCTGCAGAAATTGAGATCTTGCTGCTCCGTCCTCCACCTGGCTTCAGTCCTGCTGTTTGTACGCCTCTGTTTACACAGCCATCCATCACCGTACAACATAATGGCATTCCTCAGACCTAAAGCTTCACAACACTGCAGATCTCAGGTAAACTTACAGTGTATACAAACCCTCGGCGCACTCGGCCTCTTTCTCTCTTTGGTTTGTGTAATCTTTAAATGTCTCTCTGTGTCACAGTCCCGCTTGTTTCTCTGGAAACTTCCGCTGCAGCGACATAAAGCAAAAATACATCTGAACTGACAGACCGGACCACCAACGTGAGCCAGCGGCGGCATTTATGTGCAGGAGTGCATTCAGAGAAACGACCGGAGCTTTGAAGAGGAACGGGAGGTTCATTTCACAAGCTGCAAATCAAGTCTTTTTGGGAATTTTTTTTTTAATTATTATTTTGATCCCACAAATGTATTGAAAGACGTGAAAGACGATGCCAGTTTTGTCTGTCTCACTCTGTCAGACTGATAAACTCTGGGAGGTTAAAAATAGCAGCCATTCACTGCCACAGATTGTTGGTCATCTTACTATAACACGTACGCACACTGACACACAAACGCTGAGTTATGTGCTGTGGAAGTTGGCTGGGCGGTGCGAAGGCCGGACATGAAAAGCCACCGCAATGTGACAGCAGCGTGTCAAGGAAGAGGACGGCCGGCGACGCCGAACGGCCGGTGGACGTGTTTCATCCAATCAAATGTGTGTGCGTGAAGGACAGCTGGCCGCCCCCCCCCCCCTCCCCACACAAACATCATCTTTGCTCATTCGTCTTGTGATGGGCAGGGGTTGGCATGGCAACCGTGCACACGCAGCCGAGGCGTCCTGCTAACGAGACCTCGCAGACGCAGAGTCGTCCTGGCGAACGGTTAAACAGGAGCAATTAAACAAATCCCTTTTTTCTTTAAAACAAAACAGTCCACTTTTAGTCCCCGGACGCACACACACACACACACACACACACCCACAGACACACACTGTGCCAAGAAGCCATCAGGTAAGTATGCGGAAGAGGCCTTATTGTGGGTCTTTAACAGGACAAGGTGGAGAATCAGAGAATCAGAAAGTCAGACAGACAAAGCAGAAGCAGCTTTTTGTCGCTCAAAACGCACACAGACACACAAACATCATCTCCTGCTCTATGATCCGTTTAATCCACCAAGCTATTTCTCATTTGTCTCAGCGAGTTAGACACATCGATGACATGAGGCGTCCGGCAGAGAGGAAGACAGAAGAAACCTGCACAGACGAAATGTTTAAGTCCGTCTCTGCGACTTGGAAACTTCCAGTTTATTTAAAAACGGTTGTCTTCCAGAAACTTGTCTCTTCTTTCAAAAAAAAAAAAAAAAACACGTGTTGGACGAATTCTAGTCAAGTTGGAAATTATTCATTAACTTTCACTCTGCAAATATCAACACTTCAAAATAAACGTGTAAAGAAAAAAAAAAAAAATCCAGACTGTTGAAAATTAACCTTCGAGTCAACTACTAACTTGACTTTTATTTATTTATTTATTTGTTTTTACTTTATATTTAATGTATTAAACTCCACCCGCCTGGTGCATCATGGAGGAGTAAAGAAATACTCGGTGTTACTATTTAAATGTAGGTGAGTGTGTCAGATCATCAGGAAAAAAGAAAAGAGCTGTTCACTTGTAGAAAGACTCAGCTGGGATGCGAAACATCGACGAGGCGATGAGTGCGACGCTCTGATGGAATCCAGATGTGAAAGTAAACACTGACATGGTGTTTGACAAAATTATAAGAACTGCTGATTGACCCCATTAGTCATGATCAATCTCAGTTTATTTCTGAGGAACTCCTCGTTGTGTGATAAGTTCTGACATCTGACTTGGTTTAGGTTGTGAAATTAAAGAATTTAGTTTTGTTGTTTTTTTTCCTCCTGTAAAGAAATGCAGAGGACTTGGCTGAGTTTTACACAGCTGGCGTTCACACACAGCAGGATTCCTGCCTGGACAAGCCGTCGACCCCCAGACTCCCATCTTCGCCACTGAAACCTGCCGGGAGAGGCGACGGACACATTTTGGATCAGACTGAAACTGAAATAATGCGGGTCAACTCGGGGTTAAGTGTCCCGCTGGGGAGGCGTTACAGCTCGCTCATCATCACAGCGAGGAGCTGAGCCTCTTACACATGACGGATAGACGTATAGACACTGAAACAATATTGTTCATTACTGAGACAATATTCAGCGGCCGCAGCCCCGTCGAGAGGCCGTTACAGTAACGCAGCAGATCAGCGTTTGACGTCCAGATAGGAGACATTTTGGGTTCAGCCGCACGGAGGGTTAAGTGTTTCAGTCACAAAGCAGGCGGGGGGTAAGGTGGAGATACAGGAAAGGGTTTGATCAACAGGATCAAACACGTTAATGCTTTACTTCGCTCTTCTCGGGCGTTAACAGCGCTTTACGTAAACGAGCAGATCTTCGACCAATCGATCGTTTCCCGCGCCGTTCTGATGAGAAATGAACAATTTTCTGATGTTTTATTGACAAACTGAAACTCCCGCTGAGGCTCAAAGGTCCGTTTAACTCGGTTAGCTAATAACACAGATGTTCCATGAACGCCTCGACTGCGAGCCAATCAGTAACGCACCTGCTCGGGTTCACTACTCACGGACGCTGCATGTCAGTGCACTCACATGCTCGGGGAGTTCAGAAAAAGAAAAACATCCCAACGACCCCCCCCCCACCCTCCTTCACTCTGTGAAAACTAAGCAGCCTTTGAAGGCGAAACTAGCAGAGGAACCTGCGAGCTAACACAACACACCCCAACCACCCCCTGCCCTGCTCCTCTTCTGGGTGACCTTTGACCTTATCTGTGGAGAGGTTGGGACAAGTGGATGGAAAGGAAAGAAATGTTCTGTGGACGTTCGTCATTCGGTTAGAAAAGGGGGGGGGGGGGGGTCTCCTCTGTGTGGAATCTCCTCCCTGTTTTATTTCAACAGATTGTTTAGTTTCATTTCTGCTCGGATTCAGATTTCAGATTTTTTTTTTTCCTTAGCTGTGAGCGACCTCTCCTTTTCCTTTGTGGAAATAACGTGCATAAGCTGCACACTCAAAGTTTTTTGTCTCTCATCGTTAGGAAGAAACGATGCAGTCAGCCGCCTACGCCGATTGGTGACCATCAGCTGACTAAGAGATGTTTAAAAAAAAAAAAAAAAAACTTGGTTAACATTTAGGCTCAACAACAAACACATGACTCTTCTGCTCCAACCACCGAACACACAATCTAAAAACCAACATCATCAGGAAGCGGGAATGTTTGGCGGCCATCTTGGATTGCGCAGAGATAAACGATGACCTTATGATGTGAAAGGGCGTCATGGGAAAGTCTGTTAAGAGGAGGCGACGCAGCGCGTTGGTTTAATTTGGTCGTAAATAGCGTCTGAGTTATGGGGAAGAGGCCCCGCTCCCATTATGCTTCTTTTTTGGGTCTTTTCTATTGGCAAGGTTACTGTGTTTAAAGAACGAGGGGTCACAAACAACATCTGGGACACGTTTTTATTTTAACTTCACCTCTTAACAGCCACACAAGCTTTCTGTCTCGCTCTTTCACTGTTCAAGCTCAGCTTGCCGTCGAACATCTTGAGTCTGGTTTTTCTCTCAGCTGTGATGGATCGACATAAAATTACCACATTTAAACTGTCTTGAGAAAACAGGCTCTAACTAGACGTGCACGTCAAGGTTATTTCTTGTGACCTCGACATCAAGCTCTGAAGACGCTCCTCAGTCAGTTAGTGTTTTCTGCTGAGTCATTACTCCTTAAGGTCATTGTCCTCTCCAGCTGATCCTAACGCCAACTAAAGGTCAGTCAATGGCCACTGAACCAAATCTGAGCAGGTCAGCAGACGTCCTGGAGGCGTTTCGTCCTCTGCGCTGTGACACGCCTTGGCCTCGGAGTTACCTTTCCATTTTGAGGTCATCCACAGTCGATTAAACGCACAGTAGGTTTGCTTTTCTCTTTTTTAAATCTGAACTTTCTTGAGCTGAGACTGAGGCTCAAGTCTGGACAAGAACTCCTCCTCTAACTTCAACCTGGCAGAAACAGAGACTGACAACTGAAAATCACGGTGCTAAAACAAATGATGGTGCTTCTGAAAGAATGCTGGGTAATTTAGGCCTTTTGTTCGCACTAATACGGCCCCTTAAAGAGCCAGGAACTGTCCCTTTCAATAACAGGCAGCTCATTTTGGGATTCAACATGTAGAAATCGGCACTTTTTGACAAATTTGGCTCTCTCTTATCGGTCTGGTCAAAAGGTGAATCCGGGATAATTTCCTGTTGCCTCCTCTTATCAGCTACAACACTAAGAAAACACACTTCCGAGTCAATAAATGACACGAAGACCTGATAAGGACACGCTGCTTCCTTTTATGGCGCGGCCTGCGTATAAATTCAATTCCAAAAACACGTGTGCTCTTGTCACAAATTCCTGGAGGTAACACGTAACATTTTGTCATTTCGGTGCAGCCCCTTTTTAAAAGTACAACGTTAGTCAGAAAACCTACCAGCCTACCTGCTGGTGCTCAGTGACCTCTGACCTCCAGCTACCACTCTGACCCCTCGCAGCTTTTTTCAGTGACCCAGGAATTAGGTTCCCACACTGAGGGATTTATGGGTATTGTAGTCATTTAAAAAATATGGTTCCTTTCTCTGCTCCGGGGGGAGAACCCACCTACGAAAAACAGGCGACCATCTGCTTGTGGCGGAGTGGTGGAGTAGAGGGGATGCTGGGAAATACCTATGAGGAGTCTGTGTCAGCTATGCTGCTTGAAATCTTGTAGGAAGTCAGGAAAGGCCTCAAAAAATGTTTGAAAAGTCCGCTGACCTTTGACCTGGCAGGAATAAAAAAATTAAACTTTCAACTTTCACTCAACTTTCAAACTGTAGAGTCACAGAGTTCAAATGAGAACGGGGGAGGGGGATAAGAGGGCGAAGGTGAGGAAAGGAAAGAGAGGTGCAGACAGGTGTGTGACCTCTTCAAGGGGCTGTAGGGCACGAGGGGGCGGTGATGGTGGGTTGGAGGGAGGTAGCTATGGCGATGACATGGAATGCTCACGTTGCCCCTGGCAACGGTTCATTAGCTATTAGCTGTGGCGGGCTGAAGGGTCCTAGGCCTAGACCTGTTCCCCTGCTGTCTGTCACGGATTCCAAGATCCAAAATGTCATCTGGAATGCCGGTAGGGATCGGAGGAAAGGCGAGGGGGGGGGGTTGCTTGGACATTCCAGAAGGAAGAGCTGTGACGCTCGCCAACGGGGGCTGCCCCGCCAAACAGCAACGCCCTAGGAAAGAGTGCTGAAATGTCAACAAGAGTCCTGATGACAGCTCGCTTCTCTTCGTCACAGAATACAACCAGAAGGCTGAAATCTGGAAAATAGGTCGGAATCTGGAGCCGATTTTTCCGATTCTAACAAATCGGCAGCAACCAGAGACTTGTGTATTTTCAGTAAGAGTTTCAGGAAAAAGAAAAAAAGTTAATTGACAAAATAATCCGTAATCGACACAAAAGAATCTGAATCACTTATTTCCCTGTTTTAAATCTGTTGCATGTCTGGATTTGGATTTTGTTTCCCCTTAAATGTAAACGTAAGATAATTGATTATAATTATCAAAATATTTTTTGTTTGGCTGACCTCACTTCTATCTAAGAGGATTTGGACACACAGTTTGAAGGTCAACGTGGCCGTGAGGAGATTTCCTTTACAACGGGAGCAGAGGTTGTTTGGAAATATGCAGTTAATAAGATTATACTGTGTCCAAAATATTACAAATACCTGCTGATTCCATCACACAGGCTGAAATGTGCTGCACGTGGGATTTACAGTTTCAGGTATGACAGAGACAGATACGACGCCGGCAGGGTTTTTAAACCTACAGAGGTTTTTGGCAGAAAAAAAGTTGGCAATTGAAATTATCAATCTCTGAAGCTGTCAGCCCTGCCACTCAAACTCAGCACACATCAGGTGTGCGTGTGTTTGCAGAGCGAAGTTCAGGCCGTGTCAAACAGCTAATGAGGTCAAACACATTTGGCAGCAGATCCCCGTTAGCGTCAGGTAAGAGGCTCGGTTTGCTACAGTAAATGTCAAATGGAGAAATTCAAATTTTCTAAATTACTCGCTGTCAGTCGCACCTGCAGCTGAGAGACGTGTCACTGGCAAAAATCTGAGTGGTACCAGGTCACTGTACTCTGCAGGTGGAGGTTTAAGCATCACCAGAGCTCAAACTCTCAGAAAAGGTGGAACTACTAAATGTCTGCAGAGAATAAAGAATACGTCGTCAGATTTAGATTTACGCATGATTCAGGAAAAATTTTCCTGATCTTTCCTGGGTGTTTGTTTTCTCTTTTCTGTGCCACAAAGACGCACAACTCGCACTGCAACACAGTGACCATTCACAGAAATAATGAAACCTTGCCTCACACACACACACACACACACACACACACACACACACACACACACACAGCAGAAGCTGCTCTCTGGCCAGCTAATGAGTGCCAAGCTATTTTCAGAACAAGAGGAGCCGGCTAAATAAATATGTGGGGATGTGGACGGGGGGGGGGCAACTGTGCTCTGTTGACAAACACACTCCCCCAGTTACATGACACTTCCAGCTTAGAGCACGGAAAGATGATGACCGCACCCACCAAAGAGAGCCACAAATCTGGAACCGCAAGCAAGACGAAACGTGAGATCAGAAATGCCCCCACGGGCGCGACGGTGCGTCGCCGTTTTGGCACAATGGTCATCTGTCCCCCCCTCATTAGCGGCCATTTGGGGGCCAACACGGGCAAGCGGGGGAACGGAGCCAGCACGCTCGCTGAGGCCCTTCGCTCCGTAATGAATGGAGTTAAAGCAAAGAGCGCGAGGCTCGGGGTGAAGTTGGAGGGAACGGTGCCAGGTAGCACTCAGCTGCAGGGCTCTTCAGTCAAGATGACGGCAGCGTGCAGGGATGATTCAGAGGAGGCAAAAACTGTATTCTGTATTCTGTATCATCGTCAAATGTGGCTGTTTTATTACATTTTCATCAAAAAACAAAACAACAACAAAAAAAACTAAACAAAACAAACAACTTTTGATTGTTCTTTCAATTTCAAACGCTAGTGGTCAATTTCTTCCATTGTGGAAAGTGAATGTAGCTCATTAGCAGATAATAGCTGCCGTCAAGCTTAGTTGAACTTCTTCAGCTCTCTGAACAGAAGACCGGGCACAACAAGGGCTAACAAGAGCTCTTGGTTACATGAGACTCTGCGGGGGCGAAACCCTGCCAACAACCGTCTTCCACTGGGCCAGGCGTGGGGTTAACGCAGGAGAAACCGGACCAGGGATGGCGAGGTGCGAGTCCCACCCACCAAAGGCAGTTCAAGGCATCGAGCTCAGGATGTTTTATGGGCGTTTGCCAGAGGACAGAGTGACCTGGTCGCTGAAAATATCCCCTCCGATGTCTTAAACAGCAGCCACGACTCTCTTGTAAACAAGATTCCGTATCGCAGTGGGAAAAAGAGCTAAACTGTCTTCAGCGGGATGAGAGTTGCTCAACGGAGATTTGAGACTTTCACTTATGAAACAGCAGCAGCGCAGGAGACTAGATGAAAGAGCTGACACTCCGAGAGAATCAATCACGACCTGGGAGTTTGGATTCAAAGACTAAAGAGCGGCTGCTGCTCATCAGCGACGGTAGGGGTTCAGCTGGGGGGCAGGGGTGAAAGCTTCACACGCAGCCACAAAACACAGTAAATTACACCTGATTGATGCGGTATTTTCCCCTCTGGACAGGCCTGAAAGACAAATTGGGGAGTCCCGCTGATTTATGACCATTCGTAGGACGAGGCTGATTGACAAAAAGTTCATCAGTGAGTGCTGAGTGAAACAAACATCCTCCTCTTTGGATTGGCCACCCGGACAGGATCCACAGAGGACGTGTGTTAACGTGAGGCCGACAAACCATCATCAAATTTCTGCAAACCTGCGTTACGAATTTATTTATAAAGCGCCAAATCAAGGTAGTTTATAAACACAGCAGTTCTAGACTAAACTCCTACAGAAAACTGAAGAAGCACAAATTGCATTCCAGCAAAAAAGCATTTTGGGTTTTATCTTTATCTTGTGGTCAAAAAAAAAAAGTGTTTTATGATAATACAGAATCTGCTTATAAAGAAATAAGCACTTCCATAACCAGAGGCTGTTCTGTTTCCTCACAGCTGCGGCATCTCCACCTTTGGCAGCGAAGGGAAGCTAGGCAAAGAAATTCCAAGAAACGAAACGGCCCCGATGTGGCGGAGTTATGTCATTTATCAAAAATAGGAATGAATGGAAGTAGAGAGGTGTGTGTGTGTTACCTCGCTGCGAGGATTACCTGGCTGGGCACAGACGAGGGAGCGAAGGATGAGTGTGAGACAAAGAGGTGGAAAAACAGAGCGCAGGTATCCGTAATTACAGGGACAGGCAGAGACACAGTCAGGCAGTAATAGCACACAATAACTGACACATCTGATGTGCCAATGATAGTGTTCCTATCACAGCGTTACCTCACCACAGATGCAGTTACCATGGATACCGAAGCTAGAAACTTGGCCTGATACAGGAAAGTAGTTTTAGGCTGAAAAGATTTAGACATAAATAAAAGATGATTTCCCAAACGCTCTCAAACATGGCCGCCACAGTCTCATCCTGAAAGCTCAAGTTTCGTTGCCTTTTCCAGCTCTGATGCAAAACTGCAATAAAACAAAAGTGCCGTCACACGTCACCCTGATGCTAACGGGCTAACTAACTTTGGTTCTGTAAAGCTTTCACTGGAAGCAAAGACAGACAGTTAGCCTCACTCTCCGCCTCAAAGTTAACGCCACCACGCTAAAGGTAAAGTTAAACAGGACATAAAAGCTGCAATGCACACGTTTGTTTCGGTTTGGTTTACGTCAGCTGTCGGCCTGATAGACCAGGTTGCTGCAAAGCAGGCCAAATTCCTGCACCTGCGGCTTTTCTGCCCACAACAATGACATTAATGTGGCTTCAGGCATGTAATTAAAGTCTTGATTTAAGGTCCTTAATGGTAATTAGACAACCGCTCGATCGTATAAACACACACCTTGCCCCAGCAGGGTCGGCTGTTCAGACCATTGCCTGGGTAAACCAACAAACAAAAGGAGATGTTTTCCCCTGCACAGGCATGCATATGATAATTGTAGTGAAGAGGCAAAAATGCTTGACTTAAAGGGCTGATGTCGGTGTCTAATGCCAAAGTAATGATGCTGCAAGGGGGGGAAAAGTGGAGCATCAAAAGGAAGAAAGAACTGAACCCGTCAGGCTTCCTGACTTCAAAAACAAGTGGAAAGTCCTCAGAGGCATTCGGTTTCCACGCTTCGTTTTTAAAATTGACTTCAGGAAAACAAAAGGTTTCTATGCTTCCAGAAATCAGGATAAAAACTATCAGTTCAGTAAATCCTCAGTGAGCCTCAAAAGCGAATAGACAGAAAAAGCGTGAACAAAACATTTTTAAGGTTTCACTCTAATGCATCCATTTGATGTCGTATCTATCTAATGAAATACTCACTCTGTTCATCGCTCAGTTTCAGTTTTTGCCAACTCTTGAGGGATCATTTTGTCTCTCTGGCTAATTGCTAACTTTGCCTGTTTGCAGTTTACCACTGGCCTGGAAACCAAAACAATAGCATAAAAAGATGATAGCAGAGCTTAGAGCGGTACCTTTCACGCTACAGTGTCATTTAAAGAGCTGATGAAATGCAAATATTGATTGTTGCAGGTTTAAGTTGGACATTTTACCTAAACTCTAACTAAACATGAAGGACTTGTGGGGCCTGAAAGAGGTGAAACTGATCCGTTAGATGAAAAGTAAAGAGAGGAGCAACAAGTTTGAAAGGGGCCAAACACACCAAATGAAGAAAGAAAAGGAAGTGTGGAAGACAGACAGAAAAGAAAACCCAGCAAATGAGGAGAAGCAGGTTGGAGGTCTAATCCCTCTGAAGTGCAAACAGCCCTGAGGGGAGTGATGGCATTAAGGAGAAGGGACCGGGCACGTCGAACAAGCTAAGACCAGCCAAACACTGCCCCACCTCAGCTGTTCTCTGCCAAACCTAAAGACCTTCATAAACACCCCCCTCAAAGGCCTGCAGATATAGAGTAACCCCCCCTTTAACTCCCTTCTCATGTCTTTTTTTCCTCCAAATCTTCTGTGTTTATTCGCTTGTCTTTCTTCTAGCGAGGGGCAAAGAAAAGCAAAAAAGACAAAGTGTGATAGTCAGATGTAGAGAGTGGGGCGATTGGAATGTGAAGCCATCGGGCGCTAGTCGCGAGCCCACCCCACCCCCCTGTCGCCTTTGTGCTCGGACGACCTCCGACCTCTGGAGTTCACCGCAACCAATCGGGGGACGAACTGACAGCGCGCAGAGGGGAAGGTTGGGGGGTTTGATATGTGCCGCGGCTCGGCAGATGGAAGGCGATGATGGGGTGACATGTGGCGGGAAGGCCGAAGCGTAATAACACACAAACACGGTAATAAAAGTCAAACACAGACTGAAAGCAGGCGAAAAGTCGAGCTAATTCACCTAATTATCAATCATTTCGCTCAAACTGCCTCACGTCAACACCTCTCCTTTACCTTTAATACAACCAGGTGGAGAAAGACTACAACTATAACCGCGCAGAAGAAAATTGAAAAGAAGAAATTTAAATGTATTTTAAATTTATGGGAAAAATGCCAAAAAGATGAGCCGATGAAGAAACAGGTATGTCACAGATGGATGTTATCGCCGTTATCAGTCAACACGCCCAGTGCACCTCTGTTCCGATTATTTTTGGATGCATTCACAAAAGTGTAATTGTTCCGAAGCGTTGCAAAGGTTGCATAACATTCCTGGGAGCTGAAGCTACAGGACAGGCCCGCGCAAGGCCCCGACTAACTATCACAAAGGGTACTGTCGTTCTTGATGGTGGTTTTTGTTTTAATATGGAAAGCTCGTAACACTTTTGCTCTTATGCTCGCTTATGCTGTTTCGGGAATCTTGTAAAACTCAGAGGAGCAAACCTGAACATCTCTTCATGCGTAACTGATATTTGGTTGCACACATGGGAGTCCCCTGCCTTCTAGATTTGACTCTCTTTGTCTGAGCTGCTGTGGCAATAAATAGCCCCAAAGCCAGTGTCTTCTCATGTAGCTCGGCGAGGGTATTTCCCAAAAGGAAAACCAAGCTCAGGACGTCTTTTATCCCACCTGTCCGGGTAACATACACAAACATGGGGAGACAGTCTTTTTTTTTTTTTACTGGGGATGTGGAAACATGCATCAGTGCATTCGAGCACCACACAGGTAGCAGAGCTTTTTAGCGCTGCAGCGTGGGAGAGGAACGGGAAACAATCAGACTTTCTTATAAACTTGAATATTCTCATCTGGACTCAGATCATCAACCCAGATTCTTGATTTCAGCTAAAAGCCTTCAGGGAACATGAACCGGCACGGATCTGCTGCCATCACTGAACATCCAGGAAGGAGCCGCCATTTAAACCAACACCTCTGAAATAGTTTGTATCTGACAGCTAAGTCATAAATCCGGTTTCATTTAGTTTGATTGTGTTTTTTTTTTTTTTTGGTCTCATCTTTTCATTGAAACAATTAACCCTGAATTTTGATTTATCAAACTCATAAAACTGAAATTTTCTATTAAAACCTCTACAAGCTTGCAAAGAGCGGTTAGCGTGTATCTGTTGTTGTTTAAAGTAGAGAGAAAGTAAAGAGTGATTAATATTATTTTGTCACCTTTCACTCTGAGCTTTACAGTCATGTTGGCACAAGTTGACTCACAGCTGCTCTGACAACCTGCAGCTCTTTGCCTTTGTCACTTCAATGAGGTGTGACTGAACAAAAATGTGTTTATTTCTGCCCTGAAGGCATTTTGTTTAAACTAAGTCTCAACTCTGAATAGAAAAGGAAAGATTAAGAAGAAACAAGAAATCATGCACATAAGGAAACTAATGATTATTTCATTAAAATTATTCTGTTAACATTATCCTGATAATCTGTGGATATATGGATATATAAAATTTGTTCATTTCAGCTTAAGATCTATTAAAGACTTGAAAACGTTTAATTACATGACTGATAAAAGTACTGAGTCAGCATCCAGAGACTGAAGCTTTTGGTTTTTTTGTTTTAGAGTGGATCAGAATCACAAATTGGGCATTGACAAACAGTTCTGCTCGACTAATTAACCAAAAGTTTCTGTTCCTTCTGTGGAGGGAAGAGCCAGAGAAAAAGAAAAGGGGGATGTCAATACACGGGGAGGGGGTGAGGGACCACCGCTTTCAAATCTCACCATAAATCAACCTGTAATGAATTAACTGACTTGTGGAAGCAGCTGGGGCAAAAAAAGTGATCGGGTAAAAGGGAGGGGGGGTTGCAAAGGGGGCTAATAATGCAACCACAAATCAAGTACCCATCAGTCGCCTCACTTAGAGTGCCTGGAATGTTTCAGTCTATAGCACCTGCGGGGAGGGGGCGCAGATCGACAAGTCCTGCCAAGCTCTGGAGGAATTTAACCAGAGGAGGGAGGGAGGGAGGAGAGTAATACCCCCCAACCTCACAGGTTTGGGGGTTTAATGGACCATCTTTAAGCCCAGATGCTGAAACTAGAGGGTTAGGGTTAGGGTTAGGATTCAGCGGTGAATAAAGAAAATGATGCGGCTGTTGTCCAGGAATAAATGTGTGGATTGGTGCGGACAACGCGCAGCTATATTATATAACGACATACTGGAGGTAAAAGCTTGGCGAAGTCCCGTAAGGTTGGAGGAAAATCAAACACGGCCATTCCTGAAACATATCCGAGAGGTCAAACTTTGTTTAAATATTTTCTTACAGCCGTCATCTGTCAGAGTGTGTAACTCACAATACGGGCACGTCCGCCCGCCTCAGATTCTAACCGGGCCCAAACGAAAGTAAAGGGAGCATTCTGGTGCAGAATCCTCTTCCCCTCTCCTCACCTGAGTGCGATGTTTTCCCTTCGCCAACAGCTGTGTCAGCCCTCGCAGACCCTGAAGACTGAAATCTGTATAAGGCTATAAGAAATTGTGTTTCCGGTGCTTTGTATTTGTATTTTTAACTCCTCGTGGCTGAAGAAGGCTTCTTGTTTAGCTGACAAACTCACAACGAAACAAACAAAACCAAAGTTAACCAAAGTACACAGCGGCTAACACAAAAGCACATCTTTCCATTTCAGTGTTGAAAGCCATGTTGTATTTTGTACTGAGGTTTAGTAAAATGGCGGTTGTGGGCCATTTTTACATTTTTCCTTGTGACACCAGTCACCTCGTTTTGGAGGAACCAGCTCCGCCCTGTCCAGCTGGACCGCCTCCTCCCTTACCGATACAGAGTCACTGCGGCGACCAGTCGACCTCAAGAATGAAATATCGTGCATTACGATGGTAACAATGCAGTTGCTAAACTTAAAAATGGCACCTTTGATGACGGAAATAATATATTTCCAAACAACTTGCGTCTGTGTGAATGTTTAAAAGGAAAGTACGGCCATTAGCGACAGAGGAAGGAGATGGACTTCATAATCTGGTCCAGATCTCACACTAACTTCGGGCCGGACCGCTGTCACACCGGAGCGACAACTGAAAACACTGTTTCCAAGGCGACAACAAACCGGACCACCCATCTGTCAGTCATCTGTCGGCTCAGCCACCCACACTCATACAGCTCAGAAGAATGGGGAGGTGGGAAAGTGGGTGGAGGAGTCGATTCAAAGTCAATGCGGCTCCATCAGCTGAGCCCTATTGAGACGCAGGAAGCTTTTTGATGGCAATTTGCTCCAACCCCCCCACCTTTCCCTCCCTCCCTGTCATGATGACAACCTCACTAACACTTCCTGCCGGTTCGATTCCCTCTGACAGAGCGGGGATGTGGTGACGACGTTCGACTACGGCTGAGAACGAACAATATCCAGCACCGTCTCATCACCGATCACATCCTCCACCCTTTGGTGACCCTTCTGCCCCCCAGCCTGGCCCGACCCCTCACACTCATCACTGAATCATCACTGTCACGTCAAAACCAACCCGACCTTTCACCCTTTTGTACATTTCAGCTTTGGGCTGAAGCGTCTGCCACACAGGGGATAAACTTTGAAACAGCTTTTAACATAATGAGGATAATGTTTTTTAAAATATGTAAAACATAAGTGGTTTAAAAAGGCAAAAGCTGCACATGAGCTCTGCAGCACGTGTGCCCCTACTTGCACAGGAAAGGTGTGGCCTTTTGCCCCAATAATCTCCATATCCTAAATATTCAGCAGGGCGGTGCTTGGAGTGCAAATGACTGAGAGCGGGCCTACTCAAATATGAACTGCTTTCACACAGACACTCCCCCGAGGTGCAAATAAAATAAGTAGGCCTGCAGACTTACTAGCCGGAGCCAACAAAAAAGAAAAAAAAAAAAAAAAAAAAAAAAAAACAACTTCCACATGGGTCAAACAACCTTTGGCACAAATTGGAGACATCTGGAACTTTAATTTCCCATTCATTTCAAAAGATAGTCAGAGCTGTGCTCATCAACAACAAACCCATGGAAAACAGGTGTCTGCAACAGTGGCCACCGTGGATGTATAAAGGTGTGTTGTTGGTCTGTTGTTGTTGTTGTTGTTGTTGTTGTTGTTAAAGCACTAAGAAGCTGCTGCAGCTTTAAGCTGAGTGACTTTTGCACACAATCACATGCGCGAAATGTGGACATTTGCCAGCAATTAGCCGGTGACAAACCAGATAGCAAACAACCCCCCCCCCCCCAAAAAAAAAATAAAAAAAGAGGAGGTGGAGGTGAGGCGGGGGGGGGGGGGGGTGTTCAAAGTTTACATCCACGTTATGAATATACTCAGCGGAGTGCACTTCGCCTGCAGAAGTGCAGAAATAATGAAATGGGGACTTACTGAGTGCGCAGATCTCACAGCCAGGGCGACTGCGACGACCCAAAGCCTGCCAGCAGAAACAAACACGGTGGGTTAGTGCGTTTCCTCCGGCAGGTAAACGGAGCCGGCTCCTGGCCTGAGCTGCCGCAGTGACCCCCCCCCCCCAATAATAATGATAATAATGACGAAAGAAAAAACATTTAACGCTTACAGTAATTTCATTTTCCGGTCCCACTGGCTGCAGAGGGAGAACCGCGGGTGGAGGCTCGATCCCCGCTTGTCTTCACCAGCAAAGCACTTCAAACACGCTCATCCACGGCTCCAAAAATCCCCGTCATCTAAACACACACACACACAGACACACACACACACACACACACACACAGAGATAAAGTAGTCCCGCCGCCAGACACTCAAACCACCGCCATCCAGACACCGCCAACACGCAGCCAACACGCAGCCAACCCACCCGGTGCCTTTGTGGCGCATTTCTGTCCTAAACATTGGAGCAGTTTTCCAACTCACCGAAGTTGCGGCGGTGATCGCTGCTGCGCTCTCCGGGCTGCTGCGCGTCAAACTCAGCAGCGCACCACAGCTCCGGCGGAGGAGGGGCCAGCACATGTCATTCATGCCTCCGTACCTTTGGAACAGGAAGGGGGTTTTTTTTTATTATTTTTTTTTTTTCTTTGGAGGAGGGGGGGTTGTTTTAAAGCCGTGCACACCAACCAGAACCTGTGCGCATCAGCTCTGAGAAAATTCACTCCAAGAATAAAGAAATTATTGGATGTTGAAGTTGATGTCACCCAGTTGTGAGTTTATAGAATCACGTCTTCACCGTTTTCACTGTGAAATATAAAAATAAAACAGTCAGTAAATTGACATCCATTCAGTCAGCCTGACATTTATTTTTATTTTTATATGCCACACATTTGCAGGCCTTTGTGTTGCAGGGGGTTGTGTCTATTATAAGGAGGCAAAAATAAAAAAGCTTTGCCTCAACTTCTCTGTCCTGATCTCTGCTCTAAACACGGCGCAGACACCGACTTACTCAAGTTGCAAACAGTCCAGTTTTAGCTGCTGATGGTTTCTATTTTAGTTTCAGCAGGAGCTGAGCGAAACCTCCTCCTGCTGTCTAACCCAGCAGGTTCATTTTTGGGATGATAGATTTTGTCTGAAATTGATTTTATCTGAGTTGCACGTTGAGTTTTAGATGAAGACATTTGTCCAATCCTTGTGGTGCCTGAGGGATCCCCTAAAGACGCCCCAGAGATCCTACCTGGGGCATCTTTGGTTTCTCTATTTTCACTGCAGACTGAATCAAATAAATGACTTCCCCAAAGCTGGACAACCAATCCTGACAAATAATCCCAGCTGCTCCAACAAAGGGGTTGAATTTCTGATCCGGGTGGCAACTTACAACACATCAATAGAAGGAGAAATAATTTACAGGGCTGTCTCATCTCCACCTGTTGAGACAACAATAATTTAACATAATTTAAATGTTCTATCAAACTTTTAATGTTTCCAAGTGTTTCGTTTTTAGCTTCAGCTTATCACCTTTTCTTTTTTAGCTTTTGATGTCATCCATAAAACTTTGGTTTTATTCCTCACTAAAACACTGACTGAGAAGATGTTGCACTTTTGTATATAAAAGAAAAAGTTTATATCCTTCAGTTAGGAGTCAAAAGAGACTATTTGACCTTTAATAAACCGACAGGAATGCAACGTGCCCGGGCGTATAGAAAATGTCAATTAAAGATTTAATGCCAAACCTTTTCTCCTTTTTTTTTCTGTCTTTTCTTTTTTTTGTGCAGCCTCAGGCGTCGAGGATTGGATAGGCACGCAGGAGGACGGCAGTATCCCTCCGCCCTGTGCGGAGGCTCTAACATTTCTGACTTCTCTTTAATTGGAGGAGAAATTGGAAAGCTTTGGAAAGAGCCGGACTGGAGCAGAGGAGCTGCTTTTCCGTGCGTAAAACGCACACAAAGACTTTTTTTTTTTTAAACATTTTCCTCCAAATTCTTCTTCTTGTTATTATTATTATTATTATGAATATTATGGGATGAATTGAGCAGCCCTCGGTTTTTCAGGTTGCACGGTGGGGGCAGACGTCGGTGCGCCCCTGGGTGCGGGAAGTAGATCCGGCTGGGCAGGTTTGCGAGTCGAGAGGAGGAAAAAGTTTAGAGAGGGGGGAACCAGAGAGGCGCACGGTCCCACAGCCAGGACCAGAGAGAAGCCTCTGCGAGCACAGCCACAGCCAGCACGGCAACAACAAGGAGGACAAGCAGGAGAGGAGGAAGCAGAGGAAGAAGAAGAAGAAGCGCTTTTCTTTTTTCCCCCCCTCCATTATTTCTATTCCTACTGAGGCCGACTGTGCACCGGGTGGGCGGGGGGGGGACGAGCAGGGCTGTGACATGCGAGTAAGGGACCGCAGAGTTTGTCAGTGTTAACGCAGGCAGGATCCTTGTTTTACCTTCCCCCCCCTCACCCCCCACCCCCCACCCCACACCACAACCCCCCCGTCCAAGATGAGCAGAGACCTGGCGGTGCCGCTGCTCCTCCTCGCCCTGTGCGCCGCCGTGCAGCGCTCCGACTCCGCGGTAAGTGCGTCTTCATTTTATTGTGTCTTATTTATTTTGCACCTGTAGAGATTTACCCCCCCTTCCTCTCTCTCTCTCTCTCTCTCTCTCTCTCTCTCCCCCCCCCCCCTCCCACCACCACCACCTTTTAACTCAAACATGCCTGCATGGAGAAGCGCAGAGACCTGCCGCTCTCTCCCAGCCGGCGCCGGGACACCACCGGCTGTCCCCCGTTGTGTAAAGTTTCTAAATAGAGAAGGATAACCTGTAACAGTTAACAGTTAACAGTTAACAGTTAACAACCGTGTAGTTACTCTGCTGAGTGTTATTTATTACTTTTCCACCTTCTGCTTTGTCGTTCCACGGAAGCTCGGACGGTGTTTCTGTCCACCCCCCGCTTCCTCTCCTTACGCATCGCCCCCCCCCCTCCTCCTCCTCCAGGGCACAGAAAAGTTCAGATCTGCTGCCTGTGGAAGCCCTCAGGGTTCCTCATTGTCGGTGTGTTTGTGTCGTTCACTCAGATTGTGCTCAGTTGTCGCCTGTCTGTACCTGGCAGGTGTGTTTCCTGTTGACGTATGAATGAAATCATCCACCTGCATGTTGGTGAAAGTCTCTTTGAAGGGATGCGCGCGTTTTGTGTGTTTGTGTTTGTGTTTGTGTTTGTGCATGCTTCACCTGTCTTCACTCTCCCCTCCATCTTAACGCCTCTGACATCTTTTGCAAAGTGTCAGTGGAAGATTTCCTCATGTAATATTCCGACAGAATATTCAGATATTCATTAATAATTCATGAGCCCAGTGACGTGGCCACGCCCATTTAGAGGCGAGGGGCGTGTCCAATCAAGTCTGTACACAAAGGTCATCAGGTTTATAACACAGGAGTGAGTCAAAGTGTTTCAGGACTTCAGGTTTGTTTTATTTAGAGAATAAAAGTTTTTCGGACTTTGAGCCACTTCCTGTTTGCAGAAATTAAAAAGTGTGCACATCGGCCTCTTCTGAGTTTCAGCATCTCATGTAGAAAATTGAACATGTGAAGTTGCCTGACAACACATTAGGGCAAAGACAAGTGATGAGAGAGGTCAGATCACGATAAACAAAAAAAAATGAAGATGTTTTGGAGGTGAGCGAGAGGAGGGGTTGGCTGTCAGTTTGGTTGCCACGGAGACGTAAAGTTAAGGATGTGGCGGAAGAGAGGATGAGGACGAGGAGCTTTCGACCACTTTCCCCCTCTGGACTTCATCAGACAGTGCGCTGTTTGCTCAGGCTGTTACACACACACACACTCACACAACATATACAACAATTGCCTCACACCTGACTCTCTCTCGCGCTCTCACCGAGGCCCCCCAGTGGATTAAATGTATATGACACAAAATGCTCTGCAGGAATTCCACAAGCTTTTAACTAACTCTGACTTATCATCACAAATGTGTGCGTTTGTTTGTTTTTTTATGCTACTAAAGTGTAAAATCTTTCTTCACAGCTCCACTGAATTGCTTCATGCTGAAGTTGATATTTGGGGCATAGATGGTTTAGGATGACAGGTTTAGATTTTTAACCACGTTATCAACAGAGGCTCTAATACTTCAGTTGTGTGTGTGTGTGTGTGTGTGTCACTCTGTGCCCAGATATGAATCTCCCCTCAGCCAGGTGAGGGAGTGCAATGGTAATGTAAACCTGGAGGTTTTCCTTTGAACCTGTAACACAGCATGACCACAAACACGCACTTAATTTGATGCATGCTTTCCTGTGCAGGTACACACACACACACACACACACACACACACACACACAAATAGACAGACACATGCATGCATGATTGCCAACCACCCACATGGGTTTGTGGGTTTCCTAACCTTTCACGTGACCCACATCCCAGGTGGAGTTGTGCTGAGGAATCTGTGTGTGTGATAGGGAGGGAGGTTTTAGCCATAACATCCTCCGATATCTGAGATAAATCTGGGATGTTAACGAGCACCACATAGCTAAATCTTCCAGTGAAAGGTCGGTTGTGTTTCTCTCGTCTTTGCTTTTGAGGATTCCTTCTTCTGTTTGCTTCTGACTCTTCCTTTTCTTTCTTTTGCATCCCTTTTTAGACAAACACAGAGAAGTAATAATTAGCTTTTTTCTTTAAAAGGTGTGAAAATGCAGATTCAGAGTCCATGAGATCTTTTAAAATATCGCTTCGGAGCTTTCTGCTATGTGTTGCAGAAATAATCCAGTTTAGCAGCAGTCTCATGAGCCAAAAATAAAGAAATCCAGCTATAATCTGTCAGAGAGACCTCAGCGCCTGCAGTCCAAAGCTCTTCAGTTGACCAAGTTTAAAGTTACTGCCAAACCTGCATTAAAATTCAAGCACTCTGACCACAGTGATCACAAAACCACCACCGGAGAGAGTCTGAAAAGAGAGGTGAGCCTGAAATGTGCTTATGTTCCTCTATCTGCTTCTTTTTGTCACCATCTATATTTCCTCTGTATCTGTTCTCAAAGCTAAATTCCAACTTTATCTCGGGTCTTAAACAGGCAGCTCTGGAGACATGAAACCCAACACGAAGGTCATATTTGCCTCCAGCGTTCAAAAGAACATATCTGAATTTGGTGTGTTTTTTTTTTTTGTGCGTGCTTGTTTATGTGTTAAACTCACCAGTGCGGTGTCAATGAGCTGACGATGCCGTCAGGATTAGCGGGAGGACAAAAGCTAAGGAGAGCTAATGGCAAATGTTTAGACAGCTAATTACCCCCAATCCGCTACATACCCCGCACTCATTCTCTCCGTTTACTGCTGGAAGAAACAGGAAGCGCTAAGGTAGACATGGAAAAAGATGCAACAGTAGCAGCCTGTTGGCCAAACGTCCAGGGGTGTCGGTTAGCGCAGCAGCGTTTCTGTATCATAACAAGTGGAATATAGCAAGTGTTAGCTGCCGTGGGAGGAGGAGGACGCGATACCTGTCGCAGCTGTAGGCTCAGACGTGGATGACGGGTTACCCACTCACTTGTGTTAGGAGGATGATTAGCGGTGGCTACAGTAGCTTAGCATTAGCAGTATTGGAACAATAGTAGTGGTAGCATTAGCTTTAGGTCGAGCTGCTCAGTGTAGACACTGAAGATGGTGACTAGCAGTGGCTGCAGCAGCTTAGCATCAGAAGCGGCAGTAGTTGCAGCAGCGCTAGCATTAGCGGTAGTGTCGCAGTATTAGCTTCTGTGCTAAAGTTGTAGTTGTTTGAAATAATAGCAGCTCCAACAGCGACAGTCGTTCTGGCGTCAACACTGATTCTGTTTAATCTGTTTAAGTTTCAGCTCATCTTCCTTTTGTACAAGCTATCTATTTCTGTCGCTGACGCTCAAGCTTCCCCTGTCACCCGCCTCCATTCCGCGTTAAGCTGAGGGCAAACAGCACCATATTTATTAGGGACCTCTTTATTTACTCCATCTTCTCCGCGTTTGCTCTGAAGCTTTAAAGGTCAACCCACTCTGTCACCTCTAACTGTCCCACCAGACCGAGATCGAGAAGTCTAAACTCTTCACATCGTTATGAGCCCCCACCTGATTAAAGGCAATGCCTGAGCTCCGTGTGAGACTTTTCAGATTCTTAAAAATCTCCTCAGGTTTATAAAAGTCAGAAAGCCTCCATCTGCGGGGGTCAAAGTGCGGTCACATAAAGATCTGAAGTTTGGGCCGAAGTAAATCCTGGTTGGCCTGTTTGACTTTCACGCCACATTTTCTTACTTACTGCTGATTATGTCTTTAAAGTGACAGTTAGCCATTGGACCTACAGATGTTGGCATTCGATCATTTTATAGCATTTATTTATATTTGGTTTTGATCCTCTGTTATGTTGCATTCAGGTACTGATGAGAAAGTTAGACGTCAACATAAAACCCATTAAAACAGCTTTTTTGTCATTTAGTAAAAGGAACACTCTCTTTTTGTCTTTGCGGTGGTTGGAGTTGTGTTTCCCTGTTGTCGCTGTGTGTTCATGTGTGCGGCTGCAGTCCAGCGGGCTACCTGACAGCTCCACCTACACACCAGTCACAAGACATGCTGTCCTCCTTATCGCCCACCTTCTCCCTCCTCCTTTTTCCCTGAGCTCTGTTCAAGGACAAAGTGAAAAATCCAAAAAATAATACTGTGTAGGAGGAGGCAATAAACAGACGTAGCCATTCAGGACAGTTATTGAAAAATACCAGCAGCGGAGAGCGATGAAATAAAGAACAGGAGGAACAGGAGAATGAATTTCCTTTCTAGGTGGGAACGTGAATTGTTTTGCATTCTTTCTGTTTGAGGGGACGAAGGGAGGAGGAGGGTTTTTAATCTGTCTGAGATCAGCTGGTAACCTTGATCTGCAGATGTCTTCTTCTTACCTGCATAAACTACGCGCCCACAAACTAAAGTAACATCTTCTGTTACCGCTGCAGCTTTTATATTTTAAAGCTCTAAAAGAAAAAAAAAAAAAAAACTCAGCCGGTTCTTTGGTCTTCATTTCACCTTTAACTCTCCCTGAAGATTTTAATGTTTCACTTATGAACAAGAACTTCTTAACTTTCCTCCACTTTGATATCCGGTCTGCATGTCAAAGACTTTTGAATTGTGAATAAAACTCACAGTTAGTTCAAGTGATCTGCTCTGATGTTAAATTTTTTTGAGCTCAAACAGAAGCATCACAAAATGTAACCATCCTCGGAGGCAACGTCTGTGCTGAAAGAACCCAAATGTGAAAAACAAAAGTAGTAGGTCACTTTGTTTTTCAGGAGGATTTGATGAATAATCTGAAAAAAAAAAAAAAAAAAAAGTGACCACCACAAACTGTCAATCATACTGTAATCAATTAACACAATTAATCAGCTTTCAGTGTGATCTGTGATTCATTTACAAGGTCTCATGACACGTTACAACAAAATAACATCCAATAATAGTTAATAAAACAGCAGGATCGTCTTCTGTATCCATCATTGAACAGGATCAATCAATGTATTGACTGGCAGTCAGCAGGAATACGAGTAAGGAAACAAAGTTTTTGTTGCCCCTTCCTGCTCCTCAGACGTGAGACGGCTGGCGGGGAGCGACGCACGCAGATGAGGCGTTACGGAGTCTGCAGCGCCTCATGGACGACGACAAAACTTATCAGCTGCTTCACAGAGGCAGAACGCTGTTTTGACTGCGTTTTGTTTCACCATCTTAACACACACAGACTAAAGCAGAAAGGAGTCTCCTGCTCGGTGGGAGGACGTCTGGTTCTCTCTTCTTCGCTGTTTTTCCCATCTGGTTCCATCACTCTCTCTCTCTTTCTCACTTCTTACTGCATTAATTCTAATGCTCGATCTTCCATCTTTAGCACCTGTTTCCTTCATCACACCACAGAGGAGGAAATGCGGCTTCCCAAACAACCACAAGGGAGAGACACTGGGCCAAGTGTGTGTGTGTGTGTGTGTGTGTGAGAGAAATATCCAACCCCCATCAGTTCGAAGCCCGAAATTTTTGTCGCTCAGCCGTCTTCCATCTTGGCTTTTTTGGAAACCGTATTTCTCTGTTCATTGATTTGAATCACAGTAGCCACGCCCCCTAATCCATCACTTAAAATATAAACATCACGTTCTCACTGGAGACTTTCTTTCACTTTGGTACCCTCCGTCTGCTTCGCCTCCTCTTTCCCTTCTTACACCTTCTAGTGTTCGTCTCCTCCTTCCTTCCTTTCCTCCTTGTCCTCTCCTTCAGATCAGAGTGTCATCCTGCTATCTTGTACTGTGCGTACAGTCGTGTTTATACTTTATACTAAGCTGTGTGTGTTCCTCAGGTGAAGCCTGGTCTTAGTTAATCCCAGGTCAATGTGCCGGCTGGTATGCAGCTAAGCCTTCAGCAAGTAGTCAGTGGATAATTCAGCAGCTCTGAGGAAGGTGTGTGTGTGTGTGTGTGTGTGTGTGTGTGTGACTATTTTTCACATTTCTAAGTGACACACAGGAAATCAGTTTGTTAAATTAGTCCATGAATTGTTTGTCCTTTGATTCATCAGTGTCCCATCAGTCTTTGCCACATTTTCTCTCTTTCTAAAGAAAAAGCAAAACTCAAGAACTCCACGAGAGCCAATCTCAGAAATACGTGGTCACTTTTGGGAAACGGTCCAGTTTCTTCTCTGAGCTGTGACCCAGCTCTCCAAATCAGTCCAGAAGTTTTCCTTTCAGATGAATGATATGGTGTTGATGCAAAAGGAGATGCACACTCACTGTCTCTGTCTTTCCATCTCAGTGAAGGCCACCTACTGGTTTTTGAAAGGGGTCATTTTGTTTTAGTTTGTCAGTCAGATTGCGTCCTCAGACGTGTGTGTGTGTTTTCCCTTCCTCGTTGTAGAGATGCAGCAATTCAGTGTGAAATTTGTAGCGCAAGGACAGGCGGTGGCTTATTTTTTCGTTGTTTTGTCTTTGTCATCTTGGATTGTACGTTAGCTCACTTCAGTGTGTTTGTGCATGTCAACACTGAATGCATGGCATTCCTCATCTCCTCTAGACAAACAGACCCCTGCTGGTCTTGACAAAAGAAAATATCAGACATCTGTCAGAGACACGACAAAGAAGAAGAAGAAGAAGAGAGAGGGTCAGCGGGGTGGGGGTGGACTTTGATACACAAAGATCAAGCCGTATATTGGAAATATAAATATAAAATAGACATGAAGGAATTCAGAGACGCACAAAGATTGATGATTGATTTTTGATCACGAGCAAAACTCAACAGCCCATAGCCCCATAGACCATCGAGGGCCATTCACGTCCCAAGAACAAAATCAAAAGATATTTTGAAATAGTTTGTGAGAAACTGGCTCATGTCTAGATGTAAGGAGCTTTAATGAGATATATGTTTTTTCAAACAAAGAGCATAAACACTCATTTAAGTCACCCCAAAGGTGCATCGGCTCGTTCTGTCTGCTAAAAGCTAAATTTTTCACATTCAGCAAACGTGGAGCATTTTCCCGAGGCGGTCATTCGTGTGTCCTTCAGGTATCGATGGCTGTTTCTTAGAGAGAATATTCAGGAGAAAATGGAGGCAGAGCTGCAGCCTGCTGCGACCTGCCTCTTTGAAAGATCAGATCAGACACCGACGGGGGCTTCGAGAGCATGAGAGAGCATGTTCAGGATCAAGCTGCACATTGAAAAACAGTCAGCAGCAAAAATGTAAATGTAACCGATTTACCAACCGAGTCAAATTCTGGCTTTTCATCATGACCAGGTTTGCTAAAAGCAGCCTCGTCATTTCACATTCATTTTGTGCTTTTCATAATTTCCCTGCAAAGTTTTCACTCCTGCTGCCACCCTCATGTGGCAAAGAGGTGGGATTACAGGTATGTGGACACAAAATGTCATCAATTAACTTCAGTAATACTTCCTTAAAAGGGAGATATTGAAATGAAGAAAGTCGCACTGACGCTCTTGTGGCCGAGAAGAAGCGTAAAAGTAGCAGAAAGCCTTTCAGAGGCCGCTGCAGTATTACCTCAAATGTTAGTTGAAAATGAGCATCCAGAGTTTTGAGAGCGGAGCAGCTTTGTCTTCTCCTCCTCCATGTGTCACTATCTCACAGATACAGTATCAGGATGTTCAGTGTGATCTTGTTTTGTTTACCGCCGAAGCTCCTGTGTAAATATTAAGGCTAGGCTGCCGACCGTCTAAATAGTGATACACCTCCAGCATGCAGGTTGTGATGTTTGGTTTATGGAAGCATGGAGCGGTTTGCCGTTGTCAGGAGGTTTGTGCAGCTGGAGAAGTCTGGTGTGTTTGGATTGGGGTTTATTTTCTTGGAGTGTGTTTGTGAGTGTGATGTATTTTTTGGGTTGCATGGGGAGAGTGATTCAGAGCGAGAACATGGCTTCTCTTCCTGTTATTTCTGCAGCGTTTGCAGATTGAGACACATCCTCACCAGACAGACATAAAAGAAAAGGATTCATTGTTCCTCTGCAGAGCTTCATGTCGTGGCTGCAGAGGTTCGTGGTTGTGCGATAAAATCAGCCACACACTTGTTCAAGGGTTGAACTGCAACCATTTGGACTTCACAGTTTTGGTGTTCGCTCTTTGGACCTGAACTCATCTGTAAATCTTCAAAAACAAATTGCTAAAACATCACCTCTTATCTGCTTTTACTTGCCTTAATGCTTTGTTTCCGTCACCCATTTTCCTCCTCCTGCCTCCTCCCTCACCTACCTGCCTCATCTAAGTCTGTCCCCAGGCTACACATATCCTGGTATTCAGCTGGCATGCTACAGCTCCCCTCTCTAATTTCTCGTTGCCTGCAGCTACAGCCGCATGCGTGCCAAGCGGTGATGTATGCGGAGCATTGCAAGGGAGCGCTAGCGGGGCGTGCTCAAACCTGCGCTAGGCAGGGCCGAGTCAGGTGGGTCCAGGTTAGGCCGGCCAGGACTGCGGTGGGCCGCCCTGTCTCTGAGGGGAAGCAAATCTCCTGCATACAAGAGCCACCTGAGGACATCTTCTGGAACAATATATACAAGCGGAATAGCTCAGAGGAACTGAAACGTATCAGAAAGCATGCAAACCTTAATATGAGATTTGCAGGGAACTGAGTAATTTGTTTCACTGTAAGAATCTCGAGGAACCATTTGAGTCACGCAGTGATTGGATAGTGTCCAGAAATCTTCTGACTGCTTATAATAACAAAATAGACGTTAATTACAGCTTAGCTTCTCCTCCCCTGCAGACGTAATTCAGTCAACTCAAGAAAAAACACGTTTTTCATCCCGGGTTCAGAATGCGGAGCAGATAGGGAGTCACATCCCCACTTTCAGTGCTCAGATGGGTGTTTACTTCGCCCCCAGCTGGGCTTGTTTAGATGAAGTCCCATCTGGACGTCCAACGTTCAGGAATTCCCCGCACTCTTTTTCTCCAGAGAGACATAAACATCACATTTGGTCAGTTTGACAGAGAAATGTCAAACTGTGATGCCGTCAAAGTGCGCTCGAGCAAGGCTTACTCATTTCATATTAAACTCTGTTAAACTTGTAGCCGCACGCTCGGTTCCCAGTTCAGGACAAGTCGAGGGAAAATTTAATGAGATAAAAGGGCGAGGTGTGTTTTTACAGATGCATGGAAAAAGAGGGTGAGTGCGTGTTTGCTCATCGTGAACGCTTCATCTGGAGCTTTAGTGATCTCAGTTGATGATGCAGAATACATCCTGCACAAACATTTCAGCTGTGAAAAGGTGTAATAACAAGGCTACGGTTGTGTTATCCAAATCCAGAGAGCGATAAAGAACACATACAATCCCGAGTTCAGGTTTGGAGGCGGTGCTCTCGGGGCTCTCCCTGCAGGTATCACTCAGCGGGAGGTCACAGGGGTCAACATTCATTAGACCAAATGAAAAGAAACGAGAGCAGAGAAAATTGTGCTGAGAAGAAAGAGAATTCCCGGGAATATCAATGGAATTCCTGGACCGGCGCTGAGTGTGTGAATGTGGGGACTTGTGGGTTGTTTCACGAGTCGGGGGGTCTTCCTCGTCCAAAGAGTCCAAACACACAATGCCAGATTTCAAAAAATGTTTCTGTTGGTGTGAAAATATTTGGTCTGGTCGCGACTCTCGGGGCGGCAGCACCTTGAAGCAGTTAAAGTCCAGCAGCGATGAAAGGGATCAGCAGTTTAACGCAGCGGCTCGGAGCCTGGAGTGCCACTCTCCAGAACAGGATAAACACACACATGCACACACACTCTTTGTCACAAAGTTATTTAACACACAAAGACGCACACGTGCAGCCTGAGTGGTGAAATTAAAGCATTACAATAACGTGGCCATCTTCTACATTTAATATTGGGTTAGGGTTTTCATCTGACTGTATTTGTGTGTGTCTGTGTGTGTGTCCCCCGCCACAAACTGATGTGAACATGCTGGCTTTAGTTTCTGGTTGCGGTCGCAGAGTGCTGAGCTGTGATCAGTGTTGCAACACGGAAGTTATTAGTCGTGGTGCTGCGGTTAAATCGGGGGGTTTGACAAATCTCTGCATGTGTGCGATTGCGCGTTTGTGCGTATTGATGATGTTCAACGGAGAAACACACTATTAGATTGTCGATCCCTGCAGCTGAGTGTACCGTTTATTAGGGAATGTGTGTATCTATGCACGTGTTTGTCTTTGCTAGGTGGTGTGTGTGTTGTCGAGGGCAGGGCAGTGTGTATAGGTGTCTAATCATCAGTCTGTGATGAGCGGGGGAATTCCAGTCTCGCCAGTCTAATCCCCGGGTGCATGCCTTCCGCTCGCCCTCCCTCCCCGTCCTCGCCTCATCCATCCTCACCTGGTTCACGTCCCCCATCGCTCCACAAACCTCCCTCCTCTTTGTCTCTTCTTCTTCTTTTGCACCCAGAAAAATAATCCCCCCCCCCCACCTCACACTCAGTCTTCTGTTGCACAGACAGTTAGTGATATGCACTTAGACACACTTCCTGTCATCCAGCTGCATGTTCAGGCGGTTAGCATCCTGTCATGCTTCAGTACTGTTGAAGTTAGCATGTTAGCTTTCAAAACACGGGCGCTGCATTAAATGTTGGAAAATATATTTTTTGTAACAACAAGTTGGATCACTGTGATTTGGGAAATGTTCTTTCTTTATGATCCTGACCCAAAGATTATCAGATTTTTTTGGGAGATATTTTGATGTTTGTGCGAAGAACACAAAAGAACATCTGACACAAGGGGACAAAAGATTGAAGTGTGTGTCAGAGATGGTGATGTGTAATGATTTTATCATCATCTTGACCTCAGTTTGCTGATCACTTGTCACAGACCTCTGCAGACCTCCGGGGGCCGGCCTTCAGAGTCCGAGCTTGGTGCTGCTTCCCCTCTGGCCCGATTTTTAAAATGGGACGGTGGATGACGATCAGAGAGAGAAAGTGAGAGAACCCGTACATGCCGAGGGAGTGGAGCAAATATCTGCAGCTCACTGACCTCTCTAAGTGGATTACATGCCCCGTCAGTGCATTGGGGGGGGGGCAGCATGGAGCGAGAGGAAGAGATACGTTCTTAATGCTGCGGTTAGGTAGATTATTTTAAACAAATGGTGGTGAATGGAAAATAAGATCATATTAACCCAATAATTATATCATTACCATCCACACACTGGGAAGGGGGGGTCTCCTCCAACGCCCTGAACACTCATCAATATGAGCACAAAATGGTGGGGGTGTCCGTGACCCCTTTAACCACAGCTGCCGATGAGCAGCCCTGCAGCGATCCACGTCGGGGAGCGTCTGAACAATGCAGAGCGTTTTATAAATGCAAACAAGCCTTGTCGTGCTTTTCTGGGTAAATACAGGTCGGGCGGGGAACGAGGGATGGTTGGGTGGATGGAGGCAGGTGGATGAAGAGAAAGTGGAAAAAGAGAGAGAGATGGAGGAGAAAAGAGGCATGAGCTGCAGGCCTGGGCGTGGGAGAGCAGACCGCATTGAACTGAACTAGACCAGAGACTAATCTGGAGATCCAGGGCTTGTAAAAACAGCTCCACACACACACACACAACCATGACTACCCATGCAGATGTAGTCAAGCGTGTGTGTCCAGATAACAGTTTACACATGTTTCCAGTTTACTGCCAACATGCAGCCTTCTGTAGATCCTTTGTCTTCTGCCACGGGAGTCAAACCGCCAACCTTGCCTCTGCCGCGGGATGGGATGTATGTAATGTACACACTCTATATGTGTACAAACAGGAGCCACACACACACGGTCGTAAATCAAAGCAGTTTATAGGCTGAGAACGTGTAATCTGCAGCTTCTGATCTGAACCCACGAGGAACAGATGTGGATGAATCTCTCTGTTGCTTTTCCAATTAACCATAAAGTCTGAAAACCGGCCATAAAAGAGTGACAGAGCCTCAGCATGTCGTCTTTAATGTGTATATGTCGAATCAACAAGGACACGAAGCTGGAATCAGTTGATAATGATCATTTTTTCCCGAATAAGCCGGCCGTGATTTGGCCGGCGTTGACCTTTGACTCTCTGAGGTCAGAGGAAGTGTTGTGGGGATGCCTTCAGGGAACCGGATATTGTATCCAGTAAGTGTTAAAACGCACACACAGGCATGTGGTGTAACTTAAAGCAGGAAGACACACACATGAGACCGGGCCGTCAACAGGTTTTAAAAAAATCAATGATGAAAAATGATTGATGCATTCAGATTCAGAATTAAAAACACACCTTTGGCATTTTTTACTGAAGAGCAGCTGATCAACTGAAAAATTCTCACGTCTTCATTCAGTCTCAGGTTCTGCAGACTGGCGGTGACATTTTTTGGGGTCACTGTGATCCATAAGTTCACTGATTCATCTCTATTTCTGTCTGATTTATTCAATCAGCAGAAAATAGCCCTCCAACATGTTGCTGATTTGGGTTTTTCCATCATGAACTGAGCTGTCTTTTCGTTTGGGATCATCTGTGAGACCAACAGTTTGCTGGATAAACTGGGTGATGAGAGGCGGGGTAGAAAAGAGACACCAGGAAAAGCATCCACACAAACGTGGACACACAAAAGGTCTCTGCAGACACGGAAGAATGCTGCCTGTCTGTCTGTCTTTTTCCCAACCTGACTGCCTGGCATGCGTGCAATCGATGCCCGCCTGGCATCCGCCGTGTCAACAAGCATGGGAAAAGTTAATCAGCGGCTTGGCACTCCCACTCCGTCCATCACTCCATCCCTCCCTCCCTCCCTTCTCCACTTTCCTCTAGCCAGCTTCTCCACGGTTGTCTCTTCTGAGGCATGCTGGGAGATTCGCTGGCTTTGTTTTAGGTAGAAAGCGTTTTATTTAAACTTTGGCTCTCCCTGACCTTCCACCCATTTTCTTATCATCAAACATGCTGGAAGATCATTTCAACTTTTCTCCTCTTCATGGGAACTAATGCTGCCTGTCGGGGGGGCAGTGAGTGATGATGCAGCGCCCCCTTATGGTTCAACACACAATTACAATGCACGGTCCCATATGAAGTCCATATAAACACCTTGGATGATTCTGGGCAGTTTTTTAGATAAGTTGTTTTTTATGCTTTAGCTGTAATCGTTTGTTTCCTCTGCAGGCTTGCCAAGGATGTGTGGGATCCAAATGTGACTGCAGTGGAGTGAAAGGAGCCAAAGTAGGAAAAATGACACGACATACAAACACAAATGTTGTTTCAAGCTGGACTGTTTAGAAAAACATTTTCACGATAATATCCATTTCGAAATGTGACCTGAGATGTTTCCCAAAAAAGGTTAAAGAGACATCTGTGTCTGTGTGCTCATGTGCAGGGTGAGCGGGGTTTCCCGGGTCTCACCGGACAGCCAGGAGTCCCAGGATTCCCTGGACCTGAAGGGCCCATCGGACCCAGAGGAGAGAAGGTGGGCTTGTGGGGGGCGACACCGATGAAATTATGAACTGCGGTTTGAAGATACCACCGAAATTGAGTTTTATTCAGTACCAAGTAATGAAAAGGCCCAAAGTCTACAACATGGTTGTCCTAATGTGATGTCATTATTTCTCAACTAACCCAACTAAATTATTTTCCTGGATAATTGTTTTAATGTTTAATCTCTAAAAGTAAAGAAAGAAATATCCATGTTAACTTTTTTTTTTCCATGACTTCATCAAGAATAAATGATGATGCAGTTAATAATGTTTCTGTGTTGTTCGTCTTCTCAGGGTAGCGATGGCCCCTCAGGACCGCCCGGCCCAAAAGGAATTAGAGTAAGTTCCTCACATCAATTTCTGGGATTTCCTCTCCAAGTTTATATTATTTAGTTGCTCTTGATTTCTAACATTTCGAGGGTTCAGGAACAACACAGATAACCTCGCTGCTGATTGATGAATTTTCTGCAGCATTAAATGCTGCAGCGTTGAACTTCCCTCCTCTGGCCACCAGATGTCCCTGTTTCCTCTTTTCTTAAACGGTGAAGAAGAGTTCTGTTTGAAAAGTCTTTACACTTCAGATGGCTGACTTTTACGATGTCTTCTCTAACAGGGGCCTCCAGGACTGCCAGGATTTCCAGGAAGATCAGGCCTTCCTGTGAGTTTCCCATCATCTGAAATCCCACCGGAATAATTATTTTATATGACTTTGGCCAAAACGAGCAGGTTTGATATCATTTTCCGTTTACTTTCTGTTTCCCAGGGTCTGCCAGGGCAGGATGGACCTCCAGGCCCAAGAGGAGTGCCAGGTTGCAACGGGACGAAGGTATAATCCTCTCTAAAAACAAGTATCCCTGAAACGTGTATTCGGAGAATGATCCTGGCATCTCTGTTTTCCCATAAAACTTTTTATTTGTCAGATAAAGTCTCCAAAGTACCTAAAACAAAATTTCAGCACCAGATTTGCAAAAACCTATAACAACATCCGCAATGCTGCAAAATAGATCTCTTTGTTTCGTTGACTTGGTGTCGCCAAAGTAAAGAGTCGAGCTCTGCTCCACAGGGTGAAAGAGGCTTTCCAGGAAGTTCAGGAATTCCTGGACAACAAGGACTACCGGTGAGTCCCTGAAGAGATTTGTCCTCGTTTCCTGTTTTTAACATATTAATCAGCATCTTCTCCAGCTCTGATCTGATCCCTGAACGTTTTTCTCCCTCCTGGTTTCCTCTGCAGGGTCCACCTGGTCTGCCAGGACCAAAGGTAAGTGAAACACAAAGATCTAACTCGGTTCTCCTTTGGTTCTCCTTCACTCCGGCCACTTTAAAGTAACGTCATTCACAACAGTGTTTTCTAAGCTTCTCTTTAACTTTCCTCCGTCTACAGGGAGACCCCGGTGATGTGATTTCCACAAATCGTTTTGGAGAGAAAGGAGCAGTGGGATTGCCTGGATTGCCGGGACTTCCTGTAAGTTTTTCTGGACAAACACAAGACTCTTGAAAATAGTTCTCCTCTGTGTATTTTCCGACGCAAGCTCATGAGATGACGCCAAATTTTGTTCAGAAAACTGCTGTTAAAGTTCCCCATGAGATTAAAGATGAAATCTGCTATAACTATTTTGCTGTGTTGGTTTATCAGGGCTCCTCTGGTCCTCCTGGTTTGCCTGGTCCACTTGGCCCTCCAGGGCCCAGAGGAACTGAGGTAAAAAAAAAAAAAAAAGAAAGAAAGAAAGAATAAGATCTTGAATTTTAAATTAATGTCATTTGTGGTGACTTGTTTCTGGTGTTGGCTTTCAGGGTCGTCCTGGTCCTCCTGGTCCTCCTGGACCGAAGGTGAGTTCACATCTTCATCCTTTTCCCATCGTGTTCAGACTCCTCATGAAGAATTAAAGTGACACAATTTTTCTGTCTCGTCTTTTCAGGGAAACATGGGTTTGAACTTCCAGGGACCCAAAGGAGAGAAGGTACCAAAATTTAGAGCATCTTTATGACCGGCACTCTTAATCTGCTGCTTGGTCTCACTTTGTCCATTTCTGGGTTTGAACGCAGGGTGAACCAGGTCTGCCAGGACCTCCTGGTCCTCCGGGACAGGTGGGAGAACAGATCCGGCCAATTGTGACTGAAATTCAGAGAGGAGACAAGGTAAGCTGAGCGTGTCACTCCTCCGTGTTTGGAGTTGTTCTTTATTGTGCTTTCACCGCTGGACTTCAGCATATTTAGAGTCATGTTTTCGGGTTGTGGTATAAACTTTTTGTGACCACCATGATGAATTTACTGTTTTGTCTTTTATCTGAAGGGTGACCCAGGACTTCCCGGCCCCCCAGGTGATCCAGGCTTCCCAGGACCTCCTGTGAGTTTCTGTTATCATCAGTAAATGTTAATTGATCCAACGTGGGCAAAGTTCAGTGTTTGGTTCATGTGTGTTGGTTGTTCGTAGGGTCCCTCGGGCGGCCCCAAAGGAGACAAGGGTGAACCAGGAGAGGCAGGAAAACGAGTAAGGACATCGACAGATCAACATCAGTCAGATACTTAAAGCCCACACCTGATATTAGAGGTCTAAATGTTTTTAAGTGCCTGTCAGACCATCTAAGAAAACTAGCAGCCTCATTTCCTAAAATCGAGTGGAGATGGACCCCTAAATGTCCCGATTTTTCAAAACTGTTCATCTTTTTAAGCTCTTAAGCTCAAACTGGTCCCTTAAGACATAACCATGATCAGTATATCCTTCTCCTTACAGGGAAAACCAGGCAAAGATGGAGATCCCGGTTCTCCGGGCTACCCCGTGAGTTCTGTCAGCATATGACACAAGTCGTATATTACGTCCTTTTTTAAATGTCCTCAATAACTTTCCTTTCTCTCTTTTCTCGCTATCAGGGAAGCAAAGGAGAACCAGGGTTTCCGGGTCCTCCAGGAAGGGACGGAGAGAGAGTAGGTTTTCTCCAGATATTTAGTATTTTAAAGATTTTGTTCAACAAGTCATTGCTGTTTTAAAAAACACCTTCGCTTTTACCTTTATTTTTAGGGACAGAAAGGAGAGCCTGGATTCCCAGGACCGCCAGGAGTGGTGCGTAATCCCTACTTGTTGCATTTTACAACAAAATAAAATAAATAAATCCATTTATTGTTGTATTTACGTTCAACAGCAGCTTTTTGTCTCAGCTGTCTTGGAAATTTCTCAAGTGCACGACATTCTTCTGACCACCGGATGGCGACATTTGTCTCTGAGCAGTTTTCCTTTTCTTTTGTTTATTAATAAATTAAAATCATTCAAAGACTTTCAGCCAACACGCTGGAATTTATGTGCCTAAAAATGAAAATATATAAAATTAAGAATAAATTATTTTCTCATGTACTGTACTTTTTTTAGGTAATGTACCATAATTCATAGGCTAACATTTTCATTTGATACATTTTAATATAAAACTTTAATAAATTAAACAAATAATAAAAACTAATTATAATTGTTCGTTTCCCCACATTCACCAGCTGCCACATTAACATACAAATGAATGCGGTTCTTCTATTTTTTGTAGATATCTGTAAAAATGTTTGCACTTGTACTGAAGAAAAAATTGTCCCGTGCATGACATTCTCTTGGCCACTAGATGTCGCTATATCTTTCTCTCTTTTCTGAATTTATTTTATTTAGTTATTTATTTATTTTATGTCTATTAAAAAATGTTTTTTATCCCTCAGGTGATCGGCTCGCAAACTGGAGGTCGTGTTGGTCCTAAAGGTGAGCCCGGATACCCCGGATCACCTGGGCTCAAGGGAGATCGAGGACCGCCAGGTAAAGATGCTCACACAGCTGCAATATTTGGAATATTTGTAATTTTTTTATTATTATTAAAAATTGTCCTTGTTTCCTTTTCAGGTTTAACGGGACCGCCCGGACAACCAGGACGTCCAGCCACTGGTGGTAGCGGTCAGCCAGGACCTCCAGGTTTCCCAGGAGAGCGAGGTCAGAAGGGAGACGTTGGTGCTCCTGGATTGTCTTTGCCAGGCCCCCCAGGACGTACAGGACCCCCTGGGCTTCAGGGTCCACAGGGGCCCCCTGGTCCCCCAGGCTTTTCCTCTGGAGGAGGAAACTGCCTCCCTGGAGAGCCCGGGCGTCCTGGCGTGCAGGGAGAGCGAGGTTACCCCGGAGAAACAGGCCAGAAAGGCGAGTGAATATATAGATACAGCTCTGAGTGTTATTTTAAGATTTCTGATCATCCTGATTTCCAAAATATCATTAAATGACAAGAAGCAAGTGCAGCGGTGGTCCACCCATCTGCACCACCATCAGAAAAATCCAGTTTTAACGATCTGCTCTGGTCTGACGTGTTGTAGGAGAAAAGGGTGACACCTGCGTGAACTGCTTTGGTGGCACCAGCCCCATCCCAGGCCCCCCAGGATCTCCAGGAACGCCCGGATTCCCAGGTAATATCCCTTATCATGCAAATATAATATCCCAAATTATGCAAATTAGTGCTGCTTGGCATTCCCGTTTTCAGTGTGTCCAGATGTGACTGACATAGAATATAACTTCCATTCCCCTCCATCCTCAGGACCTCCTGGCAGCCTTGGTGCTAAAGGAGATAGAGGATTTCCGGGAACCCCTGGCTCTATCGGCCCCCCTGTGAGTAGTTTTTCTTTCCACTTCCCGAACAAGACATCATCTTTGGTCATGAGGCAGATCTTGATTTCTTTTTATGGCAAAATTTAAAATCTGAAGTACAAGCAACCCTCGATCCTTTGGTTTCCAGGGTGCCCCCGGTCCTCAAGGTGCCCCAGGATTCCCTGGAGAGAAGGGTGACCCGGGTGAGGCCATCACAGTCGGTGGTATAAGGGGAGAGAAGGGTGACACCGGTTTCCCTGGATCACCCGGTCTGCCTGGTCTGGACGGTCGCCCCGGACGTGACGGACAGCCTGGAGCACCTGGGCCCAAAGGAGCTCCTGTGGGTGGTTTTACTCAAATCTACAGTACATGGACATCTTGATCCATCCATGGTTCATTTCTCAACACAGTTTGGCACTGTGCTTGGCAGGGCTCTCTGCAGGTGAAAGGAGAACGTGGACTCCCTGGTGAGCCAGGTGCCCCAGGTCTCCCAGGGGACAGGGGTCCCCCAGGTGCGCCTGGCTTTGGACCTCAAGGGCCTTCAGGAGAGAAGGGAGTCCAGGGCGTCTCAGGCAGACCTGGAGCTCCTGGTCTTCCTGGTAAGAGGACCCACAAAACTTTATTCAGTAATTTTTACCAACAATCTTATTTACAAGCCAGATAACAGCAAAGAGGTTTCTTTTAGCCCGACTACCGGATGTTGGCCGGAATGATTCCTCTCTCTTTCTGCCCAACCAGCCCTCCATGCGCTCTCTTTTTCCCCATTCAAAACACTCACTTCCCAATTCTGTGACCTTCTGCCTGCAGGTGCTAAAGGTGAACCAGGACTTACAGTAGCAGAGAAAGGCTTACCAGGACCCAGAGGACAGGATGGCGAGCCTGGACAGCCTGGTGGACCAGGTACACAATCATGATGAAGTCAAGTTTCCCATCTAGTGCTCATGCATAGGTGAGTTCACACCTGTCCATCGATGTCTTTCGTTAATTTTTGTCTTCTGTTTTCAGGTAGTCCAGGTCAACCAGGACAACCTGGTTTCCCTGGTTTACCTGGAGTGAAGGGGGATCCTGGACTCCCAGGCATCGGACTCCCTGGACCCCCCGGAGTTAAAGGTAAAGACAGGGCTCTCCTTATATCCCCCTATTTCCGTCCAATCCTTAAATCAACATTGTTTTTCCTGATTTTTTTGTTTCTGCACAAATTCTCCAGGATTCCCAGGTATCCCTGGTCAGCCAGGAGCTCCTGGAGGACCAGGTAGACCAGGAGTTGATGGACTTCCAGGCCAGCCTGGATTTCCTGGAGCCAAGGTCGGTAAACCACCACCCAAAATTACACCAAAATGGTTCAGACTATTTAAAAAATCTGGATCTTTTTAATAAACCTGACAGGGTGAACCTGGCTTTGGACTTCCTGGGCCACCTGGTTTACCTGGAGTACCTGGATCTAAAGGTTTCCCAGGACCAAAGGGAGATCCTGGTTTCCCCGGCAGCCCTGGTTCACCTGGTCGGCCTGGATTTGACGGTTCCCCAGGACCCAAAGGTATTTTGTAGTTCTTGAACAGACACGATAAATGTTCTGTGTTTGTGTGTAAAGTAAGTCCTCCGGACTGAGAGTAACATCCTCTTCTCCCTATCCAGGTGATTCCGGTTCACCTGGCATCCCTGGAGCTCGTGGTCCACCTGGATCCCCCACCATTGGCTCAGTGGGACCCCAAGGACTCCCTGGCCCTCCAGGCCCAATGGGACCCCCAGGTAAGAGCTACAAATTTGGATGGGCTTCATTTTCTGCAACTATTGCTTCTCAAATCAGATTTAGATGTCGCTGTGTGCATTATGTTTTGTGCTTTCTGTTTGTCTGTTTCCAACACGCAATATCCCGATTCTTGGCTGTTTTCAGTGTGCTTTGTCAGATCAGAAACACTGAAATTTTACATCTGATTTGTCCGAGGGATTCATCTTTAGGGGAATAAAGTGGAAAGCTGGAGTTTAGGGAATACTCCTATAAGGAGGTGCTGAAATCTTTCGTCATCATTCCAGGATTACCTGGATCAAACGGAGGCAAAGGAGACCCTGGACCTCCAGGTTTAGATATCCCAGGTCTGCCAGGCGACAGAGGAAGTCCTGGTTTCCCAGGTTCCCCTGGACAAATCGGACCACCAGGTGCCCCTGGAGGACCTGGACGGGACGGCCTGCCTGGACTTCCAGGTGAAATACAGCTCTGACATGGATAAACTTTAGTTATAGCTAAATGAATTTGATACTGATGTCACCTGTTGTCATAAAAAGTCCAGCTAAGTTTCCCTTCGTTTGTTTCTGAGTCTGTAAAAACTTATCTGGTGAAAATAAAAATTAGATGACAGCATTAAGGATGTTTTCTTTTTCTTACTCGTCGTTTGACTGGATGCAGGTCAGAAAGGAGACATGGGTCCAGTGGGACCTCCAGGACCTTCTGGAGGACCAGGAGGCCCGGGAGGACCTGGTGCTCCTGGACTTAAAGGTATTTGTGCAAAGAAACACAACAAAAAAAGCTCTTCAAACTCTCAAACGTATTGTTCCAAACCAAACTCTAAATCTCAACTTCTCCTTCTCAGGTGAACCTGGATTCCCAGGTAGAGATGGTGGACCTGGTGCTCCTGGCATTAAAGGAGAGAGGGGTGACCCTGGTCTCCAGGGACCCCCAGGAATCTCACTGCCACCAGAAACAGCAAAGGGAGCCAAAGGGGATCCAGGACTACCAGGTACAGATGATTTATATCTGGTTTAAAAAAAAAAAATAAAAAAAAAAATCTTGTACACGTACACATATAAATGATTTACATCATTTGGCTCTGTTCTACAGGAGCGCCCGGTTTCCCGGGTCAAAAAGGTGTCTCCGGTCTCCCAGGAGACCCTGGCCTGCCAGGATCAGATGGTCGCCCTGGACTCCCCGGACCACCAGGTAAAGGTCTACCTTTCCATTTGTACATAGATCCATAAATCATTATACGGAGATCTCTAATGTACTGCTTCATTTTTGTGCAGGTCCAAAGGGAGATTCTGGCATCCCAGGAGGCCCTGGTGGCCCTGGAGGTCAAGGACAAAAAGGAAGCATGGGAGAAATGGGATTTCCAGGTGTGTTTGAATGTCTCATAGATTGTCTGAGTGTTTATTTTTATTAATTAATTAATTTATTTATTTATTTTTTCGTAATTAGTTGCTAGTCACTTGCTGAATGTCATAAATGCTGCTGCACTGTGGTCATATCACAGGACCAGCAGGACTGAAGGGTCTCCCAGGTTCACCAGGACGGCCAGGTTCTCCAGGACAGCCAGGAGCCCCTGGTTTCTCTGGAGCCAAAGGTGAACCAGGTTCTGCTGGAGTGGGGCCACCTGGAATATCTGGACCCAAGGTGCACAAGTCAACCGCTGGAGTTTTGTAGTTTAGAAGAAAGTCAGAGTACAAACGAAGGTTCACCCTTCTCTTTTACATTTCTTAAGGGTGAGCCAGGTCAGCCAGGATTCCCAGGAAATCCAGGACTCAAAGGAACTCCAGGATCACCTGGTCTGCCAGGTTTGCCTGGAGGACCAGGCATCAAAGGTGATCCCGGTCTCCCGGGATTCCAAGGTGAGCTCCAAAAGGAATGTGATGTCTTCTTAGGAGGGAGGAATCATACAACCAAAATCTAATCACACAAAACCATTTGTGTACTTCTGTTCAGGGCCTCCTGGTATCCCAGGTCCTAAGGGTCTTGACGGTGGACCCGGTGCCCCAGGTCTCCCTGGAGCGCCAGGTAGACCGGGGGAGCCTGGCCGATCAGGCCCAGCAGGATCGCCAGGAGAGAAGGGCCAAGCAGGGCGAGACGGGATCCCAGGACCGGCTGGAATCAAAGGAGAACCAGGTGAGCCGCTGCTCTTCTGGCTCACAAGGATAAGTTTTATTCATGTTTTTCATTTGACTAATTTCACTCCTGCTTCTCTTTTTCTGCAGGGCCTCCTGGTTTTGGTGGACCAGGTCCCAGTGGGCTTCCAGGGTTGCCAGGTGAGTTGGACCTTCACAACGTTTCTGTGATGTTGCGGTTGTTGTCTCCGTGCTCATATAATGCCCTCCGCTCCTTGCTGCCTGTTCAGGTGCTAAAGGAGACCCAGGTCTTCCTGGAGCCCCTGGCAGTCCTGGTTACCCTGGTCCGAAAGGAGACGCTGGCTTCCCTGGTAATCCTGGTTCTCCAGGAAGCATTGGCCCTCCTGGCCCTCCAGGACTGGCTCTCCAGGGCCCTAAAGGACTCCAAGGTCCCCCTGGACCACCCGGACGAGCAGGTAAAGCACTCAGGTTTTGTATTTGTCACCACGTGTGCTGTCAGAAACTGCTGCCTGGTTGTTTTTATAGACTGGGTCAGGCCCCACAAACTGGAGTCTGATACAAAATGGTGGACAACCGTCCCAACAGACATGATCAGGATCCATACTGAAGCTGAAGACACCAGAAAACCGTCAAACTAAAACCTGTGGCTGTCTGAATTTACAACACAAATAATTTCTGCTAATCAACAAAAACCAGGCAGCAAAATGACACAAAAGCAGCACTTCATCTTCATGTCCTTTCGATTTTGCATGGGACGTTTTCGACATCACAGTTTGAGCACCAATGCACCCGTCCAGTCGTTCCAGCAAAACACCCCCCTCCCCACACTCCTTTCACTCCTTCTCACCAGGACATGTGGAAGTGTCCCTCACACACCAATCACTGTTTGTCACTGAGGTGGGGGGGGGGGGGTTGAACACCACAACCAAAAAAAGAGCATGAGTTTTTCATTCATTGTTTGTCACCATTTTAAATCCATCCGTCCTTGTGTCTCCTCACACACTTCACCTTTTTCTCCTGATCTCATAATTGGGGTGGGTTTGGTTGGTTGGTTGGTTGGTTAGTCGGGGGGGGCGCGGCTTTAATGTGTTCATCTCTCCACAGCCCTGATGTCCTGTGTGTGTCTGTTTGTTGTCATAAAGGCATTTTGAGTAAATGTTGGTGTTAAACAGCTGAGCCTGAGACAAACTCCCAAAACTCACAACTGTATCTAAGTAGAATCCAAATACAGCTAAATGTTCGGATTAATACACATTTGTGAGTATTTGTTGAAGTGCGTTGCGTATTTCAGTGTCTGAATTTTTCTCTAAATCTCAAACTGAGTCTAGTTGTGCGTTCTTTGTGGGTTTGTACCTGGCTGAGTGTGTTTCGTCCCACCAATCAAGTCATCTGCATGGACACAAACGCACACTATGATCTGTGATCCCTGTGTGTGGCTACACAAAGAGTTGTTGGGGTAATAAATGCTTGCTTCTTGTTTCCCGTGGCCTGGCCCCACCCACTGTGGTGTGGCCCCGCCTCTTGGCGCGATGACCTTTGCATCCGGCTGTCGCAGGTCCCTCAGGTCAGACGGACGGCGTCCGGACTTCTCCTGCACGTTCTTTACAGAAACTCTGACTCAACTCTGATCCAACGAGAACAAATTTCACCTGAAAACTATTTGCATTTTCTCATTTCCCGCCTTTTCCTTCCTCCTTTCTGTCTCCTGTCACTTTTCATGCACGCTGACGGTAGTTTAACGCACTTTTAACAAAGTAAGCACTTTTATTTCCCCCCATTTCATAATGAAATAAATAACACACCCCAGATTTTAAAACTCACAATAATTTCCTCGTACAATCAGCACGTTGTTTTGAGTCAGATGTAGGTTTTTACAGTCTGGATGAGTCATGCACAATTTTTTACAGCTTGTGCACAAAACGCACTATAACTACCTCACTTGCAACATTAAATGTGTGATTTCAGTTTGTGTCTCATGCTGTAATATCAGTGTTTTCCTGGATATTATTTAAATGTCTGTACAAAAGGATAATTACAGTAAAACAAACTTTCCAAATCTTTGTTTTGTGCCAAAAACCAAAAGTTCAACTGAGCTCCCATTCAGTCTCACAAGCTTCTGCAGCAGCCTCCCATCAGGATGATTTGCCCCAGCTGGGGGCAAATTCACAGCTGCCACCGCTGAGCCCTGATCAGCAAAGCTCAGTGCAGCCTGCACCAAAGAGAGCACGGCAAAATGAAACAGCTTCCAATTGTTGTTGTTTCTGTTCCGATAATCTGAACAGAAATAAGCTGATCTGGCCTTTTTGTTGGCTGATACACAAAAAGTTTTCCTTCTGTTGGTGGAATTAAATTCAGATTCATTAGACGAAATCAAATTCAATTATATTTAATTCTATTTAAGGTTGACAGAGTCCATAAATTCTTGGCCCGGTAGTCTTTTTTGTTTAATATCTATTTCGGCTACTTGTTTTTATTAATTCAGTCTGTTTCTGTGCAGATGCTTGCTTCTGTCTAAACTTCCTCTTCTTTTTCGCCCACGCCTCCAACCCCGGCTCCGCTTTATCCGGGAATTCTGGGAACCGTAGGTCCTCCAGGTTAGACCCCAGGGCTTTGGTGGTTTTGGTTTTGTGTGCGTCTCTTTTCAGGGTTGGAGTCAGTTTGTTTCAAATGTTAAAACATGAAATTTAATCAGATTTCATGATCGGAGTTAAAGAATTCCAGTCAGTGAAATTCAAGAGTGCCCATTTGTTGCTTTGATCCCTGGAAAAGGTTTTGTGTTGTGTTGTTGTTGTTGATTTTGCTCTTGTCCCCACAGGAAAGGCTGAACACCTCACATAAACACACACACACACAAACATAGACTAACATACAACTCCAGTATTGGTAAACAACTAACATGAAAAACAAAAATGGAAGTCTGACGAACTTCAGCGCTGCTTTTAAAACTTCTCCGAAAATATAAATATTAAGAGTTCATGATGATGAGTCACAAAACAGTCTGTTCCTCAGACATGCACCATCTTTTATCAAAAGGACACCAAAATATTTCTGGAATTTAACACATTTTTCCAGATGAAACAATTAATGGCAGCAACATATTATAGTAAAAACCTGTATGTGTGATGTTGTTGTGTTATTCCTCTGTTGTACTGTATCTGACATTTCAACCTTTGACGTGTGAAGGTGCACCCGGCCTGCAGGGTCCTCGTGGGCCCCCAGGGAGTGGCGGCATTAAAGGCGAGAAGGGTATTCCCGGCGCTCCAGGCCAGCCCGGCTTCCTCGGACAGAAGGGAGATGCTGGAAATCCGGGATTCCCAGTAAGCTGAGATTTAAATATTTGAGAAATTAGTTTTACTGTCAACTTGAAGGATCCAATAAACCGTCTTGTGTCTTCACTTCCTTCTCACCAGGGTACCAGCGGTCTTCCTGGTTCCCCTGGTATTAAGGGAGACGTCGGCCTGCCTGGCGTTCCTGGATTTCCTGGTTAGTCCAGAATCTCCTTATTCCTCCTTCCTTCAAAAATTTTTTTTCAACCCGGAGTGTTTTACGGTTTGTCTTGTTTGTATTTTTGCCAGGACCTAAGGGAGACCCGGGACTCCCCGGTGCCAGCGGTATTCCTGGAGATCCAGGAGACATCGGACCTACTGGTGGGTTAACACGCTGGCCTTTTACCTCCAGGGAATAACGAGCTTCTTTAAATGATTTGATCTGAAACTTTTGACCCCCAGGCCCTCCTGGTGATCCCGGTATTTCCCCGTCTCCAATTGTGTATAAGGGAGAGAGAGGACCACCTGGTCCTCCGGGTTTGCGTGGTGGTCCGGGACTACCTGGTCCTCCTGGAGGCGGTGGAGCCCCAGGTGGGTGAATCTAATGAGCCTTTGCCTTTAATGATTTAAGAAAAGTACACGTAAATTTTATTCTGGAAATATATCATTAAATTTTCCATATAATTTTACTTCAAATGTCTCGGTTTCCTTTTTGTTTTTTTTTTTGTCTTTTATAAATTTTGAGGAACAACGCTCAAAAGTTCTTCCCTCACAAACTTCAGGGTTTCAGAATTAAAACTCTCCACCCCGTTCTCAGGTCAACCTGGTAATCCTGGAGATCCTGGTGCAGAGGGTCCTCCTGGTTTCAGCGGCCCACCCGGCAGGAAGGGAGACCCCGGGCCTGCTGGGCAGCCAGGTACGTAAAACTGGACCTGGACCTGAGACTGTCAGGACTCACCTTGTGGATCTTAGACTTGAACTGTAACATTTCAAATCCTCTAATTCAGGTCAGCGTGGTTACCCTGGTCCCCCCGGTTCAGACGGTCCTCAGGGTCCTCCTGGACTGCCGGGGACGGCGTCTGCAGCCCATGGCTTCCTCATCACCCGACATAGCCAGGGTCAAGACGTTCCCTTCTGTCCAGATGGAACAAACCCCATCTACGACGGATACTCCCTGCTGTATGTGCAGGGCAATGAACGGGCGCACGGACAGGACCTCGGTAACAAGCACATCATCATTTCACCGCAAGATTGCATCAGACCAAAAAGGGGAAGTCGTTGAAGCCTCATAATATCATCCGCTTCTCTTTTCAAGGCACGGCCGGCAGCTGTCTGCGCCGGTTCAGCACCATGCCCTTCATGTTCTGCAACATCAACAACGTCTGCAACTTCGCCTCCCGTAACGACTACTCCTACTGGCTGTCCACTCCGGAGCCCATGCCCATGTCCATGGCCCCCATCACTGGAGAGAGCATCAAGCCTTTCATCAGCAGGTGGGGACCGGGAGGGACGAAGAGTACGCAGTAGAAGAAGACTTGGAGGTGTAGTGTTCACTGTCATGTTTCCTTCCTCCTAGGTGCGCGGTGTGCGAAGCCCCGGCCATGGTGATTGCGGTGCACAGTCAGACCATCCAGATTCCTTCGTGCCCTGCAAACTGGGAAGCTCTGTGGATTGGTTACTCCTTCATGATGGTAGGACGAAATACATACGCACAGTAACACAATCCATTATAGTTTAACGGCAAAAACCACGTCGGAACAATCCAACCACCCAACGAAGACCAGCCCAAACTTTCATGGTCCAAAACTGAAAATAGTCTTAAACCAATTCTCCCCCACTCTGTCCCACAGCATGCAACACAATTCACACATTTTTGATGTGCATGTGTTCTGCAGAACTAATCTTCCCTTCCCTCCCCAGCACACCAGCGCTGGCGCAGAGGGCTCTGGCCAGGCCTTGGCCTCTCCGGGTTCCTGCCTGGAGGAGTTCCGCAGTGCTCCCTTCATCGAGTGCCACGGCAGGGGGACCTGCAACTACTACGGCAACTCCTACAGCTTCTGGCTGGCCACCGTGGAGCCCAGTGAGATGTTCAGGTACAGACCTGTTGTATTTGAATATTACAGTCAACAAAGACAGATTCACACAGCAGGTGCTCGAGAACCAGATATTGGAGGCACATTTGAGTTGGCAGAGACCAAAAAGTGAGCAAAAATAAATAAATAATAAGACACTCCGCTTGTATTTAGCATAGATGTGGATGTCTGAAGTGAAGCCTCAAACCTGCAATCTATCCAATAACCATCAGGGGGCAACACCACATTGTGTGGAAGTCAACTTCCACACTCACTTTATTCATCAGCTCAGTAAACATTTTCCTGATAAGTTTACGGTCTCAGTCTCGCAGTCTTTAACCCTAACCCTCTAAATTCAAAAAACCAAGATAGCAACGGCCAAAACACAAACCATTCAGAAAGTTTTATCTCTCTGCTGCCCACAAGCGGCTCGTATATACACAAGTTAACCTTTAACCTTTGACCCTCACAGGAAGCCGCAGTCGGAGACTCTCAAGGCGGGTAACCTACGGACGCGCGTCAGCCGTTGCGTGGTTTGCATGAAGAGGACGTAACAGCACACGACTATGAGAGAACCAGTTGTTGCTGGGGACGCCCGCTTGATAACACGAGATGATTGGATGGGGACGAGTAAAGGTGGCGGGGCGGGGGGGGGGGGGGCAGGGGGGCAATGGTCGCCATGTTGACAAGGTGGAATTCCAATGGTGCATTGTCTTCCGGCAATATAAAAAAAAACTAAACAAAAAACAACTCAATGGTGCTACTGTGCTACACAGCTTAAGAAAAAAGAAAAAAGAAAAAAAAAAAACCTGACGTACATGAATCTTACTTTTAGTCTTTTTCTGAGAAGTACCTCAAAACGAAAGCAGAAAAATACCTACTAAATGGTGCCATGATGGATGTGTGACAACAAAAGTGCTTTTAAAAAAAAAAAAAAAAAAAAATCTTCCTCCTTTTCCCCCCAAAAGGATCACGCTTTCCTTTTCTCTCTTTTTTTATTTTGAAATCACTTTTGACGTTTGTTTGTTTTTTCGGTCTTATTGGTGAGGACTGGATGGTTACCAAACCGGCACTTTGACTTCGGAACATCCACGATGAGATGCACTGACGCCGAGCTTTCCTTAGTGAGACTTTACTTCAGCACTCGTTCTGTTTCCCTCGCTGTCATTTTTCTGTCGGTACTAACCCTGCTATAGCCCGCCTACACCTTCTTTGCTTTCCTTTTTTGTTTTATTTTTTGTAAGAAATAAAATGTGTATATTGTGTAAAACACCTTTTTGTTTTTTAGTGTATTAGGTCTTGAGTCAGTACCAGCTGTTTGAGACGACTTTTCCACACACTCACACGTTCGCACACCAAAAAAGAACCACACAAACGCACACATTCATCCACTTCATCGCTCACTGACACATCAACTCAGACGTTGTACAAAGTAAGGCTTTTATGAATGAAACAGTATTTTATATGTAATAAATATATATTTGAAAAAAAGAGGATTAAAGGTATATAAACTTTATTTGGCTGTGGGGAGATTGTTCGCTGTTTTCAACCACAAACTGGTCACGCACTTCACCGAACAATAACGCTAACTACTGAGCACAGACAGAGCCATTTTCCCTAGAACGTAACAGTTTTGTATCAGATTAACGATGCCGATCGCCTAAACCTTTTTGTATTCGATGTGTAGAATTAATAAATGTTGAACTGAATTAAAGGGGGATTTGCTTGTAGGTAGTCTAATGATTGGGGAATGTCACGGATATTTGTTGGGGGGAGAAAAAAGTGAGATTTGAATTAAATTTTGGCTCGTTGATTAGAAAACCACAAAATATGTTTTGTGTGTTGTTATTGTTCTTCTTCTTCTTTTTTTTTTTAACATTTCCAGGTGCTGGGCTTTGCTGTAAAAAAAAAAAAAAGAATAAATAAATTAGAGGGGCTCTGTTTCTGGCAGGCAGCACCCGTTTGCACCCAAAACCTTCAAAATCCACTTTGGCTGGCTCGAATTTGAGTCCAGTTCAAGTATTCACGCAGGAGTCTGAACATCCAAACAGACTCCTGATGTACTGTAAGTCTGCAAGCGCTGTTCAAGGGCAAGGGGGGGGGGGGGGGGGGGGGGGCGAGGAGAAATATTTTCCTGTGATTTTATTGTTATTTTTATTTTTTCAAAACTGCTTTTATGAATCCAATTTTGTCAAAAGTGGGGTGCGATTAAAACTTGTTCTATTTTTTTTCTTTTTTTTTTGTGTGTTTTATTTTCATGTCATGTTATCCAGAAGTTGTTATAAACTTTTAAGACTGAAATAAATAATATGTCCAAAGTGTCGTCTCCTGGGAATGAATAGTGCAATCTTCTATGTTAAGTTTTTATTCCAACATTTGAATGAATTTGGATTATGCTTCAGATTAAATAAGAGATTTTATGTTTCCTTTACGTATCAAAACTAAGTCTGAAAATAATCACAGGTTTCGATACAAATGGCCAAATGAAACTTCTCCTGATCTAAAAATAAGTGAACAATAACTAGAGCAACTGCAGTTACGTGACCGTTAGATATAAAGCAGCTCGTCAGTAAAGCATTTTCAAACTGGAAAAGATGTGCTGAAGTAGCGGATGAAGATCAGGAGTCGTCTGCTCCTGATTTCTGAACAACAAAAATAATTTCAAGTGCAGACGGTGCTGTTCTGCTCAGCGGCCAGCAGAGAGCAGCACAGAATCTGATCAAATCCTGCTTTAATATTTACCTCCTATTAGTTTAGAAGACATTTTATGATCCCACAGGCAGTTAATATCCTGAAGTTTATCAGCTTTCATCACATACAGACTAAATAATATTCATTCAGTTAAAACAAATGGCCAATATTGTACGCTACTAATGTACAAAAGAATTAAACAATAAAAACAATCAGATAAAAACTAAACCTATAATAAATAGCTTAAGGCCAATAAATAGATAAATAAGATGCCAAGATTGTTGTCGATTCAAACAGTGATTCCCGTTTTGTCTTCAGCTCATTAAAACGGAGCAAACACACAACGATGGAGAAAATGATTCCCGCACATTTCCTGTTTCCATCCGTCCACCAGGGGAACGAATAACAGTTTTTATGGTATTCGTGGGAAATTCAAACTATGGAGCCAAACGTAAAAGCGGAGGTGTTCTCTCTTTTGTCTGCAGCTATTGTCTCAGTTTTCTAAGCTGTTCGAGGCCGCAGGCTTCCTCAGCTAATCTACTTCCTGAGGCAGGAGCGGCTCGGAGGTGAGGGGGTCTCCGTTTGTACCCGGGCCGCCGCTGCTTGCTGGTTCCTGGACAGACGTGCTGATCTTTTGTCTGAGTGCGTTTTCCAACCCCCCAGCTTCCGCTCTGTACACACAAAAGGTAAGTTTGGGACGCACACAACAAAACACAAAGTGCTGCATCACACTGGCTGGGAGGTCCCCCCCCCCACCAACATCCTGGTGCTTAGGGAGCCTATCCCATTACCAAAAAACGGATTACACGTTCCCTGAGCCCGAAGGCCGAGGTGTCCTGCCAAGAGTCGTTAAGCGTGTCACACACAGACTGAGGTCAAAGGGCACGCACAAAGGAAGAGGGGAAAATTTAGAGCTTATAATTAGAGGAAGTGGTGACACCTGAGGGAGGCAGTGTCTTCACAGGAAGGAGCACTTGAAAATTAACCGAAACTGACGGATCCTCTGCGGTTGTGTAAACCGTCTGTGTGTTTGTGTGTTTGTGGGTTAGGGGTTGTCCAGAGGCATCCGACGCCGCGCTCACTGACGACACTAATAGTTGAAAAGGCGCGTACATCGGATCCACTCAATATGCCAGCCAAGTGGAATCCAAACACATACGCCTCCTGGAGCGCACGCACAAACAGACGCACACCGTGTGTTGTTTTGAAACTCTAGCAGCGGTCTACATCCCCGTTGGGCCCGCTGGTTTGTCCATCAGTAATGAAACTCCAGCGGGTCACATGCCGGTGTTGAAATGCCCCCTGCTTGGTCCAGAGGCCTGGACCTCACACACACACACACACACTTCTATACATCACCATCTCTCCACTGCGAAGGTCTGTCACTCAGCAGGGAAGCCGTGGACGCTCTGCTCTCCCCCCCCTCGACTTCAGCCTGCAGTGGGGGTGAAAACATCCAGGGATCCATCTGTAGGACAGATTCTATGTTAGAGGACATCCCGTCACCCAAAGGTCAAAGTTCACAGTCCGTGAGACGGCCAAACCTTTTCCTGAACGACATGAATGATAATATTTCAGCCGCTTAATTAGAAACTCACCCTAAAGTGGCCATCACTGGGGGGACCTAAGCTGTCGACGGGTGCAGATCCTCAGGGACGATGAGGACACGTCTTCAGACTGGACTTAAAGAGAAGGTGGAGCGTCTCGTTTAAAGGCTGCGAGCAGAGCTTTGGTACGGAACCCAGACCGCATGGATACCGACCACCATCACCTTTAATTGAAAAGCCTTTCAGACACTTCGACACACATATTTAAGGTTTTACTTCATGATTTCTGTCCTCAAAACAGATATGCTGAAAGAAAGACGCTGATGTGGCGGCACGGTGCAATCAGCAGGGCAGTTGAACAAACAGCGCAATACATCAACTGAAACAGAGAAATCAAACTTTAAGTAAAGTGAGCGATGCTTGATATTACGTACAAAGACCAGATGTGGCAGCTCAGATGATCAATTTAGATTTAGGCCGATGAGTCTGACCACCGTTTGACCTTCGTGTTTAAAAAAGGCCCACATTTCACAAGTCCTGTTAGTCAGAGATGATATCAGGTCGTATTGGATGATCTGATTGCTGATAAGTTTTTTTGCGGCCAGCGTCATTAGCCCTGAAGCTGAACAGCAGCCCTTCAGTCGTGCGGGGAACTCCCAGCACTAATTGACGTCTAACTTGCTATTTCGCCAAATAGTAATTCACTCCGCCTTGGCAGCGTGTTGCTAAATAACAAAAACAGACCCAGAGGGTATCAGAAACTGGCTGAAAACCTCCGAGAGGCGAACTAAGGGTCAGCCCTGACGTCCTCGTGAACGGCGAAATAAAACAAAATCAAAAACTTATTTATATCTTCTTCTGCCTGGCGGCCAAATTTGCCCGTGAAATAACAAGAAGGGCAGTAAGAGGATTGAACTATTGACTTTCTGTTCCCGCTTATCAGCTGGTGACAGTCAGCGTTATGGTGACCTGATACGGGTTTATCTTCCTTAAACTGCTGTGAATCTTTTATGCACCAGTAAACGTTTCCTGTCACTGTTCCAGGACGTGATTTAATTGGCGCTTGGAGATGACAATCAGGTTTTTCTTGATGATTGATGGATAGAAGTTCTGTGATCTGGACAAGCTTCTTCGACATTAAAACTAATTTTCTCAGTTTCTTACGACTGATCACTCAGCTCTCTGCTGAGGGCTTAAAGTCATTTTAGGGCTTTTTATTGAGAAGTCAGGTAGAGACGAGCTGCTATACATCAGTTTTTCATTTTTTTCATACATGTGGTGTTTTTGTTTGAGCTCGTCAGGCTGGAAGACCTTACTTCCTGAGCAATAGATGAAAAATATGTCAAAATCTTGCAACGCTGGGGAAGGTGAAATCATAAATTCATTGCTGGATCCACATCAGGATCAGATGGGTCCTTCCTCGTCCCGGTCAGTACATCACTACATAATCCTGCTGACAAACAAAGAAACCAAGAAAGGGACACGGGTGAAAACAAACTTCTGAGCGGAGCTGGAAATCATGTTGTTCTCATTTGGTTCTGTCTCAAGTTTATAAGCTTAAAAAGACACTCAGTAATATCAGGATGTTGTTTTTACGGCAAACAAGTTGTGTATCGTATCAGAGTTCCTTGACGGCCGTGGAACAGAGAAAAGCTGTTTATTTATCGACTTACAAGCAGAAACCAGACAAACAATATGACTGTGTCTCATCAGACTGCTGCGGTCGGACTTTGGATTGTTTTGACAGTTGGACTTTGGGATAGTTGGCCCGGTCACCTGAGTCGGATAAACACCGCGTGACATCGCCCGAAAAGCCCTCATCTGTAAAAAAAAAAAAGCGCTTCAGGAATGAGGAAATAAGTGTTTTCTGGTTGACAGCCATCTTTTTTTTTTTTTCTTCGAGGGCCAAAGGGTCAAAAACTCAATAAAACACATGAAGGCATATCAGGTCAGTTTAGCAAAACAGCAAATCTGCAGTTGTGTGGCTCCATGACGGCACATATGTGTGTGTAGGTCTTTCATTCATTCATTCATAGCACATTTATCTGAACTGCTGAACTACTGAACAGTCGAAGGAGTTACTTTGATTGTCGCTGCGGCTTTAATGTGACAGTTTTGAATCTTAAGAAACTAAATCCACCTTCCAAACCTTTAAAATCAGACTTAAGACATCTAATATGATCCAACTGTACGTAAGCATCAACGTTTTATGCCCAATGATGGATTCTCCATCAGGATAGCTACATCTCCTGGGTTCCCCTTTAAATGGTGACCAACATCTCGTTGAAAAATTCCAAATAAGCCAAAATGTCAAACTATGTACATGATAATGTGCTAAATGTTAAATCATAGTGTGGCCAAGCAGGGAGGAGGAGCGACGAGCTGGAAGCTTCATCAACACTTTAGTAAAACAAAAAAGACAAAGAAATGAATCAGATATTTTGGGAAAAGGCTTTTTGTGAAACTTAGCATGTTATCTGGGGAATTTCTCAACCTACAGAAGAACTCTGTGTTCTTTCAGAATGATCGTAGAAAAATTCCATTGACTGGAAATATTGGTCATGTTGGGAAAAACTGAGCTGTTGTCTAGTGTTAGTTCAATGAAGTCTGTGAAGATGGTTTAAATAAAGAAGACAAACAGACAGCCAGGACCGCAGCGGTTACATGAACACATTTTTATTGCAATAGCTCTATCGAAAGCAAAAAAGTTTTGATAAATATAAACACTATGCCGATGCTCGAATCGCCTCTGAGTACCCCTCCTACCCCCCTTTCCCTCCACAAGGAAACAAAAAGAGAGAGAAAGAAAGGAAATAAAAACAAAAACAAAAAAAGGGGGGGTACCTTGCGAGGCACCGATCATAACATGAAAAAAGCGACAACTTGAGTTTTCCTTATTTACAGGATTTTCCATTTCCACCAGTTTTCTCTTTTTTTTCCTTCCTTTTCGTATATAGGACGTACGTCGCTGAAAAATAATGCACATACGAAGGATACACACCTCCACAGTATTTTTTTTTTCTGAACTCTTTCTCTTTCCTGTAAAGCTAATAAACAACAGCATTCAACTCGGAAAATAAGAACACAGGTGGCAGGGTACAGTGGGATTTGCTTTTCTTTCCCCCCTCCGGTCGGAGTTTCAGAACGATTCCTTGAGGGGGAGGAAAAAGAAAAATTCGGACCCGCGCCTGATAGCAATGAACCTCATCCTCGCCTTCGTTATGCTCGCCATCGGCAGCATTTTCCAACTGTTAAACTGTACTACACAGCAGCAAATAAACTGTAATATAGTTACAAAAAAATAAACATTAGGCAGAGGTTGTAATCCATTTCTTTATACAAATAACTGCAAAATGCCTATGTACTCTTAAAAAAAATACTACCCTTGTATCGCTTTGTTTTCAGAGAAACAAGATTGCCCCGATACAACAAAACCAACCAAAAATAAGATGATTATTTTCCCCTCTCTAAACTAGAATACAAAATAAATCAAAAGATTAGATTAGAGCAAAAAAAGAAACAAAAGTTTGCATAAGGATGCAGTACCCTAAGTCTTCTCTGCGAGGATTATATATACTTTTATATATATATAAATTACGTAGGTCTAATTTCTTTCTCAATTCTCTGCCCCAACAAGAAAAATTCAGAACAGCTGATTTTCAACATCAGAATCAGTAACATTGAGGACAGTTTTGAGGTTGAATTGTTGCCAAAATAAATACAGATTCTGTGCGAATCCATTTAGATATGACAAAGAATTAAACATGGGGGGGTTAAAGTTTATCATGAAGGCAATCAGACATATCCACTTTTTTTTTTTCTTTTTTTTTTTAAATGTATGTTTCAAATAAATTAAGGCCGGAAACTTCCCAAAAAGAAAAAGAAAGTCTAGTCCTACTGTTTTATTATTTCGCTGCAGCGTTAAAAACCCGAATCGACACATCGCTGTAGCGTAAGTACACAAAACAGTTCCCAAATTTAAGAAACAAAATCTTTTTGTCTAAATAGTCTCATATGCAAATTCTTTGTTCATTCAAGAATGCAAAAAAGGGGGAAATGAAAAGATCTCATAACGTACACATAAGATAATAAGAAATAAGATACATCACAGGCTTAAAATCGCTAAGCATCGTTTTTGTGGATACTCACTTTTAAATCGGACCGTTTAAAACATGAACCTGCCGAAGAGGAAGGCTGGCTGAACTATCTGAACCCTCCGGAGGGATTTCGGGGGGTAAAAAGGGGGTTCTTCTCCGGTTCTGATCTGATCTCTAAAAGAGAACTTCACTTTCTTTACCTTTTATCTCTCCAGCCCTACAGAGAGCTCTCCTAAAGACGCCTTTTTCTTTTTGGCTCTGCCAGCAGTGGAATTTAAAGCGGGAGGAGGAGGAGGGGGGTGAAGATGTCTTAAAAAAAAAAATTTAAAATAAGAAAAGTACCTCATGGGCGCCAAGTTTCAGTGATTACAAGAAACTGCTACATGTTGGTTAATGGGTCAGTTTTCAATGGGAGGAATTAACTGAAATGTCCCGATACAGTAAACTCTGACCGTCTGGTGATTTCAAGCCAAGGTTAGCCCGTTAAATGGCAAATCATTTACAAATAATCGTTGGCATCGTGATGATGATGCTTTTATGTCACTGTCCTACTTTGGGATTTGGACTGTTATGGCCAACATATCATATGCATTAAGGTTTTCACAGTTTTCTGGCACTGATGAAATGTAGAAATAATAATCAGGTTAATTAATACTGAGAATACATGTTAGTGTCAGAACTACAAATCAAGTTGTAATTAGCTTGTTTGGCTCTTAAGATACAATATTAGGCAATATTTTAGGCCACATCTGGTAAAATAAACAACCACTGAAGCGTCACAGATGGAGTATCTCTGAACTGCTTTTTTTTTTTTTCTTCCAGTTTTGAATTTCATATAGAACATCAGCGCCAATTTTCCAAAAAATGTTTACATGGTGTCAAACAGAGTTTGTTTGATCCAGATGTTCAGAGTTTACGGCATCTTAGTCCCAGTTAACCCACATTCACTCCGACATGCTGCTCTTGAAATGAATTCAACCGGACTTTAACACTTATTTGGAAATACCTCCGCCCCCCCCCCCCAAACTCCCCCCTCGTTCAGCATCCCTGCTGTGCGGGACGCTGTGAGGACGACAATGACGCATCTTACACAAAGGCAAACTGAAGAGTGACAGGCCTTTATCGGTCCACGCACATTAAAAACAACAAAAAAAAAGAGTGGGCTGATTTTAAATAAAAAAAAAAGAAAAGAGAGAAGGGGTGGGGGGGTAACAAAAAATAAGAAAAGGGGTGAATATAGAATCAGATGAGCGAATACTGAACAAAACGTTGAAATTCTGCGGGCCTACGTTAGCTGTCAGTCTTCGCGTTGAAGCAGATTTCTCTGCACAGGAACAGTCGTGTGGGTAATAGTCATGGGAGAGTAGAAGTGCTAAATATGGGCGTATCAGTCTGTTAAAGCGTGAGAGGGAAGAGGCAGAAAGCTCCAGCTAAGACTGTGATTGATGTGGGTGTTCGCTGCCGGTCCCACTGTGTGTGTGTGAGGTTGTAACGGGGCAAGTATGTCCAGCGCGCTGCACCTGGGACTGGAGCTCAGGTTACTGGAAACCTCTTTACGTCACCCGCAGCCAGTGACGAACACCCCGACCCGACACGTGTGTGTGTGTGTGTGTGTGTGTGTTGCCGTGCGCGCGTCGAAAAATCCCGGACGTCATCAAGAGCCGCTGACAAAGAGCACCAGGGCCCGAGGGTCGGGCCTAAAAATGGCCGCATTACTACTGTGTGTGCGTCTGCATTATCAGAGCAGGAAGCTGCCACATGACTGTGACATGTGTCCTCATGATGTACGTCAGTGTGTATTTGTGTGTATGCCATGGCCTCTAAAGTACAGTACACGGTTCACTTGCAGAGATTTCATATGTGCATCATTGTGTTTTTCTTCCCAGTGTCAACGTCTGTACTTTGTGCTTTTACCTTTCACAGCGTTTTGAGTGTGTTTGCGTGCGTTAGTGTGTCTTTGTGTAGGCGCCACTCTGAACTGTGCTACGGACCATATGAGGTAAAACTGAAAATGTAAAACAAATCACAAACACCCGCTCCGGTTCACTCAACAGCTCCCCTAAGCTGAGCCGAGCGGCGGCAGCGGCAGGAGCAGCAGGGCGGGAAAACCACTGTTTCCATCCACCACCTTTTTTTTTTAAAGGAATAGTTCCGTATTTTTGAAAACATGCTGATTTGTAGGGTTAAATGTAGCAAACAGCGGGTTAGCATTGCTTAGCTTAGCATAAAGTGTGGAAACGGGTCAGGCGCCTCTGAAGCTCACTGATTATTATCATCTCTCAAGTGTAAAGCTGTTTTTTTAAGAAGATACAGATAAAATGTGTTGATAAATGAGCAGCGTTTGTCTCATTCATTCAGACAAAGCTAAGCTAGCAGTTTCCCCTCGTTTCCATGCTTTGCACTCAGCTAAGCTACTCTCGGAAACCGTGTATATTTTCTAAAATATCGGAACAATTCCTATAAAAGTTCGATTCGTCTGCGTGGTGGCTCGTAAGAGGTGACAAGTTTAACAGACTAATGTTCCAGCATTCGATTGGCGGGCGCTTGAGTACTGCCTGCGCCATGAGAACAAACGAAGTGTCGCCGGAGAATCTGTACCTATTGCAACAAATAAATAACACGTGCTACACAATATGAGGAGAGTAATGCTCGAAGGTCGTCCCGTTGAGTAAGTAAGCCATACTGGCACAGTATTGTTCCCCAGGTAAACCACTGAGGCGAATGGAGCGGCGAGGGGGTGCTACTGTAATCCAAAAGGCCGCTGGTACCTGATGTGGGGAGGCGTGAGAACAACTACGGTACTGGTACAATGCCGGGCTAACGTAGCTTGAATCATTTAAGGGCGTTGCCATATATAAAAAAAAAAAAAAAAAAAAAAAATGTTTCTACCACAACTTTGTCCACAACGTAATAACTGTACGGTACCGTGTTGAGGATGGATTAAATAGAGGAGTAAAAAAATAAAAATAAAATAAAAGAAGAAATTATAATAGTAAAAGATAAAAAATGAATATTTAAATTCAATGAAACGTAAAAGCTTCCAAGTCTGTACCATAATGCCTTTGCTTTGTATTCTGGCCTCCCTTTTTTTCTGAAACACCACACAGAGAAGCAGAAGAATCTGATCAGACTTTCTACGCCTCTGTTGGTGTTCACTGACCGCTGTCTGCTGAGTGGGGGGGGGGGTAATGATTTAAAACAAACAAACAAAAAGAAGGACAAGTTTTGCATATAAAACACAAGAAAAATAAAAGATGAAATACACTTAAAAAAAAAAACTGCAAGCATTTTTGTCATCTGTTGTGGTGATGTTGTTTTCTGCATCCAGAGGGGAGCGGCTTCTCAGTCTAGGGGGAAGGTCGGAGGTCACCGGCTGCGGGAGGCCAAAGGTCACAGGCAGAGTCAAGTGCCGGGAGCAGAGAGATGATGTGGAAGAGGAGGAAGAGGAAGAGGGTGGGAAGCCTCTGTTGTCCTCACTTAGTCTGAGAAACAAAGAGAGAAACAGAGTGAGTACATCCACGTTAAAAGCTTTCATTACCAAAATGAAAACACAAAGGTCATGTTGGGTCGTCAGAGCCGGATATTAGATCCCCTGAATTAACCAAACCGGTGACAACATCATGACAAACGTCAATGCAAAAACTGCTCATCTATCAGCTGTGAAAAAATACTGATCACTTATTGTGATGCACAAATGACTGAAGCAGGACAATAAAGTAAAAACAAAAAACAATCTTATTTAAGATCTGCGTCTCCACTTGTCGTTAGCATAAAGAAAAATAAAAAGACTCAAATAAATCATCATTGTTTGTGCTGCAACAATGAATAACAATAAACACCACCCCACTCCTTGTATCTGCTTTTATCAGGAATAAGTCAACACAATTTAACTTTTGCTGGAGATAAATCTGCTCAGATTTGGATTTTTTCTATCATCCAACACATAAATGTTCTTTCTCCAGTGAAGTAAAAAGAAAACAGCTGAAGTAGTCAAAGACTGTTTGATTTAACTTCAAAACTACTACTTTGGTGCTCGTGTTACAGCAAACTCAGCTTCTTGAGGTTGAACACCCCCCCTCCCAAAAAAAAAGTGATTTTAAGATTTTTTTTTTTTTTTTTAATGGCACCAATAAACAGATAGGCAGCTGATGAAATCTCGAGGTTGCTGCAGTAAAGGTAGGAAACACAGAGGTGACAGCAACTGTGGCGGATATATATATAAAAAACAAACAAAAAAAACAGCTTGGTTTTTTTTATTTGCCTGATGTGACCCACACACAGACACACAAAGCAGCTGGAATGTGACTGCTTTGCTAACGGTGGTTTTGGGCTGACAATATTAGTTGTTTTTGGACATTTTCTAGCTTAGTGGTACTGACTAATTTTGCCTGGAATCTGTCTGGCTTTGGGCTCGGCTCGGCCAACGTCAGGAGTTTTCTGAAGGGGGCTACAAAGCCCCCCCCGCCCTCACCCCAAATTGTGAAACCTCATAAATAAAACTCCACGGTTGCTTTACAAAAATCTGTAATATGTGATAAGTGACAGCTTTAATTTGGCTTAGGTGAACAACATCAAAAATCTTTTTGACCTTTTTCGTTAAAGGAGATTTAAGGCAGCATCAATATGACAGAGGGTGAAACTATGGAGTCAAGCCGCAGGTCCTTGGCAGCAATAAATGTCTAATCACAGGGATATCCAGAGCGTTTTGGCCTTTGCACAACAGTTACTGAGGTATGTTGACTGTGTCAGAGCTTTTTCAAAGAAGCAGCACAGATGTAAGACATCTCCGACTGAGTGGGCGGCTTGGCTCAAACTACTGGTACCAAAAAAAAAAAAAAAAAAAAATCTGTCTGGTAAATAAGTGAGCGTGGCTGGTGAACTTTGGAGCCAGCTTGTTTCCTGCAGACACAAATATAAAGTTTTCTTGCTGCCCTGGTGTCGGCTGTTTTGGTGCAGCCAAAATGGCCCCAAATGAACCCGGCAATGGCCGCCGTCCAGCTGGGTTATTCCACTGAGAGCAGGGCTTTGTCTGACACAACAATGTGAGCAGCACGCCACAATACAGATGCTTTGACAGGGGGCACTGCTGGAATGCTGCTCGTCTGTTTGTCGGCCGCGGGGATAGAGGGACGGACGGACGATGGAAAGAAGGGGGGGGGGACTCCAACACGATGCAGTCCAGACAAAGAAACGCAGGACGGCTCTCAAAGTGAACTCACCAGGTCAACGTGGGTGACCGGAGACCGAGACAGAGTGAGAAAGCACGACCGGGAAGCTGACACTGTCCAACTCAGACAACACAGATTAATCATCAAAATCATCACACTCGTGACTCAAACGACCATCAAATTACATCCACACCATTAATCAACTAAAAGATGGCGGCCTACTTCCTGTTGCACTGCAGCCTGGATTAACACAGAGGAACCAAGTTCTTTACTAAAATAAAAGTCAAGCAACAGGAGTTCAGAACTCAAAATTCAAACAAAATTTAATATTTACCTGAGGAAAAAGGACGCAAAATGGTTCAACTGTCAGCTTTTCAATATCGACAACTGAGTCATATTTGTTTTTCTGGCACCTTGAGTCATTACACTTTACACTGTAAACAACAAGCCCTGGTAAAACTGTGCTAAAATTGTGGTCACAACAACGACAACAGGGTTGAATTTGAATGTGTGTGTGTGTGTGTGTGCGTGTGTGGGGGGCCGAGGTAGGGGGAGTCTGAGGTCTCTGGGTTTCTCTGCAGCCCAGGCGTGGACTTTGATCAAAACAACGCTCTTAGGACCGACCCGAGCCGACCTCGGTTAAACACACAGACACACTCACCACAAAAATCGGGTTATACAAACACCAAACACCTGCATTAGCTAACAGCTTGTTGTGTCATTGCAACACAGGCAGATGTTCAGAGTCCCTCCCTCCCTCCCTCTCTCTCTCTCTGTGTCCCTAAACCTCGTTCACCCAGCTGGGACAACAGATGAAAGGCATCATGGGAGTGAACTGCGAGCGTAACGTGTTGACCTGACACCGGGCTGGTGTGACAGCTGGGATGACGGCCTTTTAAGTGCCGATCGGACATCTGATTTCCTCCTCGCTGCTGTAAATCGCTGTAAACTCAGTAGTGCCACTACCACTGATTAAAATAATGTAAAATATCTATAGTGCACCTAAACTATGTTTAGTTCTGCATAATCACTGACTGAAGAATAAATATATCTATAAAGCATTCAAACAAGTTATTTAAGTGGTTATTTAAGTACAGACCGTTTTTGTTACTTTCCAAGATCTATACAACTCTGAGAACAGACAAAAGAAATAAGAAGACAAAAGCGTAAATAAAAATTCCTGTCAAAATAAAGCAGGACTGAAGGAATTCTACATATGGCATTTATAACTTAATCTGATTATTTCATGGCCATCTGTGGAGCAGGAAAAAGTCCGGCACATCTAAGATTTCTTCTTCAAGCCCCTGATTTCCTGTAACACGTCAAGATATCAATTTGTTTTGTTCAGAAGGATGTGAAAAGGTCACTGAAATGAACAAAGATGTGTTTGATACACCTTTTTCACCACACACACACACACACACACACACATATCTAATAAAGTTATCTAACGTCACATTCCAGTAAGTCGAGGGGCGCTCTAGTAAAAAAAAAAAAAAAGGGCCCTGCTTTGTCATTACCTTGTGTCAGAGGGGCGGCGTGGAGACACAAAATAAAAGAGGAAGAAGAAGAAGAGGCGGAGAAAGTTGTCTAGAGGAAATGGGAGCCCCTGCATGTTTGGGCTGAAACAGGAGCTCTGCTGATTGAGTAATGCTCAGGACCACCTATGAAATCTACACTTAGAGTAACTGAAAACTCAGGAACGGCGAGACCACATAGCTGGCTGCGTTTAAGGCCCATTTATTACCCGTGAGACATAACATTTCCCTTTGACTAAGTGCCGCAGGGAGGCCGACACGCAGCCCTTTGGTCTTGTGAAGCTCAATCACTGCCTGTAACTTTATTTAAACTGCCCCGACTTTACAAACTTACAGCCCTAATAGTTTTTAAGCTTCTCAACGACTGGTGTCTTTAAATTATTACTTTTTTCCTCCCCTGTTAGGTTCAAGATGGCATCTTCAAAAAGCTTGATAAACACCCCGGAAGCTGAACAAATCCAGGTTACGGCGATATAAAACCATCCGTTGACTGTTTGTGCTGTAACTCAGCAAATTCCTTCTAATCCTTTAATTCATCACAGAAGTCACCAAACACCCTCAATGTCCTTGGAAAGCTGAGAACTGATCACAAAGAGGAGCTCAAACCTGAAATTTAACACTGTGGGAAAAACCACCTTAAATTCTGTAATAGTCCCAGAATCCATTGACCCACTGGAGCCCCCGCCGGGGTTCAATTCTGCATTCAGCTGGACGGATGCTGACGCTGGCGTGTTTCATTGATTGTCATGCGTCTCGGTGCTAGCAGCATGTCTACTACATCAGTGCTTAGAATCAAGGAGCTCATCGAACAGCCAAAGTTATTTCTAAGATTATAAATACTCTCCTGTGACAGCCAGATTGGGCAAAATTGCTTTGCGTGCATGCAGGAAGGTTAATAATTCTAACATCTGTGGACGTACATATCTGTCTATTTAAGAGAGAGGGACTGCACATGCATCTCACACACACACACACACACACACAACTGTAAGAAAAAAAAAAGATGGTGTTCGGGGGGCGGGGGTCCTGTTACGGGCACTGCATGCCTCAGATCGGCCCATAAATTCATGTCAGTCTGGAAATAGACCTGTAAATATAGAAGGGCCTGGCCGTGGAGGTGGGAACGAGAGGGAGGAAAGGGCAGCCTCGTCCCTTCTTCACTCTCTGCCTGATAACGCTGCCTCACACTTCGCCTAACCCTTTACCACCTCATATCCACTTGGCCAGGAAACGGCGGGGGAGGGGCAAAAAGGGCAGGTTCCCACACCGCCGTCGCTTCTAAAACACCTTCCTCCCCCGACACCAGAGTGACACCGACGCTGCATCCACACTGATGCGTTTCAGTTTCGGTTTTTGGTTTTTCTCTCTCCATACGGGCAGCCGGAGGCAGTCGTGGTTAAGAGAGTAGAGCAGGTCACCCGCTAATTTAAAGGTTGGAGGTTCCATCCCTGTCCCTGTCTCCTCCAGTTGCCCAAAGGTTCCCAAACTAAGATCGGTCAGTTTCAGCCTTTAAATGCAGAACTTCCCCGCTTGCCGTCTACTTTCTGTTTCACAGAAATGTCCACAACATCAACAAAAACACGCACCTTCTTCTGATCACTTTTATTAACACAATTAGCCAATTGATCACTTTATTGATTAAATCAAATGCTGATCGAGGTTTCTCTATGTAACAAAGAACTCAAACAACACAACACAAAACTGAAGCCAGAATCAAATTCAATAAATCGATCATTTATCAGAGCTATTGATGACTGGCTTTCCTTTGATCACTGAGTCCTGGAGCATTAGTGTGACTCGAATGTTGAACACATGTTAGCTGTAAAGCTAACTGTCTCTGTCAGAGGTATTTACAAGACGAGGAAATGTCCTTGAGTGTGAGGAAAGTCTGAGGGGGTTCTCAATGGCATCGACACAAGTAGCTCTCCACAACAAAACACAACAAAACACACAGCAGACTTCGCCGTCTGAGTCACTGACTAGTCACTGTCTGGGTGATAAGAAAAGCCTGCAGCAGAGAGACAAACACACACCATAAATGTGCATCTACATGGAGACGTGGCGCTTCTCCAAACTGTTCCTCATTCTGTCAGCTGGACTCAAAACAACTGAAAACAGAGAAATCCCAAAATTAAAGCCACCCCCCCCCTCCCAAGGAACACCCAACGCATGGCTCCTAATCTCTAAATAACCTCTGATTTATTCAGTTTAGAAAAAATATAACTACAAACTGAATGCCATACTTTAAATTAAAATCATACCATGTTAAACTGGACTCACCCCGTTAACTATAAAATATATAAACTAAGAGGACAAAAAATGTTCCTGAAACACGATTAAGTAAATTTATTGATTTGTTTTCTGTTGGTTGTTGGTGACTCACTTAAAAATCTCAAAAATGTTCTCAACCCACTTCAGCCCGAATAACACTGTGGAGGGAGATCATTAAATTTTATTACATTGGCAAGACATTATCTCTATTTTTATGTAATTTTACTCTTTGGCAGATGATTTGTAATATGTTTGTGGCCAACAGATTGGGAACCGCTGCACCAATCAATTTATCCACCTATTGATTACAGAAAGTCTTCAGCTCTGCATCAAGGCAACTAAGAAAACCAACTGTATATGACATTTATAAGTCAAAAATTCATATTTCTGTCAAGCTGCTTCTAAAATGTTAAGATTTGCTGCTTTTATTTGTCATGTAATGAGAGTTAACTGTCATCATCACAAACTATGAGGTTGCAACGTGGCGTTTTTCTGTATGTGTCCATAATCAAAGTCTATAAAACGTCTTGATTAGTTGTAGAATCTCTGCTGGCATATCAAAGATGGAGAATCAACGAGCCTCGGTGTTCAGGTGATGATAAAATTTTTATACTTTTGACACTTTTTTCCTTCCAGTTTTAGGAGGTGAGCTCATCTCTTGAAGTCCGGCTGATGTGACTACACCTACTTCAACCTTGATCTCACATTCGGAGCGTTTCATCGTAACATTTCCTTGACAGCTGGACAGAAAGCTCGTCCCTCCCTCCCTCTCCTCCAGGTCAAGGATCCAGGTGTGCCTCTATTAGCTCGACACCGCAGCTGAGAGGAAGCGCATTCCTGAGTGATGATGATGCGTTTCCTTTCGGCCCCGCTGTGTGCCTTGACATGCCGCCGCCACCACCGCCGCAATTACAGCGCCACATCAGAGGCAGCCTGCCGTGACTCAGTGCATATGAACACGCACACACACACTCTCACTCAACACACACACAGCAACAGAGGAGAAACATGCACGGGCTGATGATGAGTGTTGGTATGGATTAACGTTCCTGAACCGAACCTTGAACTGCATGAGCTGACACCTCACGCACACAGACACACACATACACAAAAGCTTAATGAACCTGCTGGCAGCGGCTGAAAACAAAAGTACACACAGACAGACGGACAAACACACACAATAGGATGTGCTTGAGCGCTTTGAGTGTCAGTTGATCTGTGCTAGCAGGCACAGATTCAGCAATGTAGATTTTCACACACACACACACACGCTCTTTCATCTCCCTTCAGTGCAACGATAAACAAATGAGTCAGTCGGCGCTTGCAGATATTCCTGACTCATGCTCATGCACACGCGCACACACACACACACACACACACACACACACAGAGAAAGAAAAGAGTCGATTTGGAGAGGAAGCGAGGGAAAGAGTGGCGAGGACTGAATACAAGAGAGCGAGTGGGTGAAAGGGAGAAGGAGATGATGAAAGAGGAAGTGAAAGACTGAAAACGGAGTCAAAACATCCTCTCCTTGTCCCCTTGATCCTCATGCACGCTGTCTGCAGACCTGAGCTCAGCATTAGAGTCTCAATGCCCCGCCTCCTTCTCTCACAGACGCATTTATTCACGTCCGACCAACGTCTCAACATCACCACATGAAAACGCTACGGCTGCAGAAAACTGCACCTGCTGCATCTGTGACCTGCATCATTATTATCACATTATTTCTAATAAGGCTGGGCTAAAAAAAAAGTAGTCGTTTATACACACTACCTACGTTAGCAACACGCATTAACACATTAACTACCTATTGTTTCATGGCACACTGGTCATATTAAACAGGAAGCATATCAAGGCAACAATCTTTGGGATACTTTCATAAATTAGCCTATTTTTAATAAGGTACCAGGTTTGATGAACAATTTCCATCATTAGAATCTCATTTATATCCATTTAAATTTGGCAGTGCCACAAAACAAATGTCAAACCAAATCAGCATAAAAGAGAGGAAATTAGAGACAAAACCTTCAGGGCTTTAAGTGAAATCACATCCAGATGACTAGGCCGTATCTTCTTCTACAAATTTCTGACTGTTTGTTCTACACACAAGTCATTGGGTGGTTTAGCACTCAGCAGCAACAGTGGAGCTGAAATCATCAACCAAATTAATCGATTCGGTGACATGTTTCCATTTTCATTGCAACATGAACACGACAGACTGAAATTCGACGGAAATACACGCTGCATTCATTCACACAGGTTGTCAAGTCATAGGAGCTATTTTGTGAGAAAGGTAAAAGGTGTCACAACGTTGTTGTGTGTGGTTAGCAGCAGAAGCCAAACCATTTCTGACTGGTGCACAAGTTCAGGCAGTGCCGACTGTAAATCAACACTACAAAGCAGTTAAAGAAGTCAATCACTGAGTCTGAGAGCAAGTTGGAGGGTTGTGTCGTTCCTGACATCTGACATCTATCTGAAAATTCACTAGTATATCTGCATGTTTACGACAAGTCTGATTCATCAGATGGAAATTTTACAGCTTTTGCAGCATGGCAAAGTTAAAAAAAAAAAAAAAAAAAAAGATAGTTAGCAGGTTAACAAGAGTTTTAGGAAGTTAATCTGCGATTATTCTCCAGAATATAAAACAATATTTGTGGGTCTGATAAACAATTGTGAGGATATGCTTTGTTTGTCATAGTTGACGTTAAATAATATGTTTTGAGGTTGGGGATTTTTTGGAAACACTCACAATCACCTCAACTCTGGGAAACAGACTGACATGTTATGGACTGAGGAATTAAATGTGAAAATGATCTGCAGAATAATCAATAATTAAGATAATCTTTACAGGTATTAAAACTGTTCCAGGTGTTTTCCCATCACATCTCACAATCTCTTACTGGCACTGAGTTCATCCATGTTTGGTGTAAATAAAAAGATTTTTTTTTTCCCCAAAGGTGCATAGAAGTGTCTCAAGTGACAGCCTTAGCAGTTAAAAAAAACAAAACAGAAACACACAAACACCCACACATTAACACACTCTGCCTACAGGTACATGCTGACACAAAGAAAACACGGCACATGCTCAGACAGGCACAAAGACACACTATAACGAAGCCAGGGCCTTTTTCTTTGGGGAGGGGTTGGGGGGGGGCAATTCAGTCCACACTTGACCTCAGATAAACCTCAGTTCATTCAGCGAGCTAATCGTCTACCAGCCTGCTGGCACACAACGCAAATGCACAACACAGAGCTCAAGCTGAAGCAGGTATCAGTAGCACTTCCTATACCCCGGCACCGTTATATCCAAGACTTCAGCGTCCTGGACAGATGCCTTCAAAAGACAATGGTTGGCCGCTCAGCGCGCCTGAACGCAGCCTTGTCAAGATCACAGAGACTTGATCTAAAATAGATTCACTAGAGGAGCTGCAAATTGATATAATGGCACTAATAATAGCACGCAGCACATAGGGTTATTTTGGATTTCAGAGAGGAAAAAATACCCTCAACACTTCGACTCACACATGAAAGCTGCAAACGCACAAAGCAAGAAAAAATATCTTTAGTACACCGACTGCCTGTGTGAAAGGTTTTTTTGCATAATGTGATTATGGAAGTTTAAACAGTATCAGAATTTTACTTCCATGATCTGTGAGCAGCAATTGCCCAACCTGTCACACAGATATACAAACATGCAACTGCATCAACTCACCCTTGGTTGTGGTGGTGACTCCATCAGATTTGGTGAAGTTGATACTGGCATAGGCGCCGTTCTCCGGCAGAGGCACCGTCCCCATGGCTGCTGCTGCTGCCGCCGCCGCCGCCACCGAGCTCCCGTTGCTGCTACCGGCGCCCGACGTCATGGCTCCCATGTTACTCCCATCCTCTCTCAGCTCCAAGGCAATGTAGTTCAGGCCATTCTGGTAGCCCACAGACATGTTTCTGCACATTCTACCTACTCCAGCTCCCGAAGAGGAGGAGGATGCTGGGGTCCCGATGGCGGCGCCACCCATTTCCACGGCTCTTGTTGGAGCATGGTGAGCTGGCGAGTCCCCGAGACCCTCCATGGACATCCACACGCTGTCAAAAGATGCTGAGCTGGCCCATCTGGAAGTCTGACCCTCCGTCAGGTAAGATCCGTTAGGGGCAGTGGGATTCGCCAGTGCTGTGTGGGCGGCTGAGGATGATGGGCCAAGTCCTCCTCCAGAGGGGGTCGAATTATTGGAGGAAGTGGAGGAGAATGTCTCTGAGCTGTGTCTCCTCCTGCCTTGGGGGTCAGCTCGAACCACCTTAGGCTCCAGCTGCTGTGTCGGTGCTCTGACTGGGCTTGACGGAGGAAGAGGGGGGGATATGGATGAGGGGGAGGCAGAGGAAGTGTGGCCATAATGTCCCTCTATTACACAAAGATGTTGAAGCATGGATGTGGGGCTCCTTTGCGTCCTCTCACCTCTGCTGAGGTTAAACGTCATGTCCGTGTAGTCGTCCCCCATTGACCTCCAGTGACCTCCAGCAGAGACTCCGGGGGAGCCCAGTGCCCCAGGATTGCTAGCCAGGGGTCTGATATAGCTGGGAGGGTTCCATGGGGCAACAAGGCTTGGTCTCGGTGACTGGTTTTTACTCAGACACTCTGCGCTGTCCTGCTGGTCTGCCTCCACCTCTACGCTCATATAGTCCTGATGAGCCTGGGGCTGCGGGGGGGAGTGACGGTGGTCACTGGATCCCAGGGAAGGTGCTTCATCTTGGGCAGAGAGAGGGTAGGCGGGGGGCTGTTGTTGGCGGGGGTAGTGGTCACCAAACTCAATGTTAATATACTCTCCAGGACTGGAAGGCCCCTCAGATGAGATACCAGTGACAGGGACTGCAGTTGAGGTGTCTGCTGACTCTGTGGAGGGCTCACTAACCCGCAGCGGACCGTGGAAACTCCTCCTTCCCAACGGGAGTCGGTTAGGCCTCACGATGCGTCTGTCAGCCATGGCTGCAGTCGTGTGATGAGCTCCATAAGGCGGGGGTGGATGAGACGGGGTTGAGGTGCTACTCCCTCCGCCAACCCTCCTCTCTGGTGTTGACATTGAAGTTGTGGCAACTGATGAATACACTGGCTTGGCAGGAGAACTCATAGGAACATACTCCCCGTATTCTTTCTCATCCCTCTCTCTGGTGGGGGCCTTGTAGGAGCGAGGGAGGGAGAAATAAGGGCTGTAAGACTTTGGGGTGCTCTCAGGTGTGCCGGGGGTATAATAGCTACTGCTCGCTTCGTTTGACAGCTTGCGCCCCCCACCGCTGCTGTACGACATGTCCATATATTCTCCATTCTCAGGTCTCTCTGCTATACTGTCACTCCCACTGGCACCTGCCAAACTGGAGCTACTGTGAGGACTGGGAGAAGCCTGCACCGGGGAGGGGGAGGTGCCGCTTCCCCCTGGGAGCATCATCATGTAGCCATGGGAGTCTGTGGAGGATTGAGACTGGAGCTGGGGGTGAGCCGATCGGGCCCCTAAAGCCGGGCTGTGGAATAGCGGGGAATGGGAGATGTGATGGGCGTAAGAGCTGGGTTGCATAGGCATGTAGTCGGGGGGAGTGTCCCGTGGTGATGCAGCCACGCCGCACATCATGGGCATGTAGCCGCTGTCTTCCTTGGCAGAAGAGGAGGAGGAAAGGGAGGGGCGCTCACCGCCAGCCTCCGTCCGGGGGAGCGTGGAGGGACGGCTCTGCTGGCTGTGCTCGGAGCACGAGCTGTAGTCAGAACGGAGCGAGGAAGAAGAGGAGGACGGCCCGCCACGGAGCAGCTCACCCCCAAATGGCAAAACCACATCTGACCCCTCCTCCAGTGAAAAGTTGGTCTGCGTCATTTTCTGGTAAACTGCTACTCCAGAACCGCCGGTTGCTCCCCCAGCAGGTCTGGAGAAAGAGTGCGTCCTCCTCCTCAGCGACGATGATGAAGAAAAGCGATCGTCCTCCATTGTTGATGTGCCATCATCTCGTGGTGTGTCACCTCCGCTGTTGTTTCCAGACCCCCCACCGGTGCCAAAAACCTCTCGATTCCAGCCCATGGCCATGTAATCATTTAGGCAATTCTCCTCTCGGATTGGCGGAGTGTTGCCAAGGGAGTCTGGCGTGTTACTCCGCACCCGGAAGTAGCGGAAATCACCAGGGCTAGAGCCGTACTCATCTGAGGAGTTGAAGCCGCCATCAGAAGGGGAGCCACAGATTGAGGCGCTTGATGGGCGGGTGAGCGTGTCAGAGACGGAGCCGTGGCCGCTGCTGGAAGAGACGCTCACGGGGCTGGTGGTGGAGGGGAAGTGGGAGACTGGGAGGGAGGCGGAGCGGGCGTGGTAGGTGGACGACGACCCTGGGATGGCTCTGATGTAACGCCCGCTTCCAGTACTCGTGCCAGCATTTCCCGTGGCAACACCACTGCAACTGCCAGCTCCACCACCTTCCTGGCGGCCATGATGGGCTCGTGCTGAGTTAAGGTGGACCAGACTTCCTGTGGCCGAGCGAAACGGCCGATTCATTGTTCCCTCACCTTCGCTGGATGTCCTGAAGCGATAGCCACTAGCCGCAGAGGTCTTACTTGAGGGGAGCGTGCCGACGACTGACTCTGTTCTCGACCGTCGCTGTAGCCCAGTTTGGCTTGGCGGCAAGTTGCCCAGGTGGCGCCGGGTCGTGATGAACGGCATGGGGTTGGAGCCCGAGGACTGGCTCTTACTCCTGGGCCGAAACTCTGCAAAAGCTTTGAGGGCCTTCATTGTCTCCAGGATGGTCTCGTGCATATTTTGGGCCACAACAGAATCATCCACCTGCATCCATATCTCTCCGGGCCCAATGGAGGAGGAGCGGCCCACCTCGATGAAAAAGAAGCTTTCCGAATGTCCACAGCGCCGGATGTTCATCAGCTGAAGGTTCACACACGGGGTCTCAGAGTTCAACTTAACGAGGTGTATGGTTTTAGTAGAGAGGCATAGCCGGTAAACACCTGTGAGGTTTTTAGTTTGACCCAGCCCTTTGGGTTTCACATTCACCTGCCACACCTCCTTAAACACAGTACCGGGGGTGACTGTACCATATCCATCATCCAGATCATCAGAATCCAAGTGCCCCTTTTTGCCCTCACTCATCAGCTCACTCACAGCTACATACCAGTCCTCCTGCTCCTGCTCATTTTCAGCCACAATGGCAAAATACTCGTCCTTAGTATAAAGGGCAATGAGGTGTTTGTTTTTGGAGTCTGCCCTTTTGTTTACCGTGAAGCACTGGTAGAGGTAAATAACCCTCTTCGGGGGAGAAGGGGCGACCGCCGCTCCGCCGCCGCCGCCGCTGCCACCACCGCTGCTGCCGCCACCGCCGCCGCTAGCGACGGCTGCCGCTGCTGCCGCTGCGGCGGCGGCGGAGCGCAGGCTGTTCCTGAATTTCTTCTCGCTGTCGTAGTACTCCAGGCGGCTGGGCCCGAGGTGGCTGGCAGCCCGGAGCACAAAAAACCTCTTGTGTCCGTGTTTCTGCTTCCTCAAGTAGCCGCATTTGCGAATATCCTCCACAACGTCCGAGGCGCCGGCCGCGTATACATGGCCGCCGCTCGCGGCGGCGGAGGAAGCGGAGGGCTCCTCGGCCGTCGGTGCCTGGCTGAGGGACGAAGCGGCGGTGGCGGCGGCTGGAGCTCTCCTACCGGGGGACTCTGCGATGTTCTCCCCGGAAAGATGCTGCTGCTGCTGCTGCTGCTGCTGCTGGGGAGCCAGCTGGTAGTGATGGTGCTGCTGTTGATCCTTTGGTGGCTGATGGTGGAGGTGGTTGGAGGGCGGCAGATGTTGATGGAAACGAGCACCGCCGCCGACATTAATTAACGGGGAAGGGGGTTCCCCGACCGGGCCGTCTCCGTCGGCGGCCGCAGACTTCGTCCCCACGTCCCTCTGCTGCGTCTCCACCATCAACATTCCTTCCTGGTAATTCGTGAAATTTGCCATCAGAGAGTACAATCAAAGGTCACTTTACTAGCAAGCTAATCCGGCTGGAGCTAGACCCCATTCTTGTTTTGTTTTGGGTTATTTTTTTGTTGTTGTTGATCTTGTTTTTGTTTGTTTGTGTTTTGTTTTCCTAAGCAGACGAGCTCCAGAGTCCGGCTAGGCCAGCCAGCAAGCAGCTAGCGTTGGGCTCAGATTTTTTTTTTTTTTTTTTTTTTTTTTTTTTTGCAAAGCAAGAAGACGAAAAAATTAAAATAAAATAAAAAATAATAAATAGAAAATAAAAAATAAAAAGATCCTCCTCTGCTCACAACACCGGCTTTTGTTATTCCTCCACACAGACCCGAAAAAGAGAGAAGAAGAAAAAACAAAACAAAAAACCAGATAAATCCTCTTTTTTCCTGTCCGGGTATTCCAATTGGGATTCCAGTTTTCTTCTCCTTCTCCTTTTTGTTTGACGCCTTCCTTGTTTTGTTTTATCTCATTTGCGGTATTTTTCCTTTTTTTCCAGCCTTCTCACGGAGCAGAGCCGACCGTGTGCTACATGACCACGCTCGGCCGTGTTACAGTCGGGAGGATCCGGTGGAGCTAGCTCGGTTAGCATCGGCTAGCTGCTCCGCCTGTACACATCTCAACGGGCCGGAGCACAAACAACACGTGACCCGCTGCGTCACCGGCCGGAGGGGCGTGACCCGAGAGCCGAGTCCTGCGCTGCGATTGGCCCGGCGTGTTTGTAACTGGCAGGCGTTCTGACCAACCGCGTTCGGATATCAGCCGCCTGCGTCAATAGCCCCAGCCAATCACGCTCCAGATTTATATATATATATATATATATATATATATATATATATATATATATATTTATTTTTTATTTTATTTTTTAAGTTAAAAATAGGTGGTGACTCTGCAGCAGCATGTCTGGAGTCTGCTGTTGGACCTGGGTTAACTTTTATATATATATACATATATCATTATCATTATTATTATTATTATTATTATTATTATTAACATTAAACCTTTAGTCCAACCCCAAAAGCAATTTTACATGAGCCATTAACCTGGCACGAAATCTAAAATATACTCCACACACACCGTAAACTGCTCTTTATCAGTGGTGGAAATACATTCATACTAATTATTATAGTGTATTTCCATTTTCATAAAATACTGCTACTACTATAACTACTAAGGCTGCTATTGTTAATAATTATTTTTAATTGCAGATCTGGGCCACATCTCCTTAATGTGAACTCTTGTTTTGGGGTATTTTCATATTATATAATACAGTCTTTTTAAATAGCAGAGGGATGTGACGCAGAGTGCGTCTCAAAAATGCACAAATATTAGAACCAAAATAAAATGAGAGAAAAGATAAGAGTAAGTTAAAGCTTTTGCAAATATTAAATTCAAAATGTGGTTGTTATTTTTTTTTTTGTTAATGATCTAAATAATTCCTTGCATATTAAAAGTGTGCAAAATAAAATCTGAATAGCCTGCAGAAACTATTTCAATGTAATGCGATCAACATGTCTCATTCCAAATAATGATAATATATGAGCTTGTCCATATTCTGCAGCTTTGACCGCAGATAAATACGAAAAAAGCATTTTGCTGTAAAATAGGAAAGTACCTCAGAATTGTGAGTTGATGGTCTAAATGTGTTTGTTTTTTTTTTTTTTGCCCGGCCTCTTCATCAGACGCTGTATCCTCTCTCTTCCTCTGCTAATCAGTAAATGATCAACCCTTTTCCTCTCGTTTCCACCTGATGATCAAAGCCAGTGGAGGCTCTTAGGATAAAAAGGGATGCTGGGGGCTCTCCGCTCTCTGGGCCTCTTAGCTGCAGGGCCGGAGGTTTATGGAAATACATTGCCGCTTCTGTCATGTGAGAAGCCACTGGTGAGTTTGGGCACTGGCCAACTATAGCGTCAGCAAGGGTCAAGCCAGCTGGGGTGACCTCAGATGGCCTACATCCTAAAGCTTTGGCACAGGTGGTGGATTCGGATTGTTTCATCTAACCATCCACCACACCCCCTCAAATCTCAGGGAGTCATATTAAATTGTTTTGTGGTATGTTATGTGGTATTAAACTGTTTCCACAAGAACCTAGATGGAGTAATCGAGGTGGAACCCCCCTCCCCCGCCCCTTCCCTTTGCTCCGGGGAGGTATCCATGCCCTTCCACGCCTCAGAGAATTGCAACGCTTGGCTTTCCGAGCCTCTACTACATTTTGCACGCAACAATTTGCTGGACCCTTTTATCCGAAACACCTTTCGGTATCATGAGTGGGATCACGTGTAGTGCAGCTGGCCCGGGCAGAGTTTTACCCATGCAGCATGCAGGACCACCTGTCTGTGTGAGCTGTGTGAGCCTCTGAGTCCGTCACCGTCAACAAGAAGGACCTTAAAAGTCATTCACAGTTCTTTACAGCACGCCTCTCTATTTATATACATCTTATATAACAAATACAATTAAATCTTTGCACATTTTGCACAGAAATGACCCAGTAAATAGCATTTCTTAGCACCAAGGCTGGGTACCACTGACACAACATCCCACACTAATATCATATTGGAGTCATTCAGTGACTAAAAAAGATAAATTTAAGAAAATGGGCTCAGACAAATTGTCGGATAATCAGGCTGCATCAAGCTGATATCCGCTCTTTAGCTAAATTAGCTTATTATTTTACTACATTTAAGACGTAAATAAGACACGTTTGCAGTGGGACGAGAAGCCAATTCATGAGTTTTGATTGAGATTAAATGTGTTCCCCTAAGAAAGGCTAAAATTGTTCTTGGCTTTATCTTCTGCAAACACATGGAAAAGAAAATAATGCACATTAGCAAAGAGTCATCATATGATTAAAAGCAAAAAGGTCAAAACGCTCAGTCACAAAGAAGGCCGGCTACCAGTGGAGCCAACGGGCAACCCAACTCTTCCCCTGGGGAAAGATCAGCTGCTCTGCTGACACAGACCCCCCAAAGCCCCTCAACTCTTCGTCCGCCCACTCTGCTGTTAACCTTTTACCCCGTTTATTTTCTGCAGAAAATAGTGAACCTATGATGCATTTCTGCAGAGTCATTTCACAGATAATCAGCTTCTGAGTGCAACAAGCTGCTTTCTGATGATTCTGGGATTCAGACACTGTTTGCATCCATTTGGCGCACACTCAGGTGTGTGTTTGTGTGTGTGTGCATCATTTCCAAAAACTAGCAGCCGACTGGATGTGCTTACTGATGCAAATGTTTCACCTGTGTTTTCACATCAGCAGGTTCATTTGGTTGGACCGTGATCGACGTCAGCTGTCGAAGGAGTTAATGCAGACTGATTCCAACCTGTAACTCCAGCTGAACTGAGCTTTGATATCACATGTTCACAGGAAGTGATGCTGGCACCAACTTCGCTTAAAGGAGGAGAAGTGTCTTCAGAATAAGAAATTATTTTGAAATGGGTTATAACTCTGCTGCTTGTATTGTCAGTTTAATAAAAACTGAATTAATATCCGAGTCTTTCTGATCATCTTTACGGCTCCTTCCCCCCCCAGTGCCCCTTCGCTGTGGCGGAGCACCATCTGCTGGTCTGGATTCAGGATTACAAATGATTACATTGTACTTGCAACAAAGGAGCAGAGCCAACAAAGCTGAGCCACACACACAGGAAACACAAAGGAAGGCATGGTTTCCTTTGTTACACACTCAGTCTGTTATTGCGACACTGCTGTTGACATCGCAGTTTAAACACAGACAGTTCATTTATACAGCTGAAGACCAATTATTCAAATCAGCACACATTCAAAAATGAAACTGATTTTCATTTTTAAAATGTAGTTTTCAGTTTTAACTTCGACTTTATTACTGGGTGTGATACTGAGACACAACAAAATATTTTGTATTAAATTATTACAACTTATTAAGTAACTTCAGTTGTGATCAGTGAATTAAACTTGTTATTTCTGCTCAATTTTCGTGCCCTCAAAACAAATAAATAAGAACATATATATATATATATTATATGCAGTATTACAAAATACAAAGTTCACAAATTCATTTCAGACCACTATACAGTTATGTGGGCATTATTAGTTATTAGTTTAGATTTTTAAATATTACTCATGTACTTTGCCTCAAAATCGTTTATTTTTGGGGATAATTAAGGAATGATTCATTTGTTTTTAAGTCAAGTTAGCTCTTCTGACCAGGCCAACAGTTGGTTGTCATACTTTTTTGTCATTTTTAGCATTTTCCCCGTCCTGAAATAAATGAAGCTTAAGTTCTGCTGGGAATTTGGACGCAGAGCTGAAAAATGTGGCAATTTTCAACATTTTATTGAATTTTTTATGGATACTTCAGATTCAATCTTGTGGTGGCAAGATAAATTTTGAGGAATCATAGGATGATCACTTCAATAAAAAAGAATCAAACACAACATCTCGTCCATTTTTAGACTTTTTCTCACTCATCTTTTTAAAAACTACAAAGACGAATTGAATGGAATCACTCAGGTTGAGATGCAAACAGTTTATGGACCTTAAAATATGTAACATACTTCTTTTTCCTGCACCGATACCTGTTTGTGTGGGATTAGGAGTCAGTTCTGAAACACATCTCTGCAGTCATAGACTGTGTTAAGTCCCAGTTCAGTTTTATGGTTTTTAAAATGGACACACACTCACACACCCGGAGGATCAATGAGGATAATCCCCAAGAGCTTCCAGGATGCCATCTGTAGCCTGAACAAACTGGATTTAAAATGATAAACACTAGAGAACGCTTTGAGGTTGTTTATAAAACGAGCAAACGACAGCCAGACTTTATTAAAATGTTCGATTACAACTCCACACACACTGCTGTCGCCCGTCTACATTCAGGTTTTCTATGTTGAGGAGAACTGATGTTTACATCAACACAAGTAAACACAAGTAATCATCGCAACAGATCTACAAGATACAGATACAAATCTCCAAACGTACAAATAAAGATTAAAACTGAGCGACACTTGATTTTAATGTCACAAATAAAATTATCCAATTAGCTCTAAGATTAGTTATATTTCTAATTGTCTCAACAAGAACAGAGAATAGAGAAGAGGGCGCTAAGATCCAAAAGGTGGCCATCTTTTTTCTTTCCTCCTTCCTCTCCTGTTTCCTCTCCTCTTTCCTTCTCCTCCCACCTCAGGAGCAGGGAAGGCGGGGGAAACCAACCGCAGATTAGCTTCGCCACTCGGCCGCTGACGGCGTTGTTTCTGGAGATCCCCTCTTTGCTGAGTCACCATCTCACAGCCTCTATACATAGATCCACGCTGGACTTCATCTCCTCAGCTCAAGCCGTTAATGCACACAGATACACACACACACACGCTCGGTGACTGCCGTTAATCTGAGTCAACGTTTTCACTCGTCCCTTCCTGCTCTCCTTAAAGTTTTCTCTGAGGATGATCTCTCTGGGTTTCGTCAGGAAATATCAGAACGAGTTGGACTGTCGTCTGATCGTCACGATATGTTCTTGGTGCTGCCAGACATGAAAAATCTGTGGATCACAGAGCCGTCAGTGGTGCGACATCATGACGTTGTCCTCGTCTTCGGTGGCGTAGGCCTGGGACACGACACGGATGTGGGCGATCTTCTTCACCGCTTTGTGAAACACTTGCTTTATGACCTTTGACTCTGGTGTGATTAGAGAGCTGAGGGAAGAGCAGGGAAGGAAAGACAGAAAGAGAATTAAGATGGGAAAAGAAAAGTTCTACCCTAAAACTTGAATAGGAAGGATTCATTACGGCTCTGGATTTTGGGAAATACCCTCATTCATGGCCTGACAAAAAAAACAAAACAAACAATATCAATCCGTTTGTGTGTTTTCTGTTCTAATAGAGGTTCCCGTGAATGAAAAGCCAAAGTCACCATAGAACCATGACCATTTGGACTTTCCATCTCATCCCACGTTGTGCCACTTCTGGACAAAAAGCTCGTTTTGGTGGAATTTTCACATCTAAAAATTGTATCTAAAACATAAAGATACACACAAACACGTTCCAGAAAAAAAGATCTTTGAGGTTTTCAGGCACCAGAGGTCCACATGTGATATTTATCTTTTCTTTGAAAACTTGTAAAGTAGAAGAACTGAGTTTTGTAAGTGACAATCAAATCAAGATAGTTTGTCCCCCCCGCCTCTCTGATGGAAAGAGAAGTTTTTAATTTTATGAAGAAATTCCTGAAATCCCTCACATGAACGGTCTGTAGATGTTGCAGAGTTTTATTTGCATTTGGTTGCAATCTTGAACAGAAACGTGACACGTTTAAAATCTTTAGTGCATCATCTGCAGGTTGCTCATAAATTCAGTGTTATTGCCTAAACTCAAAATGAGTCACGTTCAAGATGCAGCTAAATGTAAACAAACTGCAGCAACGCCTGAAAACAGTTCATGTTGAACGATGTTTGCCTCAGGACAAGTTGTGTTGTCAACCAAGTCAGTAATGTTATACATTTTTTTTTTGTAATGCATAACATTACCTCAGTTTTTCTTCTTTGCAATTTGTTCCTGTTGTTGTTTCTCGGCTTTCCGTTTCTTGTACTGGGCTATTTCGGCCATCTGCAGCCCCTGGGCCATTTGCCTGTTGGGACGAAGTAAAGAGCATGAACACATCACGCACCAAGACGCAGGAGTCCTGCAAAGGCTCCAGACTTTTGCTCTCTGCAATCCTGCTCTACAATTTTATCCTGGAGGAAGCCTAAGATGTCGGCGTCAGAGCCGACCTGAAGGCCACGAAGTGCAAAAAATTAGCAACAGGCCAGCTGCAGGCCAGTTTATCCCATAAAGTGTGTGTCATAATGTCATCATCAGCATTAAGAGCTAAACGCGTGTCAAACCGTCTCCAGCAACAGAAAACAACCAGTTATCTCCGTAGTTTCTTGTATTCTGCAGAAATGACTCCAGTGAAGTTCTCATTATTTTTTGATGTCAAAGGGGAACCAAAAAGAGTAAGTTTCACCACTATCATCTACTTAAGTGCGGAGAGTAGAAAAGGATGACGGTCGTTCCTACCCGGACTTGAGCTCAGGAGGAACAGGGAGAGGTTTGGTAAATCCATCCTTCCCTACGAGCCAGAAGGTCTCCTCTATTCCCTTCCCCTGAGAAAAAAGACAAAGTGTAAATATGCACGCTGCTGTCATCTGTTCATTGTGCTGAAATCTTGGGGAGCTTACCTTGACTTCTGTCCTGCCTCGTAACTCTAGCTTGTAACCGAGATTTAAGTCCCGCAGGACCTTCACTGTACTCTGGTGGACATGGATTCTGTATGCTAGCAACAAAGAACATTATCCGATTGTTTCAAATCATTTTGGTCCAATTAAAAACATTCACCTAGATGAGAAAATGGCTCAGCGTGAGACTTCTAAATAAGACAACATGTTACAAACAGCGATGCTAATGTGAGTAACTCACGCATCCCGGTGGACTCCATACGAGAGGCGGTGGTCACCGTGTCACCAAACAGGCAGTAGCGAGGCATAGTCAGACCGACAACGCCAGCAACACACGGACCTACAACACACACGCAAACCCAGTTTTATCAAGGTGTTGGGCTGAAGGTATTCTCCAAATCTGCCTCTTTGTAATCCTTTTTTTGTCTCTCCCCATGTCCCTGGTTTCAGGTCTCATGCTAAAACCTTTATGGGAGTGAAATGACCTGTGTGAAGTCCGATACGTATCCTGACAGGAACGTCGGGCATGTGTCTCATTTTGAAAGTCCCCACAGCGCTAAGGATGTCGAGGGACATGTTGGCTATTTCTGCAGCGTGGTTGTTGCCATTAGGGACGGGAACCCCAGACGCCACCATGTAAGCATCCCCGATGGTCTCCACCTAGAGGACGGATGTGTAGAATTATCACTTGGAGGAACAACATTTGCATCGACTGAAAGACGGATGGAGGTTGCAGGCACCTTGTAGACGTCGTGGTTTCCTATGATGGCGTCAAAGAGCGTGTAGAGGTCGTTGAGAAGGTCGACCACTTCGATGGGTTCGCTGTTGGCAGAGATGGTGGTGAAACCAACGATGTCACTGAAATAAAGCGACACGTGGTCGAAATATTCTGGTTCGACTGTGCCGCCCACTTTCAAGGCCTCAGCCACAGACCTGAGAGGGAGAAAAGGTTTAATAAAAAATGACACTCAGTTCTGCTTTGAATTCATGCTTGCATGCTAACGCACTGCGGCAGCATCTGCGTCAACAGCTTCTCCGTCTTCTGCTTCTCGATCTCCAGCTCCTCCGTTCGCTCCCTGATCAGCTCCTCCAGGTTGGATGAGTACTGCTCCAGCATCCTCAACATGGAGTCGATGATGTTGGTCTTCTTGCCCTTGTTGATGTTTTTAAACTAAGACATAGAACAAGAAATATCAAGTAGCTATTTAGGAGATTGGAAAAGTATAAGCGCGTTATTCCGGAACAACAATTACTTCATTCTTCATACTTCATACGTACCTGGTCAAAGATCTCGTCAAAGCTGGGCCTCTTTTCCGGTTGTTCGTTCCAGCACTGTTTCATTAGCTGGATGCACTCTAACGGAGCGTAGTCTGGACTGACCACGGGCCGGCACAGAGGAGGAGGCTTACAGAGCCTCTCTACGATCTCTAAAACACAGAGAAGCATCCGCGGTTTTATTGTGTGCTCAATGCCTGCCATTGTTTTAGCCATGCTGGCAGTTTGGCTGCTGGGATTGGAACATCAGTTTGTTCCAAACTTAAACATCTCATGTCCCTGAAGGACTTCAGATGACCTTTATGGTCCCCAGAGGACGAATCATATGGACTGAAGCACAACATCCATGCTAAGTCTGTTAGCATGTGTTTCGAGGTATTTGATGTCACTTGCCTGCAGCAGTGATGTCCAGCATGCAGAACGGAGGCCCTCTGATCACCACCTCCTGCATGATGACGGAAAAGCTGAACACGTCGCCAGGCAGAGTCCCGTGAAGCCCCGGCTGCCCGCTCCTCAGGATCTCAGGAGCCGTCCACAACAACTCTGGAACACACATTCCAGGTGACAAAGTCCACCAGGAAAAACCGGAGGTTACCCTGGTTCAGAATCGGATCCGTTCTCACTCACCATCTGCAGGCGGTTCAACATAAGGGAACCTCTGAGACTCCAGAACCTCGTTATAGCCGTAATCTGTGACCTTCAGGACAAAGCGTCCATCAACCACACAGTTACGGGACTTCAACCGGCTGTGGGAGACTCCGCGATGGTGGAGGTACTTCATACCCTGACAAACGAAAAACGAACGGCACAAATTGTTTTCAGATTTTGCCAGAAAGTGCCTGTTAGAGAAGATGTTTAAGATTTGGCCTATTTAGATTTGGAGTTGAGTTGTATTCAGCGCTCCGGTGGTGGACCTTAATGAGATCCAGCAGCAGAGAGGACTTGAACATCCAGTCCAGTTTGACGTCTTCGTTCAGCAGCAGGTCCTCCAAGCTGCCTCTCGAGCAGAACTCTGTCATGATGGCGAACACACCGCAGTCGTGGAAGAAGCCCAGGAAGGGGTTAACATTCTCGTGACGCATGTCTTTCATCTGCCGATTAAAAAAAAAAATAACACAGTTGATAAAATAACATTTTTCAGAAGTTAAAAATGAAATTAAAATCTACGTAGTTTCACAGCAACATCACACACCAGCTCAAACACATCGATGGTTTTTGGGTTGACTCTGCCGAACGTGCCATAAGGAAGTCTCTTCAGCCACGCCCAGTCACCCTGGAGGGAACGCGGTTGCCTTCAGAGAAGCACATACTTCGACTGGCTCAACATTTGGTCTTTGGGCTACTGGACCTTCTGTTTTGGTTACTGGTCAGTCTGGTCAAACTGGAAACCATTTGGTGATGGTGCTATACGTATTAAATTGACTCGACTCACCACAAAAATGACAACATTGGTGTTCTCGTAGGTGGCTGGGGATTGGGTGGAGACCGGAGAGGCGATGCTGCGATCTGAAACGCTCCTCATGCCGCTGGCTCTGCTGTCCTCCAGACTCAGCTTCTGTGGAGAGTCAATTTCAGGATGTACGACGGCGAAACACGCAAGAAAAACAACAGCGGAAGGAACCTCCAAACAAATATCGCTAGTTTAGATTTTTTTCATGAGTAGCTGTCTCACCTTGTTGCTAAGTGATGGATTTATAAATGTGACATCTGCCAGTGTCAGCAAGATCTTGTCTGGACCTTTGACCAGTCGAATCTGATTGATGCGTCGCCTAGGCAACAAAAGACGAGGGGACAGGTAGGGATGAAAAAAGGCATCCTCCAACGTGATTGGTCTGCATGTTCTTTATCTCTTTATCCTTAAATAGTAGTTTTAATCTACAATGACGTTCTAAATGTTTGAGGACGAACAGACTTCCTGCTGACGTTCTACCTGAGGCAGTAAATCAGTGCGATGGTAAACAGAGAGAAGGCGACAGCCCAGAGAAACATGCCGATAGTCGTGAACAGATCTACACCTGGAAAAAAAAATAACACGGATAAACGTCTGTGTGATACAAAGCAAAAGGAAGTGTTTAGACAAAATGGATTAAGCTGCTCATTTACATGCACTGATGTAAACAACCCAAAGTAAACAGCTTTCTGAGTGCGTGCGCAAAAATGTTTATTCATACAAGAGTTCAAAAGACCTCAGCTCAGATGTGTCGTGCACATTTGTGGGTCTGTGTGTGTCCTCACCTCCTGAGCAGATGACTCCAGGAGTAAACCAGCAGGAAGAGTCCTTCCAGGGTCCAGAACCTCGAGGAAAGTGGATGTCCCGACCCAGGAAGCGGACCATACCGGCCTCCATGTCGATCCTGTCAATATTAATGCAAGTGTTACATCTGAGACGACGCTGTTTCTTCGACGATGGCGGTGTTTAAACCAAAGTCTCTTGTGTACCTGTACACGGGTTTCAGTTCCCAGCGGAGTCCGTCTGTGTCCAGCATGACGTAGTCCAGCAGAGCGGCTCCAGAGCTGTTGGTTTTGATTGGGTGGCTGAAGCCCTGCAGGATTAATGAGATTTATAGTTGGAACTATCTTTATTGGTGTCAAAAACTATTTTTCCATCATATCTTGAGCGATCACTGATCCCCCCGGACCTCTCCGTACCTGAAAGGCCAGGTTGTGGGTGCGCCTTGCCAGGTTCCCTCCAGACATCCACTCCCTAGACTGCTGAACTTGATGCACTGCATGAGCCATGAAGAGGACAGAGCTGTAGATCGTCCCGAAGAGAGGAGACACCTAATGGGGGGGGTGGGAGAGGGATTTCATCTCAAACAGCTTTGCACAAGGGCATCTCAAGGAAACCTTCATAATTCTTCCTTAGTTCCATACATCACCTGCTCTGGCTTCAGCGTCCTTGCCACCTCCCCTCTCTCCACGGCCTCCCTGTAAGCGTCATAGAAGGACGTCCGGGGCGAGTCGATGGTGACGGTCAGCACGGCGTCGTAGGCCCGCAGCAGCTTGCTGTTGCTCTTCAGAGCTGGGTAGGAGACGTTGCGGTAGGGAAGGCTGTAGAGCAGAGTGTCAAAGGGCACAAAGACCAGGGAGCTGTCAATCATCTGCATGTCGTAGGCCGTCTCCAGTAGGAGCTTCTGGACTCCACCGCCGATTAGAGCCGAGTGCATGCAGAGGATCACAACTAGGGCGAGACCAGACATTGATCGGTTTGAAATATGTTTTTAATTTTTTTTTTTTTTGTGACACGAGTCGGATGGGTTTCCTCGTACCCCGTAATTCTCTCATCTTGCGAACCCTGGCCAGAGTTCGTCTGATGCCGTGAGGTGTGTTCTCCATAAAACTGACCAGTCTGACCGGCAGACCGTGGCTTCTCAAGGAATCAGCTACCTGAGCAGAACGAGGTTGGCAAAAGGTTTCATTCTTTGGTATTTCATTTCACAGCAGAGATCCGCCTCCTCAACGAAAATTCAAACCTTCGTGGCTGTCTCCATCCAGATGGCTTCGTTGGAAGCGATGATGGCGATGTGGGCCCACCTGAAGTAGTTCAGGACACTGAGCAGCACCCAAGTGGGCCTCGCCATGGAGCGGGCAAAAGTCGGGTGGCTTCGAACGTCGTCCAACTCGTAGCCGACACAACCCCAAGAAAACAATGCCTGGAAGAGGGAAACATGTCAAAGCAGGAAAATACGCAGCTACCTTTCACAGACGTTACACTTACTTTGTTCCAGGATTTGCTCAGCATCGAAGCAGCGTCACAGTAGCCGGGGTTGGCTGGTCCGATGTAGCCCGAGGCCTTTGTATGGAGACCCACAAAAGCCTCCAGCGCCCTCGATGTCTCACATGGCTCCTGGGGAGAGAGTTCCAGTAATGAACCAACCACCCCGTCTTGAACTGCAGCATCCATCAACCAATCAGCCACCTACCTGCAGCACAACATAATCAAACGTAGTAGCGTAGGCCAATGATGCGTCCTTGTTGATGCGGTTCACAGCGAGCTGTGCCGCCACGCTGGGGAGGGCCTTGGCAAACAGGGGGTCGCACCCCCAGGGTCCCACCACGCCGACCCGAAACCAGGCTCCCTGTGCCGGGCAGGGCAGCAAACAAAGGAGAACACAGAGGAGGACACGAAGGGATGGAGAAGGATGTGGCCGACGTAAAGCAGAGGAAGGAGGGGGAGCGTTGTGCGGCGTCTGCTGCCATCTTCGACGTACGAAGATGAAGGCACGCTGCTGCTGCGGCATCTTAAGGCTCAAAGCCTCCAGACCTCACAAGAACCTGGAGGGAGACGACTACAACTGTGACTAAGGTCGGGCCAAAGACGTCTGATTCAGATTTTGATGAGCAAAGCATCTCACCTGTGTCGGTCTGAAGATGACAACGCAGCTCTGCATTAAACATCAAACTGGGACTTACTTTAAAGATTGTTCAAGGAACTTTTAAAACACACAGTTTGAAGCCTTTTATGAGCTCAATTTTATTTCTTACATTTAAAGAAAAACACCAAACTGAAAAGAAATCAAATGTGCAGAAACAAAATAGTTTTCAGTTGCCTGCGCTCTGATATTATTAATATTTCCAGCAAAGATTTCCTACCATGCATCGAGGAGGTGGGCAGCTTCTTTCTGCTTCGGCACACAAACGCTGCAGACAAACTTTCATCGCTTCCACTTTTGCTCATATCTGAAGAATAAATCCCTGAACTGCTTCCTCACATTGTGACAAAACATCCATGCAGCGCAGCTGAAGGTATATCGCAGGAAGGTTTGCAGCTCGACCGTGTGTGTGTGTGTGTGTGATGACCTAGAACAAGTGTGCGACCTGTCCTGTCAGATTATATCAAATCCAATCAGGACCTTTGTAGCTGACTGAGAGGTGGAAGTGAAAGTGTTGAAACAGATCGATCATAAATGTATATCTACTGCACAAACATCAAATGACAGGAAGTTTAAATAAATGAAACCGCCATCTATTAAAATAACTAGAAACAATGATCAGAAAAAGATGCTTTTGTTTGAAAAAAATAAATAATAAGCAAAGATGAGATAAAAATAAGAAGTTAGACGCTGAGGTTTTGTGTTTCCTCTTCACCAAGGAGCAGCACGGTGCTGGTTTGAAGACTAGAGGGCAGCACAACACAGTCCTGAACAGAAAACCAGCCATTTTAGGTGTTTTTTTTTTTTTTTTTTGTTCTGAATGGGGCCTTTATGAAACCCAGTTTGGCCTCCTGTGAGTCCCAGCGCTCCGCTGGTGAGGCCATAAAAAGTTACAAGGCGTAACACAATGTGGCAGAAAATGCAAACTGCACATTTGTGAACGTCACAGCTGGTCTTTTCAGGGAGCTGATGGATTAATGCCGGAGTGAAGTTGTTACAAGAGCAAGGCCATTTTTATTTTACCTTCCTGAGCATTCACGTGAGAATAAACTGCTGTTTAAGTTGCATCCCAGTTTATGTCCTCCACCTCGTGCTCGCTCTCTGAATCTGACTCAGACGCCAACATTATGTCAAAACCAAGACGAATCAATCCAGATGTGAAGTCTCAATGCTGCCAGATGAACCCTTTGACTCGATTACCGTAACACCTTAACACCTGAAGCCTTTTACTTTTTAAAAGGTGCGAGTCATTTGGGGAGAACAAAGCACAGAAAATGAAATATCCGTGGCAGGGAATATTTGTGGAGACGGTAGCTGAGGTCATGAAATGTGAGTTCCAGCATTTAAAATGAATCATGCCAGTGTTTCACTTCTTCTGAATTCGGATTTCCCAACTCGTCCTTTAGAAGCTTCACTGATTCAAAGAACTTCATTTGGTCGGCAGTGAGTTAGAAAACATCCGACTAATGATTCACTAAAAGTCAAAGTCAAGTCAGATTTTTTTATGGTTAAATTACCTCAAAGCTCTTTCCAAATCCTCAAAATGAAATTATTTACAGAGACCCAGCACTCGGTGGCAGCAGCCGAGGGGGCATCATGGCCACAGAGAGATACTGTAATGTTACAACACATCAATGGAATGAACCTTCAGTTTTTGCTGTAAATAGTTTTAAATAAATAACGTTCATCATCATGACTTTTACCTTTTGGTTGACTTAGTCATAGCTTATGAGACTATCGGACTTGTTTGGACTAAAACCATCGATCCTTTCAAACTTTGAGATTTGTCCAAATGTTTTTAGCTTCTTTTTGTCCATGGAGTCGATTGTGACTCCACAGCAGAGTTCATCTTCAGGTTACTGTACCGACCCCAGCGCTCCTCTTATGTCCAGGTGATGACAGTCTCTCTGAATTGATCACAAGGCCTCTCTCTTTTTTTTCTGAATGGTGCTCGCCTTCATGGAGCGGCCGTTTAACGGTCCCCGACGAAGGGTGCCTCGTTGTCAAGACTGGCCGGCACCACAGCGGGTGGTGGTGGATTTTCCTCATGGGCTGGTGGAGAACAAAAAAGGAGCTAAAAGGAGAGAGAATCCTGACATTTATCAGGAGTTAAAGGGTGAAGTTTGTCATGTTGACTTTACAACAGTAAATGCTGTGTATGTGTTGTGTTCCCTCCGTTATCTACAAGCTAACAGGCAGTTTTTACGTTACAAGTCTGCCTGCTGGTCTTTGGACTGTGGGATTTATTCTGATATTAATGAGCTAGTTTTCAGCTGGCAGCCACATCTTTACTCACTAACTAATAATATTCTGCTAATCTGTGAGAGGCAACACATCTGAACTTAACCAAGACCGGCTTTAACTTTCAAGCTCAACACACACCGCTCTCCTTCCTTACTTCTTTTAAAGTACATACCATATTTAATGGCAATCAACTCCACATCAACGTGCGTTGAAATGTCCATTCAGAGCCTCTCTTCTCTTTCTCCGGCCCCACCTCTGTCAGTCGAAGAAATTTTCCTCTTATCTGATGTGCTCTTGAAATTTGACCGCACATCAAAGTAGGGAAGGCTGAAATGCAGAAAAGCACAGTGACATGAACGAAGAATAAGAAGGAGAGTGGTAAAAGAACGACCCCCACAGGGCCTCAAATTAGCTTTATTAATAAAAACTAAGGCCGTCTTGAGGTTTTCAGAAGTTGGGCTCTGCAGCACAAAAAAAAGGAAGAATTTCCTCTTTTGCTGTAGGATGCGTTTTGGTGTTGATAACTCACCAGCCGACTCCTTTCTGCTTCCCATCTGTCTGTTTATCTTGCAGAGACAGAGGCGTGTCGAGCTGATAGCCTGGCAGGAAAACACGCACCAATGTGCAACCAGACATGCCTGCAGAAGGGCTAACACAACTTTTGGTTTGTGTTTGTTCCTCGAACGTTCGTAGCTTTTATTCCTATTTTCTTTCGCGACGGTTGTCTTTCTTTAAGCGGCCTATCGCTCCATCAGATGGCATCCAGCAGGCAGAGAGCATGAACCAATAAAGTTTCTGTTTATTTGTTATGGCGGCTGGAGGAGCTGTAAAACTTTTTGTCTAATCTCAGAGTTGTGCTGTAACACTGATACATATCATCATTGAAACCGAGATGTCTCACAGCTCGTTTTATGAGCTCACCAGGTTGAGGAGAAAAACCTAAACAGAAGAAAACACATCCAGCTTTGGAAAGACGGTTTAGGCAGCGTTTCCACTCATTTATTTATTTATCTAAAAACATGGTGAAAATAAGTTGGAGGAACTCATCTCATCAAATATACTGTAATCTAGCTGAACTGCTTTTCTTTTAATTTAATAAACAAGTTTAAAATTTGTTCAACATTTTGGCCAGAAATGTTCTTTTCTCACCAGTAGTGACATTAATACAACTTATACCTTAAAAAATATAAAAAAAAACATGTTCCACTTTGATGCTAAGCTAGCTACCATGCAGCTAACCGTAGCTACCTAGCAAGTGTAAGTTTGTTTCTTTTTTGAGGACTCCAAATGGAAACGATTATGAAACGCTATAAAAAGCTTCTGAACACAGCACGCCTATTACAGTAATGATGACGAGTTATTTTGGAGAGCAAAAATGTTCTCTCCTCTAATGAAACTATTCCTGAGATGTAACTAATCCAAGTGTAAACAGAAACAGACAGCTTTCCAACGGTTACTTAAGGTGATTAATGGATCAGCTGATCGGCCTCCAATCTCAGAGCGCTACAGTGACTTATTACCAGAAAGGATCTGCGGTGATGAATCAGGGCTTTCTTCAAAAATCATTAGCTTATCTCGCTAAAGCGATGCAAGCCAGGACGAAGAGTGCAAGGGCAGAGCGAAGTCCAGTCTGCGGCCTGAAGGTCTGCAGATGGGTGAGGAAGAGGGTGGGGGGTGGGAGGGTAAATGAGCCCCCCACTGGGAGCTTCGGAGCCAAAAATAGAAACAACAGACCTCAAACATTGTTCGTGCATGAACTCTATTTTCGGGCATGTAGACGGGGAGACCGAAAAGGCATAAAAAATCACAGAGGAGCTGAAATTTCATCCTTCAAAAGTCAGCGGAGGTTGAACATCATCACATCGACGGTCTGAAAATAATTTGACGGTAATTATACGGAAGTGGGTCTCCAGAAACTACCAAAACAGCTCTGGTGGGAGTTTGAATTCCACATCTCTACCTCACCGGGCCGTCAAACGGTGGTGTGGTTAAAGCGCTGCAAAACATCATGACGGAGGAAGCTGTGGTACGGGATCGGATCTTTGATGTGGCTGGGCATTGTTTCCAGATCATTTTCCTTTTTTCCTGCCAACAGTCCATGTTGGTGCTGAACTTTCCCCTCAAACGAGTTGATTCTTAGCAAAACTGACCACGTTTGAAGTTTGCAGCGGCAGCTCAGGCGGTCACAGACGGACTGGGAAGTTCCAACATGACGCTAACGTTGGATAAATGTCCCAAAAGGCCTGGGAGGATTTAAAGACTCACGTCAACTGCACAAACTTGACTGATGAAGAGCATCATGAGTGATCGGAAACATGTTTCTGTTTAAGTTGTATTAACGATCATTTCCACCTTTTGACATCTCTCAGTAGGTGAGACTTCCCTGATTCTGGCCACTTTGCATCCATGTTGAGCTAAAAGATGAGCGCTGGTCAAAAAAAAAAAGCAAGCCCTTGTTTTGAATTGTTGGCGCCAGCTGATTGTGATCTTGAATGTGTTTGTTTTGAGCTTTCAGTCGTTTCTTCTTTCCGCCTTATTGAGGCCTTCCTAAGGAAAGAAAGGGCGTTCTCAATATCTGTCATCAAAGAGCAACACTTAGCTGCTGTTTCTGTTGTGTTTGGACAAACGGGCTGTTTCTTTGTTGTTCAGTACGGCTTGTTTCCCTTCAGCACCTGCTGTCTGCATCTCTTTCTTTATTTTATCCTTCTCGCTCAGACCCGTCCTGGAACATTTCTCTTCTCCTCTTTCTGGAGTTTAAGGGGTCTTGACTTCATCCCAGACGGGACCTTGACTTCCTGCCGCCATCTACAGATAAGAAGAAGGAGGCTCGAAGGCGCACACACAGCTGGTTTATGTCCTCAGCAGTGCTGCTTGCTGCTGATGAAGTGCTTTCCCAGAGCGGACACCAGAACAAGAACACCCACTCACTTATATTTGGCTTCGCTGCTGATAAGACGACTGTGAGGTCATTAACCTTCGCGTGGGTCAAAATCTTTCACTCTGTTTTCTTTCAGCTTCATCTTTAGCACGTTAGCAAGAGCCACAGTTTGTTTTTAATAGCAGACGCCGCAATCAGGCTGAGCTTTGTTACGCATCCTCCTTTGGGGTGCAGCAGAGCGAGATGCTGACAACCTGAATGTGCAGAGATGACGTCATGGGTTGGCACAAAACCAATTTCATCTTTAGCTGTCAGTCATTAGATCATTCATCGCATCAATATCAAAGAAAAAACTGAGTTTGTTCACGTCTGCAGTCACAAACTCAGACTAAACAAATCGGAGAAGTTGGCACATGATGGGAACATTTTTGTTTCCCATTTTTACCGTGCTTGTTTGTATTCTTCAGTTTGACATGTTTTCTTATTTGGGATTATTATTATCATGCAAAGGAACCTAAGAAGAACAACGAAGGGCAAGAATAGATATTGTCATTGTTGACTTTTTGGCGGATCGATGTGCCAACAGCTGCTTGTGAATACTTTAAACGCTCTGATGGCCACGGAAATGTAAATATTTGACTGCAGCGTGGGGACTCCGAGGAAAGTCCTGAGGAATTTATTGTACCTGGAAAGATGAATGACTTCCATACACTGGTTCACTGACGGTGTGTGTGTCTGTGTGTGTCTGTTCCACGGTCTTCAGTAATGTGGAAACAATTGTAACTCTGACCTAAATGCTCATATTTCTCTACAATCAGCACGCTGCCAACTCAAACTCGTATCAGAAAGAGGCACTCTGATCTCCAACGCACTTTCACATAAAATCAATTCCCAGCAGTCGTCAAACTTTTTGGAGTTTTTTTTTCCTTTTTGTTTTTCTCTTGTTATCCATCCAGGCAGCCGTCATTTGTGATTTGTTATCACAATAAGTGAGCATGTTAAAAATTAAAAGGAGGAGCCTGAAGGGAAAATCTATAGACAGTAAATTTTCTGAGGAAGTTAAAAAAGGAAAATTAAAATGTAGCTTCCTAAATATCTTTTTTTTTTTTTTTTATCTACATCGATTCATCTATAATTCCCAAAACGTAATTAAATGACTACAGGTTGAATCAAATTGAGGAGAAATGTTAAAACACTTAAGAGCATTAATGCTTTTTGAGAATTGAGGACATTTTCCTGTAGGCCTGTAGTTTTTTTGGTGAAATGACTTTCTATGCTGAACTGTTCTTCCTGAAGAGTTGATGTTTTTGGCCATTTCGGAAAATCTGACACGCTGTTGGGTGCGATTAAGCTGCAGATTTGCTAACAGCATGAACGTTATTTTGATTTTTAGGTGTTTTTTTTTCTAACTTCTAGAGCCGAGCCTGCAAGTTAACATCGGCTTCCTAAGTTCAGACCGAAAAAGGGAAGACTTAGCGGCAGCTCGGTTTTCTAAATGGAGTCTCATAAATGCCACATTAACTCGTCATCTATCAAATAAAGTCATGTTTAACGTTTCTCACATGAAAGTTGGCCTCGAGGGAAACAGGACTTCAATGCTCATTTCATAATGTAGGAAAGGTTTGTTTGTCCAGTGGTACACAAGAAAGAGAAGTTTAGGAGGGAAGGCACAGAGATGTGTGTGTGTGTGTGTGTGTGTTTCTCCCCGTTACCACACACACACACACACACACACACTCTATTGTCAAATACCATCACAGGATTTTTGTGTCAATGCACAGCAAGCGTCTCGCCTGGTTTTATCTCATCTTATTTCCAGACTGTGATGGAGCCCTGCTGCTTTTAAAGGTCAAAGGGCATTAGGTCACAGGTTGGGGTCAGCAGTGTGTGTGTGTGTCTGTGTGTAGAAGGGTGAGAGTGGTGGTTCAGTGGCCGGGAAAGAAATTCCAGATGCTGAGGAATTTGTCTTTACTGGGAATTTTTGTGTGTCAATGAGAGGGGAGGTCATGAGAACAGCAGAAAACGCACACACACACACACACACACACACACAAAGTAACATTAGCTTCACTGGCAGTTTGGGATTTTGACCCTTGAACAGAGTGCTGGGTGAAAAAGCTGCAACCAAAATGTCTTCTAGTTGGGAAAAGAAGCTTTAGCTGAAATGAAATATTCCCCAGACCGTTAAAGGAGGAGTCCCACCCTCAGTTTGGACGCTCCGGCCTGAGCTGTCATATCATTTCTCAAACACTGAGTCAAGTTCTGGCTCGTCCCAACAGATGAAATTATTTGGTGATGGAATTGGGAGTTCAAAACAATAATGATGACATCTTTAATTTCCAGAAAGCACTAATGGACTTCATGTGAAGGTTACGGGACTTCTAATGTAATTTTCTATTTGTTCATGAAAATATTAAAACTAAAATGTCTCTTTTTCACACTGCTGTAGTGACGTTTTCCTTCAGTAGAAAAATTTTAAATGAAAGCCGAATTTGATTTCTCATTCAATATAAGTTGCATTTTAAATTTACTTTTTTTTTGCCATTACATTTTCAAGCATAAAAGCGTAATTGGCTTAAACTTTTTATTCCGTATTGTACACCATCCGATGGAAAATAGCTCCAACCTTTTACTTCCATGGATATCAGGATTCCTCCCGGTTCGTTTTCTGTCACACTTGGCCTCATTTCCAGCTGTCTCTGCGTGTAGGCTCCAACCTTCGCATCTTGGGGTCATTTCCTGTTTGGTACTTTCTTATTAAAACTCTGCAGAAGAGAAGTCATTTCATTTATTTGGATCAGCAACGTTCAGACATGGCATCCGTGAATTGTACAAAGAAAAAAAAAAAAAAGCAAACACAAAAAATAGCAAAAATAGTTCCATATTGAAACACACAAAACTAAAACCGAGATAAATGAGAAAGCTGAAATAAGAGACAAAATATTGCATGAGAGTATCGTCTGCTTTTTCTTTGACTGGGTGAAATCAATAAATCTTTACTGATTATTGAATCCACTGTTGGTTAACTTCCTGACACGCTGAGAATCCATGCTGATAAACATGGTGAGTTTCTGCCGCATCTTTTTGGTTTCCTGAGCCCGATAAGAGGTCTCGTTGACCCTGAACACTGAGCTCATCCGCAAGGAATCTCCATTTGGTCTTCACTCAACGATCTGACGACGACGACTTGAAGAGAAGTTCAACATTTTACACTTCCTCTTGTTGTTTTTCAACAAAAACAAAAACCCAAATCCATGTTTTATTTTTTCCAAAGAATCGCCGTCGTGTGTCATTGGGTCCCGTTTCCTGCGAATCAGAGGGTCGTGGCCGACTTGACCTTGGAGGAGAGGACCTGCCTGAACCTCCTCTTCAGCTCCTGCATGTTGGGAGATTTGGGCCGGGCCAAGTGAAGCCCTCCCCTCCGTTTCTCCCCGTTACCTCCTCCAAACGCTCGGATCACCTGCAGGACAGGAAACACGGTGAACACAAAGCAATGTTTGGAGGCTTCAGCTGGTCCGTCCTCCAAATGACACGAGATCGACGTAGATATAAACTCATTTTCAAGGTGGAATAATCTTTATATTATATATAAATCTATATATATATAAATCTCACAGGAAGTGAAACTCCTGATGTTTGGTGCCTTCAAAATGCCCGATGTCCTGACATCTTCCTAACCCTAACCCTAACCCTAACTCTAGCCCTAACCTCACCCCCCTTCGACAACCATACAACCCATAAAGAAGAAGTAAAAGAAGTCCCACCTCTTGACAAAGGTGCAGGAAGGCATTGTGGACTCCTTCATGGTTCTCTCTGGCCGAGGCCTCAAAGTAAACTCCTCCTGTGAAAAGAGGCGGCAGTTAGATCGAGATTTATCTTCCAGATAACTGTCAGCATTCCTCCTTCGTGCAGGATGAAGTTTAGGAACATTTAACCGACTGAATGAAAGCCGGATGTGACTGCAGCCTTTTTCACAACGAACCACAAATGTGAACTTTTGAATTACTACAGAAGTTTATTCTGAGGATAAACTTCCTGGCCAGTAAACCTCATTCTATCTATTTTTGTTATAGCTCATGTGTATACTCAGTCTTGTAATATTTCTTTTTCCATTTGTAGGTCTGTTCTGGATCACCTGGAACAAACACAATCTGCCTTTGGGGATTAATTAGTACTTCTGATTCTGATCTTCTGGGAAACATAAATGTTTGAGTGAAATTTCCTGTCAAACAAAAGTATGGTGGCCCCGAGAGCTCAACTCGGTGCAAACAAAAACCACAACACACTGGAAGTTGGTTCGTGTTTTCGTGGCGGTAGCAGCCAAGTTCTCCAAAGTGGAGCGAGACTCTCATCTCACCGTACTTCGGTGTCATTTCTGAAGTATTAACGGCTGCAAAGCGACATGAGAGGTTTAGAGGGAGAGGAGGACGCCCCACCTAAGGAGGCTGCCAGCGTCTCGCCTTCATTTGCGGGCACCTGGCGGGCGCGGAGCAGGTCGCTCTTGTTTCCAACCTGCATGAGATTACAGATGATTGAGCAGATTACATGAACAGGGATTAGGGTTAGTGGCCCGCCGTAATCATTAATCCGAATAAACTAAAGGAACCAATCCGAGGAAGATTACTGACCAGGATGACGGGGATGTTTCCGGAGGGGTGGATCCGTCTGACGTGCTGGTAGAGCGGCTGGATGGTTCGGTAGCTGTTGTGGTCGGTGATGGAGAAAACCAGCACGTAACCGTCGGCCCAGTAGATCGACCTGGAAGCCCAGTTATGGGACCATTATTAGTTTAGTGCAAAGATTCCAATTGGTGTGAAGGAATTCGGAATTCGGTCTGACCTGTTGATCTGTTCCTGACAGTACAGGCCCTCTGGATCATCCTGCACACAGACAGACACACAAACACTAAGAGGAGGTCGCAAACTGGCCAATCACTGATCATTCTTATTATTGACTTTTTTTTTCTTTTTTTTTACATTTTAACAAATTCATTTTGGGCTTAAAATAACAAGAAATATTAGGACTGACACTCACTTCATCGTAACTAAAAAGCAAAACATGTTTACTGTAATCAAAACCTGTAATTGTGTAACTACGGACAATCTTGTGACTTGAGTTTTACGCTGCAGCTTCCAGAAGCTCAGTAACTCCTCGACCTCTCTGCTCTGCACACCAATTATTTCCCTCTAATCTCCATCATGGTCCATCCTGCCAGGGCCGACTTCCTCACCCTCTCTGTTATCATCATCATCATCCTCCCCACAACACACACACACACACAGCTGGTGTAGGAAATGAGCAGCTCTGCTGCCTGGTTTGGTAAACAGACCGCCGGTGTCGAGCACGTTGCGCTCATTATGCTCATCATGAGCGAGGAGACGGCCTTAAGGTCACTTCCTCTCACTTCAAATGCATTCCTGAAATTGCCTTGAGATAAAAATGGAGTTTTTTCTCGGCTGTCTCGAGGCTTTGGTTCGACCTCTAGACAGGAAAGCAGCTTTGATGTAACGCAGATGCTTCACTTTTGAGCCTCTTCACACATTTCATCAACTAAAGGCGCAAATTTCAACATAAACGTTAGAAGAATCATTCCGCGCCTCAGGTGAAGGCTGTGGGGCGGAAACATGGCCGCCCTCTCTGTGTTTCCATCAGTTACCTGGAGAGCGACGCAGGGAGTGTCCTGGATCTGAAGCGACACTTCCTCCCCCTCCAGCGTGACCTTTCTGGAATAGAGCGCTCCTGGGGAGAGCGAAAGAGGAAGGTGGAGGGGTGAATGAGTGAACACATGAGGAGGTCAATAGTGGGGTTCCTCTGTAGAGCCGGGGGTGGACGGTCACTTTCCCAGAGAAAGAAACTCACCCGTGTTCGCTTCATAGTCACCAATAAACCTCTTGGTCAGAAAGCGGACGATCAGAGCTGAAAGGAAAGGAGAAAAATCTGAATATAAACATTTTAAAAAATTGACAAAAACAAACAAAACCCAACGAGTGGAAGGAAATGCCAAACCGGAGGAGCAACATGATCACATTTCTCTAAATAATCAGCGTGAGGTTGGTGATTGTTTAGAGAAAACAGATTTGTGTAGGATGGTATAAAATATGACCTCCATAAGCGGAATTTCCCTTTAATTTTAAAGACAAACAAAGCCGAGCTGAGAAAATGATCCACCAAATCCTCTGAATCTGATGTCACAATCACCTCGTGCTTGTAAATGATTGCCGAATCTAGAACTTTGTCATTTGTTTTTCTGGATTGTGTGTTCTTTTAATGACTTACAGACTTTTGACACAAACTCCAACAATGACCTCGATGCAACAAGATAATAGAAACTTTCTGTCATAAACTCACAGTTGTGATTTAACAAACAACCACACTGTTGTTGTGTTTAAGTTTCAATCCACACACTTTACGGTGATCGAAATTAACAGAAATATAAATCTCTCCTTCTGCCTTGATCTCTTTTTTTGTACTCTTTGTCGTTTTGTTCAATCGAAACTGAAAGTATTTGGCCTTATTTATTGATGTTTCATATTTATTTGTTTGTGACCTTAATTTGTTTCTCTTAATAACAATTTTATGACATTTATTAAAGTGTATTCGTGTGCTTTAGCACATTAATCTTTATTTTTACAGCTCAATCTTATCTCACAAAGCCACATTTAACAGAAAATAACGACCTAAACAGTGAAAGACTGCTTCACAGTTCACTTTGTAGAAATCTGATAAAATGAAGAATGAGTGTATGTAGGATGTAAACTGTCTCCCCCTGCTGTTCAGCATTTATCTCCATCACTTTTACTGTTTTACATCAAACACAGATGTTTTATTTCCACCTCTGTGATGCAGATAAATGAGAATATCACCAACATCATCCTCACCAGAACAAGCTTCCCGGCGACAAGTTAAATCTGATCTTCTGTTTTCCTTTTTCATCCCAACAAAGCAACAGCAACTGTTTTCATTCATTTCATGAATATCACAATAAAAAAAACAGGATTAAAGGATTTCCTTCCATACCGGTTTTCCCGACGTTGCTCGCTCCCAGGACGACAATCTTGACGGTCTTGTTGGGCACACAGTCCAGCAGGGGATACTCCGGTATGGGGACCAGGAGAAAGTTCCCAGACCCGCTGCTGTTCATGGTTCCCGGTGCAGGGTCGCCAGTCAGCCGCATTTAGCTCCCTCTGGCTCCGGATCGGCTCCGCTCGGTCTGGGAAAAAACAACAGCCTTCTGCGGCGAGGATGGTGGAGGGGGGGGGGGGTGAAAAAGATCACTCCAGTATTCCCATTATGACCCAGCACAGACGATTCTGGATCTCTCCGAGGAATCCGGATCAGATATCCCAAATCCTGGATGAGAAAAGTTTGAGCCTCAGAGCGGAGCGGAGACGTTGGTGCGCACTGACTGCGCACTGACTGCGCACGGAGCGCACAGCCGGAGAGGGAGGAAGGCACACTTTGAACCATCCCCTTAAAAAGTCAGACCAGATCTGGACCTGGATCCTCTTTCCAGTCTGGAGTCTGTTTTGCATTGAGGTTTGTGATAATGCATCTACCAAGCTACACGGAGTTGGTAATAAATAGACGATATTTTGGTGTCAATGCCTAAATAAATAAATGAATAAATAAATAAATAAATAAATAAATAAATAAATAAATAAATAAATAAATAAATAAATAAATAAATAAAAATAATAGTAATAAAATCAACAAGGATCAGGATCCGCTGTATGGAAGACCAGAACTGCCAGACAAAGAGTATCACACAAAATAAATATGATGATTGATTTGAATTTATACAGTCAATCATGGAAATCTAAATTGTGACTTTGGAAGTGAACTCATCAAGAGTTCGAATAATTTTTGACTTTTTAACTTCATTAGGGGAAAATATGAAGTGAAATAATATTTGAAAATGCCACACTTACGAGAAAGTTTATGTAAAACAAAGTCTTAATCAAAAAGAGAACACTTCGAGATTAAGTTGTATTTGACCTTTTAGTGAAATTTAGACTTTGAACCTCAAACGTGTTTTCAACAAATTTAGATCCAAATTGAGACAAACTCTCACTTTTTGATGTAGAAAGTTAAAAAAATATATATATTATGTCATATATTTGTTTTTTAAGGATGTGTCCGAGACCTCTGATCCTGAAGATAAAATAAAATATTAAATAATAATAATAAAATATTTCGACCTTCTTCAGCGTTTGTCTTTGAAAAAGACACTTGATATTTTAACAGCTACGACTCATCCGGGTGGTGTTGGTTCTTAATCCCGACCCGTTTTTATCCAAAACGAGCTCAAACGGAGGGACTAGATTCCCCAGATTATTTGTTTTAGTTCATTTTGTGAAACTGGAAGTGATTCGAGAGTTAGAGAAACTTCTGCTCCACCAGGGCCGCTAAGCACCGCCCGCCTCTTCTGTCACCGCCTAAGCAATCGAACTGACTAACTCTCCAGGCTGGACGACAGGAAGCTGCGTCAAGTCAGACTGAAATATGACGAGTGTTACCGGAAGCCACATGACTTTCTACTTCAAAGTAAAACAAAAAGGCATATTTTTTTGTCGTAGTTACGTAAGACTGATCAGAATCAGTTTAATTTACTGACAGACAACAAAAACGTTTATACAATAACTTTCAGCAACGAAATACCGAATCTTTAATCTATTTTAGCACGCTCTGAACATTATTCAGCCATCATGATTTTATTTCTTGTGTAAAGATTGTGTTTAGCTTCATTTGCAGTGCAAACAAAACAAAAACATAACTTTACACAACATCAATTTATTCGATATATTTGTTATATGTCCTTTTCTTAACCTCCTACCAGAAGATGAATTAAATGGCTTGTAGATTATTACTATAATAAGAATTGTTCTTAAAAACAACAACGACAATAAAAATAATGAAACATTCACAATAATTATTTCTTTGGGAGAATAAATCTGGAAGTCGTTCCTGCCGTCATGTTTCGGGTTCAGATTATTATAATCAGTATTACTGTAATTAGTATTCTTCTTAAAAACAACAACAGCAACGTTGATGATGAAGAGGAGAGCTCGGTAGTGATGATTTATTTTGAAAAACCTCACCGGAAGTCTCCGTCGCCGTCGTGTCCGAATTGACGGCGGGCAGCGAGCAGCGGCGGACGGCTCTCCCGGAACTCTGCAGCCGCACGTCGGGCTCTCACCGTTTCACCACCGGGGTTCGGTCCACCATGGCGGCTTACGGATGGAAATACTGATGACAGTCCGAAAGATCGCCTCGATTTGTACGATGGTAAGCGGCGGCGGCGGCGGAGGAGGAGGAGGGAGGGGGGGGCTCCCCGGGGCTCCGGTCCGGTGCCCGGGCTGGACGCTAAAGCTAGCTGCGCGGCTAGCAGCGTGATAATAACAGAAAGTTGTGCAGCCCCGCCTGTTAGCGGCCAGCAGGCTGGATAGTCGGGCTTTACTTCAGCACAGACGGCATTATTAGGCGTTAACCAAGCTGATGGGGCGGTTTATTAGTCGGTTGTTTTTGTTTATTTATCCAAAAAGGGCAGGGCAAAAAAACAACAACAGAAAAAAAAAACTAGCTAGCTTAGCATGCTAGCCCAACGGTCTGTTTTTGGACAAAGTTTACTCGGTTGGAAGCTCCGGCTGAAATCTCCACTTTGGGTTATTATTACTTTTATCAGCTGCCCTGGAAAAAAAACAAACAAACAAGCAAAAAAAAAAAAAAAAAGAACAAACAAACACACAGGTTAAGGAATAAAATCCAATCGAGTAGATAAAATGTGTAATGGGGGGGGAATGTAAACAGTCCAGCCAGCTGATGGAGAAATGTTAGCATTTCCTGTCATGGGATACACCCTGAGTGTTTCCTCCTCCTCTATTCTCAGCTAAAGTCATCAGATTTTTATTTATTCTTTTTACAACACACCCTATAGACTCTTAGGGGCCTTTTTTATAGTATTTTTGGGGTTAAATAAGAGAATAATCTGTGATTCAGTTATGTGAGGAATCCCTCCTTTTGCTGTGTGTTTCTGCAGGAAATCATCTCCCCACTTAAATAAGTTTGACAAGCTAATATTTAAATTTTCTGCTCAGTAATCCAGCAAGCACAGAGGTCAGGGTGTGCCACCTAACAAAGAACACACCTGGATGAGCAGTTAATACGCGGATCTCTCCAGGTGAAGGACGTAACCTGTCTGGCAGGTTGTTGGAGCGAGTGAAAAGGTCAAATGATGTGACCCTGCTTTAGCTGCTCTGGATGCATTAAACGTCTCTTGTCTGGGTGAAGTCACACAGGCAGACGGTTAGAAGATTAACTTCTGACTCCAACTTATCCTGCACCTTTCAGAGCTGACAGACGGATAAAGCAGATGCTGCTGCAGTCTTTTTAATTTGTCGGCCGCTGTGTGTGTGTGTGTGTGTTTTATACTTCTGGCACATGCAAGGCGTTAAAAGACCACACACCGGGACATGTAACCCATTTAAGCATCATCTAACAGCACCCACTAGACGAACACTAATAAGGCATAATATGAGCTGTGGCTGGCTGGTTTGTTCAGTCTATTAGTCTCTCTGGCAGCCTACCAGCTTCTGCCTGGAAGGTATTTGTGTTTTTCTGAAAATCAATTTTGGCTGGAGAAATGTGAAAGTCGCTGTTCAAGCAGTGCAGACCAGAGGCAGCGCTGATAAAATCACCCAGAATCTGTAATGTGGTGACTTTTGCAGGTGACAGTTGTCAGTACTGTTAGGAGGATGTTCTGCTGTGACTGTGACCAAAATGGTACAAATGTCTCTCATGTTGTTGTTTTTGTGTATTTGGTATTTCATCAGTTTAGTCAGCATTTAGTCAGTTTTCGATTCCTTTATTCAGACAAAAGTCTTGTGTGGTTGTGTGTTTTCCAATATAACTTCACAGTAGAACTAATTTGTGTGAGATGAAGATTTATTCTTTTTCTGCCACATCGGATGAGAATGATAGTTCACCTTTGACATTGGAAACACTGGCTGACACGAAAGACTCACCACATGGTTAATTTGATTATGTTACTTTAGTTCGCAGTAAATTCCTCCAGACATGTTTTAAACGATTTGCAAATCCTCTGCTAGTAAACATTTAGTTTGTTAGGTCGTAACAGGCAGCGGCTGATGTAGCGTTAATGGTTGAGCTAATGAAAACTCCTCTGTTTTATTTAACCTTTGTTTTTATAAGACTGCACCGACTGTTGGATCATTGCAGTTCCAAAGGAAAACACATCACTTAGTTGTGGCATTGACTGCTTATTTTGCTATTGAGAATTTTTATAATGTGGTCGCAGTTGAGACCTTTGACTTATTTAGTAGCGTGATAAAAGAATAAATCCAAAGACGATACAAACTCAGCCAGAGAAAACGTCCAAGATGCCTTTCTCTGCAACATCTGTTGGAGTGTTGGTCATGATTAATAAATATTATACACTCAAAAAGCACAGCAGCCACTTAACCCGCCCCGTCTCTGACCTCATTTCCTTGGTGTATGTAAAGTTTTTCAGAGTTCACTTTAATTTCCATCATTTCAGGAAGCCGAGTCATTTCAAAGCTGCCACATCAAACTGCTGCTGAAACCGTCAATGAAATTTACAGCCCATGCTGAGCTAATCTGTTTTTTGTTTTTTTTTTCCCCAGATAATGCCACCCCTGCTGGGTGTGTGTTTGCTCTGATACCACACAGTGTGTTTTAGTGTGCGCTGGCTTTGTTTACAACCCTGTTCTGTTCAGAGGCAGCGTTTGTTAGATAAATAACCTCCACCAAGCCTCCGTCTGCATCGCCTCTTGTTGACTTCATAGCATCAGCGGGGCTTCACACATAGTCAGAAGGAAAAGCTGCATCATCATCATCATACCCCCACATCCCCTCCCCGTGTCTCTCTGCTGACTTAATGTGACATTTGATTTCTGGAAATTCGGGCCAAACCCAAATAGAAAGACTCACATTCATGAAAGTCAGACAAATATTAAATTAATATTGACACACAGTGTTTACACAATGGAAGCAGGATTTCCATTTTAACAGGCTTGTCTTTAAAACAACACTATCTGCGCACACACACACACACACACACACTCTTCAGTTGTTCGTATGTTTTCTGATCTGTTGCTGAAATGTGTCGCTTCAGGGCCAAACACAGTGTGGGAATTTATAGGGCTCAAATTCACACAGTTTTAGTTTTTTTCTGTTCATAAACAATCCATTTAGTTTTTCTCTTCACTGGGAGTATAATTTGTGAAAAAATCATATTTATTTTTCTTTTAATTTTACAGGAGACATACGACAACAGATATGACAGACAACAGATGTTCTATGTTTGAAAAGCTCAGATTCTTATTGACATTTATTTCGTTCAAGCTTTTACTTTAATTTTAGCCTCAAAACATCTTGTGCTCATTTAAATCTTAAAAACTCTGTGGAAAGAACAGACAAGTTAAAAACAAGGCACTTTTTGACTCTCCTCAGCTCTGCTGAATCATGGAGGGAAATTTTGTCACCATTGGGTCACATGAAAAAGCAAATCAAGAAGTGACCTTTTAAGGACAAAAACACCAACTGCATGTTAAACAGATGAAGATATCAGGCTGTTATACATAACAGAAAGTTTGATTCTGTTGATCACATAATCATTGAAGTAGACTGCCAATCACGTCAGACATCCCTGATAATGATAATCTTAATAATATACAGCAGACCTGGATGATTGTTTATCTGGAGAGAATATAAAAGTCTATAACAAAGGTGCCTTTTAATATGTTAGATATGACTAATGAAACAAACAGAGAAAATGAATTGTGCATGTCGGTCCAGAGGACACGAAGCAGGACACAGCTGCAGCAAACAGATGCTCGACAATATTTCAGAGCCGAGCGAGAAAAAATAGAACAGGAAAGCCAGAAAACAATGTAGAGGAAGGGAAGGGCAAAGTTTTCTAATGGATCATTTTACATGTTTGAAAATTGATGCTGATGAAGCAAATGGTTATTATTTTACAGTCAATCACTTCTTCCTTTTTCCTCCTCCAGGGCGCCAATGCCTCTGCCTTGGAAAAGGAGATTGGACCGGAACAGTTTCCCGTTAATGAACACTACTTTGGGTTGGTCAACGTAAGTGTCCGTCAAACATGTATCGATGTAGACTAAGACTACTGTTGTAGAGACATGCACCGTCCTTCCAAGAAGTTTCTGCTCATGTCAATGTTTATCACCACTGAGACCGCTCAGCTGATGCCATGGCCTCTCATTTGACCCCATGATTACACCCTCCACTCAGTCCTTTCTCCCTGTCTCCTCTTTTTTCCAGTTTGGCAACACCTGCTACTGTAACTCAGTGCTGCAGGCTCTGTATTTCTGTCGACCGTTCAGGGAGAAGGTGTTGGCATACAAGGTAAGTGACAGGCGAAACCCCATAGCTGTAACGGAGAGCAGATTTGTGTGCTGGACCGACGGCACATGCTTCAAGAATGCACTTAAATACCACATTGGCCTGACTGAGAGGCAACATTTTTTTGGATATTGGTTTGAAGAAGCTGGATGCACTTTATATATTTGACAGGACAGGACATTTAGATCTTGTGCTGTCTTTGAATCAGCCATTCATTAGAATGGCTCAAAATTTTTCATTTCATTACAGCAATACAACCCTAGAAGAGAAGTTGTTGATTGGGTCTTTATTTCTGATCTGTTGTGTTGTATTTGATTTAAATATCAGAAAACCACCAACCAATTGTTCAGCCCTTCCATCACTAAATTGTAGGATCACGGTGATGTTTGTTAGATTAAATAAGAATATTGAAAATAGCCACCAGATCAACCACATTACTTCAATGAAACTCAAATCAAGTGTAATCCTATCCTGGATTGGTGCCTAATCTGTTTCAGCACACCCCCCTTTGTCGTACAGAGTCTGATCGTGGTCCTGACAACACGCTGTAGTTCAACCCCCCCAACATTTATTTGTACTTTTTTGGGATGCTAATCGCAGAGCAATGCTAATCTGAACAGTCCCCTTTGCGTCCTCAGCTCTGAGGGGGATGCTGAACAGACTGTGACACACGACCTGTCGGGATCTTTTACAGTTTGACCTTTTTCTCTCTTTTAAGTAACTTTGACCAACTTGGTCTCATATTCTGACGGACTCTTATTTCTTGCCCAGACAGACCTATTTTTAGCCAGATTACAAGACCTCAGGAATTAAGTTGACAGATACAGTTTTATCCTAACAGATGGAACTGATGGCAGAGGCAACAAAAATACCAGAGTTATAATAAACCTTTTTAATCTAGTTTCTCACAGAGGACAGCAGCACTCAAAAATATTTTTATTCTGGAGGGCTTGTCCTATATTTGAAATCAGTGGCTCCTGTAATGTGTTTTGTCGCCAAAAGGAAATAAATTTCCGCAGACAAAGCACCTCTGACATCTTTAGTGCTGAAACTGACAGGAACCAAATCATCTGTCAAGCAGCCAAGAGTTACTAGTGTCATTGCATGTCATGATTAGCATCTCAAAAATGCAAAAAAAGAAATAAATAAAAAGGCTATTACAGTTTCCTTCAACAGAGTGACAGTAGACAGTGTGAGAGAGCAATGACACAGCTTCCACCCGAATGTGGATTTCACAGCATGTTACGCTTTAATGGAAGAATTTCACATCTCTCTTTTATTAGGATCAGGCTTCAACGGAAGAAGGCTATCTTATCTTTGGACTCGTAGTATCATGGGCAAAATTTCCAAACAGTAGTGACCTGATTCTTTTTCCTTTTTTTAAAGGGAAAAGAAACACAGCTGTTTGAAGGTTGAGTTCACCCTTGAGGAGAAAAGTGAATTAGTCTGATTTTAAAGGTCCATATTTTACAGTTTTCCTGTTTTATTGACGTCAATGAGAGGAAAACTTGTTATTGTGCAGCCTTTAAAGTTCAGATATTCTAACTTTTCTAGTGCTGATATCTATATGAAGATATATTTGTGGTTTTTTAGAAGAAGAAGAAAAAAAAAACAACAACCATCAGTTCAGTTTTACATCTACCTTTGTCAGGCTTATCTTGGGAGCTGCTGCAGCAGCAGGTCAGTCGGCCAATCAGAATAAAGGATCGAAGCCTGTCTTCTGATTGGCTAAGTTACAGAAATCCTAACAATTCAGTTTCTGAATCCTGGCTGTGAGCATTTCTCTGTGGACTGCATTAATACAGAACCTAAACCAGAAACACATGGAGAGCCACCTTTCAAGTGTCTTCAAAGAGTCTTCTAACCCTCCAGATGTTACCTCTTATCCTGGTTAATAAGTAAATCATACATTTCAGAGGTCATCTGTGTCAAATTAGGTGTGCTGGTATTTTATAGTTTTTCTCAGATTAGATAAAATCTCAAGTTTCAGTCTGACTGGATAACCTCACCTGTGTGCGTCTATCTGTATGTGATTGAAATGATTAAACAGCTTTATAAAAAGTCGTCGTCCTCTCGCCAGGTGCAGCCACGCCGTAAGGAGTCCCTTCTCACTTGTCTGGCCGACCTGTTCAACAGCATTGCCACACAGAAGAAGAAGGTCGGCGTCATTCCTCCCAAGAAATTCATCTCACGGCTGAGAAAAGAGAATGGTAACGACACAATGTGAAAGCTTTTTTTTTTTTTTTTTTTTGTGCTGCTGTTGCACCTGTCAAATACCTTTTTTTTAAAGCATGGCTTCCTGCTTTCCTTCCTTCCCTCCCTCCTTCCACACCAGGTGGTAAAACAGTAGTTTCATCAGTTCTATTAGCATTCAGACTTCAATGCACCATTGGAGCGACACAGCTGAGATATTGGATGAATAGAAAAAGAAAAAATGGATGAAGAGTATGCGTGTGTGGAGGAAATAAAATTGTCAGCCAAATGCTGGAGAGGAAAGCAGATGTAAAAGAGGCGGTCTTGATTGGCTTATTTCTTCTTGCCAGCATGTGCTGATGATGTTTATTTTCTGTTCTCCTTTTCCCTGACGTCTTCTCCCACTCTATTTTATTTTCTTCTGTTCTATTTTCTTCTCTGTACTATATCTTATCTTATCTTATACTTACTATATCATCTTTCTACCTGTGTCCCCCGTCAGAGCTGTTTGACAACTACATGCAGCAGGATGCACACGAATTTCTCAACTACCTCCTCAACACCATCGCAGACCTGCTCCAAGAAGAGAAGGGCCAGGAGCGGCAGCAGAATGGAAAACTGGTGCAGAACGGAGGAGGAAGTACAGGAGGTGGAGGAGGTGGAGGAGGAAGTGAGGGAGGAGGAGAAAGCGAAGGAGGCAAGGAGACACAACAGACTTGGGTCCACGAGATCTTCCAGGGAACGCTGACCAACGAGACCAGATGCCTCAACTGTGAAGCTGTGAGTGTGGGCCTTTAAACCTACCCGTAGCTTTTTCTGGGTATAAAGGAATCAGGTACAAAAAGAGCAGATGTGACCTTGAGTGTGTTCACTTGTTGTTATTCCAGGTGAGCAGTAAAGACGAGGACTTCCTGGATCTGTCTGTGGACGTGGAGCAGAACACCTCCATCACGCACTGTCTTAGGTAATCAGGTCTTTTATGCTCACTTTATATTCAAATCACAGGAAAGTGGACGATTATTACATCAGGACTGATGAAATCTGAACAGCTCACGCTCACAGTTTGTCTCAGGAGTGTGTTATGTTGTGGAGCTGTGTTTTGTAATGTGTGTATGTGTGTGTCTCTTTTGAAAAGGGGCTTCAGCAACACAGAGACATTATGCAGTGAATACAAATACTACTGTGAGCAGTGTCGCAGCAAACAGGAAGCCCAGAAGAGGTGGGTGGCCTCAGCTACTGTTTATTTCCTGCCCTTTGTTTTCTGACTTTTCCTTTTTTTTTATTTTACTTTATTTTTTTGACTTTCTTAGTGTTTTTATTCTTTCTTTTGTTCCTCTCCCTTATTTCTGAATCTATTTCTCAGGGTACTAAAACCAGCTAGCACTGAACTATCTTTCCAAAATGTGATTGTGGGTTTTTTTTATAAAAAACTGGCTCAGTGCAGCGCAGAGATAAGATAGAGAGATAGATGAACAAACTCATTCTTGTTTTATTTCTTATCAGTTATTCACATTGAACAAAAAAAAGTCCCAAAGTTAATGTCAAGCTTTCCTCTTTCTTCCCTCTGCATCAGCTCACTGCTGCAAGGGATCATAAACCGGTATTTAGTGGGCGCTGCTGACGTTGGCCCAATACACTGTCTGAGGAAAATTGTGTAACACTTTTTAATCGATAGTGTAATACAGAGTGACAGGACAGGAAACTGTTAGTCGGACAGGGGAGCTCCCATTCAGCTCCAGTAGCCTCAACCTAAATTTAAATGTTACTGAATCAAAGCTGGTTAATAACTGAGCACAGTCACAGCTGTCTCATCTAGATGAACAGTGATAAAGGACATATGTTTTAAAATGCTTCATTAAATATCAGTAATAAGTACGTTCTATTGTAGGACTGACAGTCATCATTGGAGGTTTGAGGTTTCCGGTTAAAAACCTCGATCTGCAGCTCCTCACCAAACTGTCTCTTTTAAACTTTCTGCTTCACAAGTCTTCTGGCTGTCATGGAAAGAGAAGCTCCTAACTGTGCCTCTACATGACAGTAACACAGATATGTGCGAAGCTCAGAGGAAATGTAGAAAGCTTTTGTTTCTTTCTTTTTCTTTTCAATTGGTCAAATGCAGTTACATTTCCTCTCAACTGACCACATCTGTTGTTACTTGGGAGGGGTTTGTGTTTGGTTCTGAGAAGTGTATCATCTAGGCGAGGCTAACTATTATTAACTGACACCACACAGCGTTGTCTGGACGGAGCATCTGTATTGTTACCATCTTCGATGAGTGAGACTGTAACATCCGTTAGCTCTAAAGGGACACGCTGCCACAAAGTGACCCAGAAGTCACATCTTGTTCCTGGTGGGGGTCTGGAGCCAACATGGAAGGCTTTTAGCCCTCTATACACTTTTGCTGCCTGTCCTTTGTATGATTTTTATCTCCCTCCTGGTGCTTTTTCCACTGACTTTTTACAAGCTGTGCTCTTTATTATGATTTTTATTTCCATTAAAGTTCATGCTTGTCTGTTATTTTGCATTGAGAGCAAACACAAAGCGATCTCAGAATGAATGGCACCAGTAACCCCCCCCCAACCTGCCTGTGTCTCTCTATCAGGATGAGGGTGAAGAAGCTGCCTATGATCCTCGCCCTCCACCTGAAGCGCTTTAAATACATGGACCAGCTGCACCGTTACACCAAACTGTCCTATCGCGTTGTCTTCCCCCTGGAGCTCCGCCTCTTCAACACATCCGGGGACGCCACCAACCCTGACCGCATGTACGACCTGGTGGCTGTTGTTGTTCACTGTGGCAGGTAGATTCTTTATTTTTCACAAAAAAATGTAATGCTATATCTTCAGGTACACATTTAGCCGCTTCTGTGCAGGTGTATCTTTTGAAATTGTAAAAATTACATGCGCACCGCTAACTTGCGTGCCTCCCCGACGTATTTGCATTGCAGTGGTCCCAACCGCGGACACTACATCACCATCGTCAAGAGCCACGGCTTCTGGCTGCTTTTTGACGACGACATCGTAGAGGTGAGAACACACGCTGTCAAAGATGAGAAAGCCTTGACATTTATTCTAGTTCCACAGTTTCTTTATTAAAAGTACCTAAAATGGGGCCACAACAAGCTGTTATTTACATCATTCTGCCGCTCATAATCCTGATCTTTAGATTTTAAACTGGAAAAGGGCTAATTTCTTTAATTGCAGAGCCTCTTTCGTTGCCTTCCCACTCTGGTTAAATCAGGTTTTGGGTTTTAGCCCCAGGTCTGGGGTTTGTTGTCGTCTTCTTGTTTGTGTAGGTCAGTTGGTGAGCATGAATATAAGTGTCAGTGGTTTATCTCTATATGTCAGCCCTGTGATAGAGCGGTGGCCTGTCCGGGGAGCAGCAGCCCTCGCCCTCTGTCACCTCACCTAACATGTATATCTGCATATCTTTTAAAGTAAGCCTATCAGGATGATAAAGGCCTTTTTATATTTACATTTCAATTTGATTCTTGGTCTTTTCTCGTCTGGAGTGTTGGATTTAAACTCAATTAGGGAACAAGCAGGCAACTCTACTCTGACCAGACAGGAATGTCAATCGGCCGTCTTTCCAGGCATCACTTTAGAGCCTGGCGCCTCGAATGTTGTGTCTGGATTTCCTGCGACCTAGATACCTCAACCTTTGCTAAATAATGAGGAGCGATCGGGATACGGTTAGAAAAAATGGAGGTTTGTGTGGAAGCATCCAGATCAGACGAAAGAAGCAGAGACCTGCTTTAGATTATAAAGCAGGATTGGACTGAAGGCCCAGAGACGAGATCTGGACCTGCATTACCAACCTCTTCTTTCCTGATCTTTTCCCCTCAGCTTGAACCTCCTGAGACATTTTTCATCTCAGTTACACAATCATAAACTTAGGGCTCTTCGACGAGGAAAACCGGGTCGGCACATTGTGTTCAGATTTTAAATCTGACACTCTTTCTCTGATTCAGCCACCGTTCTTCATCTTTTAATTTACGCTATCTGCAAATAGGTGGCGCTGATGTTGAGACTTGTGCTTGTATATATAGTCATAAAATTGCTGCTCTGCTGATCTCCCCCATGGCTCCTGTTACAAAACCATCTGCTTCCCCGTCTGATGTGGCGACAGGATAGAACATGGCAGCCTTCATAGAAACAACACAGTCTGACAGTCTGACCCTCTACATGTGTGATAGCGCTCAGCCGCTCGTTGAACGGTTTCCCGGCTTCTCTCTCAGCACGCTGCTGCCGTAATGACAGATTCCACAGCTTTGCGTAAAGACAGTTGGCGATAATGTGATGATGAATCAATCCAATTGAATAATATTATGCAACGTTTTGAAGTATAGTATGCGAGGTTAAAAGTATTTCTTTACTCGTAGCTCCTTAGCATGACGCTGGTCTTTTGCACAGCGGTAAGTAGCCCAAAGCCTCCGCGTGTTGCAGCCAAATAAGCTTTCAGTTTATTTTTCTTCCTTCAAGCCAAAAAGATCAGCATGTCGCAGCAACCCAGCTATCAACCATTAACTGACTGTGGTGAAATGATCCAGGGTTCACGCTGTCTCGCGAGCCAGTCTTGCAGTGCAATTAGAGATTTTCAAGTTATGTAACTATTTTCTCTCACTGCACTGCTATACAAGTTTATTCTGTGTCTGCAGACATACAGGCTTTTCTTAGTCGTCTGGAAAGAATTATGTGATTTTTATCTCAATTATGGAGAAATTTACTTGAGTTTAAACCGAAGTAAATGACCATTATAGTCACTTAATATTGGATATATGAATTTGCTTAGTACTATTGTACATTTATCCAATATATTGATAAATGTTAGTAAATCACCACAGCAACATCTCCAAATCTTAATAAGCACTCTCCATAGTCTAAAGTAATAAATTACATAAGTTGAAATCAGATGCACAAGTTTGGATGTCTATTTGACTTTAAACCCCCCCACCCCTCCCTGTTTGAATACAAAGACAACTGCCCAGTCACAGTCATCGAGGGCTAATGTTTTATTCTGAACACAGCGGCGGTGTATTTTTCCACTATGATGGGACAGATGCCTGCTGGAACATCTGGTCTGGCAGACAGAAACTGGATGAGTTGTGGAAGATTCCACCGAGTTTGCAGAGCTGAAACATTCATTTCTCTCTTATGGTTTGCGTAGATTCAGCCGTCCCATCTGCTTCACTGCTTAACTTCAGCAACTTTATCTTACAGGTTATATCCATCTCCTTTTGTTTGGTCAAGTTTGGCCACTTCTTCTCAACCACTAAAGCATATTCATTCAAAGTTCCATTCTACCTTCCCTCTTTGGACAGAATGAGAAACAGACATTAGCACTTACTCGTCAACATGCCAGATTTTAAATGGAGATTTGCGTGGCAAATTAAAAGCCGCAGTGAAACAGTTGCACAACAAGTTACAGCTGTGCTTCGGGAAGGGGTTTTATACTGTGCTAAGACAGATTTCCTGAAAGAGCTGTCATCTTTATGCATAGGTTTACTGAAGGTCGGAGAGCTCAACGATCTCCCGATGAGAAATGTGTTTCTTGTTTTTGTGTCTGGCCCGTCGGTGGAGATAAATTATCTGAAATATGTAGAGTTATATTATTTTCTGTGGGGGTTAAGCTAAGCTGCCAGCTGATATATTTAATTTTATTTAAGAAAAAAAAAAAAAAAAACACCTCAAACATCATGAACTCAGAAATAATAGCTCTGGTTCATCCAAGAATCTCTCTCCAACCAAAAAATATGAACAAAATGTTCACTTTTGGTAAAACATCAGTTTCCTGCACTCTGTGAGCAGGAAACTGGAAACAGCGATTCATTGAAAGGCAAAAAGAGTCGACTTTATATGATACATGTTTTTGGTTCAAAATAAAAAATAATCAGAAAAAGAGTTCAGGCAGAGTGTGAGCTGTAAAGTGGGAAGTAAATTTGGTTTATAATCTATTGAGCCTTAATTTAGGGACTCTATAAATCTTTTTTTTTTTTTTTTTTTTCCCCCCAGCGTTAGATCTGATCTGTGATCAGACTCTACCTGCACTCAGACAGACTGTCGTTAGCTGCCTGTGCCACAGCCAGAGCTCCTGTGCAAGTGCTATTACCATTATGAGAAAGCCACAAACCACAAATTGAGGTGTTGGCAGGTGTTGGCAGGTGTTGGCAGGTGTAACGGCGCTGTGGACAGAGCCAGGCTAGCTGTTTACCCCTTTATCTACGTCTTTATGCTAAGCTGAGCTAATTGCCTAAGCAGCCTCCACTATGTGTCCCAAGTCCCAAGAAAACAAATAAGACTTCACCGATGTGTCATTGTTGAGTCATCTCACTGCTGTTGCTCGGATGAAAACACAACTCTGTCTCCTTCTGTTGCAGAAAATTGACGCACAGGCGATCGAGGAATTCTACGGTCTGACGTCGGACATTTCCAAGAACTCTGAGTCGGGATACATCCTGTTCTACCAGTCCAGAGACTGAACCAGCCTGCGGTAATCCCCAAACAGACTGTCACACAACAGAGGGGGAGGGGCTTATGGCTGCCACCGGCTCTGCCCAGTACGCTCACATAGGTATCCAGGCTTTATTCCCTGTAGGCGGAGATTTGCACTGGAGCGCCGCTCGGATCGGTTGAGACGTGCGCACGTTGCATGCCAGCCTCCTGGATTACGACCGTTCTAATCCTCTGAGCCCACACTGCAACACGCACCTTACAAAACAAGATGGCCGAATCGTGTAACACTCGCTTTGCACTGTGGCATCAGCTGGGAAGACTTAAGAGTAACGACAAAATCCAAGAGGCTGACATCGCTGTGTGCGCAGCGGTCCATTTTGGAGGTGAAAGCACTCGTTTGGGACTGTCATGATGACGATGATGATGCACATTGACCAATCAGCTGTTTCGGATGACACGCATGATTAACTCGTGCCCGAAGATGGCGAGCCTCCTTGTCATGGTTACCATCGGTGACGTCGCAGTTGTCTTTAATGTTCTTTGTGTGCTTAATATACCGTGCTAAATTAGCTTTTCACAGTGACCGTAGAGCGTTTTCTTAGCTTTACGCCAACACCTGATATTCCTCAATACCCCCCCCCCCCCGTCACAACAAAACCGCAGACACTACCTTTTGCTGTCGGATTAACTTAAGTGCATTCTCTGAGCGCGGCACAGTGATGCAGTTGCTAGTTTGCAGTGTGTATATTATGAGGTGGTGCTAATAAGATTCAGTGTTATAGACACGGACGGGGACTTACCAGCGGTCACTGCAGAGGCGTTCATGCATCTTAGAAATTGCTCTTTGACGGACAAACAGGGCTCATTATTTACAAAAAAAAAAAGACCAATTAGCTTATTTGAAATATTGGAAACGAGTGAAAATTTGACTGCAGTATCTGTAATTTAATCATTTACTGTTTTAGCAGCAACTGTTTTTAGTTTTCTTTTTTCACTCCGTGTTAGCAGGGATATTTTATTAATAGATTTTACTAAACTGGATCTGGATGAGTAGACTAAAAGTGGTATTAACCCAAAAAACTATGAGCTTAAAGATCTGACAATCCTGTTTGTTTGGGTTTTGTATTTTTGGTGGAAGGGGAGGCTTAAAGAAACTATTTTGCAGAGCAGTGAAAGCGTTTGGCGAAAGTTTTAGTTCTCAATTTCCTGGTGTGTCGTGCCATTACGGGTCATGTGTCGGTGCCACAGCAAACAAAAAAAAGTCCAGAAGAGAAGACATTTCAACAACATAAGCTAACTTTTTATTGAAGTGGGCTTTTGACAGAAAGTACATTTTGCTTTTCAAGGTTCGTGTTTTTGACTTCCTCATGTTTTTATGCCAGACATGCACATTTGTATCGTTTTAAACGGACACACAAAGCGGTAAAGACTTAGTTCTCCGTCTTGAAGTCAGCTCTGACATCCAAACAGTCGCACTACATACAACTTGTCTGAATGTTTATGTTCAGTGTGTCTTCTCCTTAGTTCCTGTGTAAATCTTTATTTATGGACTCCAAACTCTTTAACACTTCCGTGGACACACACGTCTCGCTGCAGCTCGTACAGTACACTTCGTAACATTGGCTGGCAAATTTCAGCTCTGGCTTAAGTGTTTTTCCTGCAGCTGCAGCTCTGGCAGGCGCTCAGACCTTTTTACATAACATGTTTTTCACTCCAGAATCGTCTTGAATCGGCGCCTTCAGTAAGGCTGAGTGACGCTAACGGTCCGCTGACGTGGAGCTAATCCAGCGGCACATTCAATGCAGCGCGACCTTCTCCGTCTGTTCTGGCCTCAGCAGTTTAAAATGGCTTCTCCTCCGCCACATCTCTTAAAATGTAATTTATGAAAGACTTCAGGATTGTAAGAACATCTGAGTCAGTGTAGACTCATCCGGTTACCCGTAATATGAAAGAGCCACATTATCATTATTAACGTTGGACGGATGGAGTAGCTTTTCTAAACTAGTTAAAAAGTAAAACAAGGATATCAATCAGTCAATTTAAAGACAAATTAATTGGTAACAATTAGTTAAACAAATTTAACTCAAATCTATTTTGTGACTTCTTTTGTGTCTTTAAGAAAATTTGGTCACAAATCAGCATTTTAAACCTTAAGCCACTTTAAAACCTTTTACTCGCTCCTTTCAGCTTAAGCCTCGTTCCTTCCTCTATTGTTACACGCACAAACAATCCTAACGTACGATTTTTGACGTTTGTTTCACACTCGCGAAACTCCACCTGATCGGGCTGTCTGGGATTACCAGAGCAAGCTCACCCCGTCGCTCCTTCGTAGCAGAGCTGCAGCGGATGGAAAGTGGCTGGAAAGGCGCTCCCTAGCTTGTTTATACTCTACAGTAGTTGAGTGGCCCGGGCGCTGCGTCAAGTATTATCTGAATGTTAAAATACAGTAAAATAGAAACATGGCTGCTGCTCGACCTCTAAAGCTCCGTTTGGATTTGGGTGCGTCTCAGGACTCGAGTCGCTCTCTCTCCTTTTAAGACCACAAAAGAACTTTTCAGGAACTTTTTTTTTTTTTTTAACAAGCACTAAATGACAGTTATGGTTCCAGGAGCGTCTCAAATTAATCCCAGCAGTTAAACTCCGCTTGTCACAACCAGAACAGTGTGGCGAAGCTCTTGAATGTCTTAATTTAACAAAACGGAAGGAGAGGCGGCGACGACAGTTGACGCTCCCCAAACACTTCAACTGGGTTGAACTCGGTTCAGCCAACACTATTTCCCTCTCCTGTCTGTGCTGCTCTTAAACTCAACAACGTATTTTTGCGTGAGGGGGGGGTGGAGGTGGTCGGGTCACCCATTTTTGTTTCCACCTGTTCTGTATTTTACAGAAATTGTTGCTTGCCACTGACTTGAAATGCAGGTTGTATCTGGGCACTCTCCGTTCTTACCCAATGATGAGATTATAGTTTAAGCTAAATTTTCCTTCACTCTTTGGACAAATGAAGAAAAGCAAGCACAAAAAGACATCATTTGGGAGGTGGAAGTCCCCAGATTCAGCCTGGACTTGGTTTTTAATCTCATTTAAGTCTTTAATGCCGAAAATGTCGGTTGAAAGTTTTTGGCCGGACGACGCTTTGGACACTCATGTTGAAACAAGGCTCTTTTTCTATTTAAATACTATTAATATTATTATTATGAATGTTTATGTTAACTTCTTTTTCTTAGATGTTTCACTTGTTTTTGATATATTTTACTAATTTTAATAGTCTACCATTCTTGCGTAGGCAACTCTGGATTTTTGAGGATTTATTTTGGTTTAATTTTGTTTGTTTTTGGGAGTATGTGATGAGAGATGCTGATGTGTACATAAATACAGATGTTATTATTGGAATATAAATAATTGCTTGCTTGAAATAATCAGCAGACCTAGATTAAAGAAAAAAAAAACAAAAAAAAACAACATATTAGCGACCATTATGTCTTTAACAGTACTTTCATTCTGATAGTCAATCAATATAGCGAGTGCTTAAAAAATAAGACGCACCGCCCATCTGGCATCACAGGCAGCCTAAACCAAACAACCCCAAGTAAATAAGCACACATGTAATCTGACCGGTCAAATGTATCGCACATAAGCAACTGTCTAGTTTCATTGAGGTTATTTAAAACAAGAAAATAACTTGTGTGTCACTGCGTTAAAGGAAAAAAATCCACTTTAAATTACACAAATGTTGGTGTTTTTCTTTCTGTCTCACGGCTTGTTTTGTAACTTGTTATTTGATGTCACTTTTTCTTGGAGGCGACTTGTCAAACACTCACCTCTGGTTTCTTTTGAGGTTTTTATGATCTAGAATTTGGTTTCATCTGCAATCAGCTTTAGTTTTCTACCAACAGTAATCGATTCACTCCAGAAACTGCAGAAAATAAAGTTAAAGTTTAACATTGGCAGTAACTTTATCGTCCTGCGTGATCATTATTAAGACAAAACAAATTATTCATTTTGTGGTTACAGAGAAAGTGTAAGAAACATTTTAAATTGGATGGATTTTTCCTTTAACAGTTTTGATTTTCACATTCTCTCTTATGTCCCTTCTGGGCTTCGGTCACCTACACTAAAGACTCGCCAAGACTGTAAATGTTTGGAACATCACGGATGGACGAGAGGCGACTCGATGCGTCATTTGACACGCCAACATTCTGTTGTTGAAACTAGTGTGCGACGGCAGCCTCACGTGCACAAACAACTTAGTTACATGAAATTACACCAAAGACCAAAACAGCTGCATGTCTTCAGGAAACAAGTTTAAATTGTTTCAAGTTTGAATTTGAAAGAACTTGGGGGGGAGAAAAAAAATAACAATTGGGTTCAATTTAGTTTCTTTGCTGTGAAGACATCCAGATGACAAAGTTTGTATTTGTGGGGCTGCAGCTGCTGTCTGAAGTTCAGTCTGAATACATTTAGATGTGATGTTTGGGAACGACGGCTGTTTCTGACGATGTCCAAACTGTTTGAAATAAAACGACCTGGTTTTGAAGATGGAGGTAACGATCTCGTCTCTGCTGCTGTTTCATTTGTCTTTCAGTTTGAGGTATTATTTCTTTTTTGGCACATTTTTCTCCTCCAAATCTCAGTTAAATTTGGTCATCACACCACCAATCACCTGAGTGACCTCATTTCCTTTACATCATCTCAAAGGAGCCAATCAGAATCAGGCTGACAGAGGGAGGCACTTCGACATACACGATGAGGCTCCATGATGGAAATAAAATAAAAATTCAGAAAGAAAACTTCTGTTGTCTTCTTTCCTTTCCCTTTCCTGTCCTTTTTGCTGTGATAAGGGCTTCAATTTAGCTGAAACCATTTCCTACTAAAAGGAAACAGGCAGATTTAAGTTCTGCAGATTTGTCTGGAGTAAAAGTCCAAACTAACTCTGCAGCATCTCGTGCTCGGGATGAGATCATCTGCTCTGACTCACATTATCGCTTTTCAGATGCCAAAAGTATGACCAAAAGTCATGACTGACTCCCTAATCCCTTCTCCCGCCAAGCAGATCCAACAACAAGCAACGATGTGGCGGGAATTTGACATTTAATTGGCGGCAGATACATCATCCGGTTCAGGTCGTTTACACACTTTGATATAGAAAAAGTTTCACTGACAAAAAAAAAAAAAACTAAGCAAATACATCTTGTTTTCTCCACAAGGAACCCAAAAGTACAGATGATAAATTCACCTGCCAGAATGAAGAACAGTAACTGTGCAACTTCTGTGTTTGTGGTTAAGACATACAACAATAGCACGATGAAGGGAAATCTGTACGACGACAGGAGAGGCCAGAAACAAACATCTGTCCAGTTTCTAGCTGTTTGGCACTATTCCCAAACCTAAAAACAGTTTTACACTCCGTCGTGTGGTTGAATGTCTCCCTCTAGTGTTAAAGGGATTTCTGCTGCGGAAAACTGAATTCCTGCTGTTTTATTTCTACATGCAGGGGGAGGCTGGAGGTTACTCCGAAGAGACATGCACCCTGCTGCTCCTTTTACAACGACGGCTGATAATTCAGATTTCAGACAGATTTCTTCTGAATGATTTAATACTACACTCAATACACAACATCACTGCACAACTAAAGACGAGCGTTAAAAATAGGATCTTTTTTGTCGAAATGAATGGACGCAACCAGCTCACAGTGAGATCTGTCATTTTTGTGACGGTTCTTCATTTTAGGAGATCAGAAGTTAAAAAATATATATACATATAAAAATAAAAAATTTGGGGGAGAAAAAACAACAACAACTGGCCTTTGGACACAAAGTTTCCCTCCATTTGCTGAGATTTCATAAATGGAGACCCAAAGTGTTCAATATCAAATAAATAAAACATGAATGAAATGACTAATGTTACAAATAAATACAGACAAAATGTACAATCTTTAAAAATGGAGCTCAACCTGAAAACTAAATAGGAACAGACTTTGGTGGGGGAATTTTGAAATACAAATAAAAAAGGAGCAGATTTAAAATGGGAGTTTTCTCTTATCTGTTATTGAACACTTTGGATCTTCGGAGCTGAATCTGACTGTTTTATGGGCTGAACTGCAGGTTTGGTCAACATTTAACATCCATTAAAGGGAAAACGGCTAAAGTGGCGTTACAGTTACAGTTCTAGGTAGTAAAGAAAGTTTTGTGAATGTAAACAAAGAATACATCATGTATATATACACATTGCAATCATTACTGCATTTACTTCCAGATAATCTCTGACAGCTTCATTTTTTTTTCCTCATGTGTGTCCGTGTCTCTGTCCAAGGAAGTTCCACCTTCGATAAATCAAACTCTCTCTTCCTCTAATCGTGAATCACGTGTCTATATTCCCGGGGAAACACCAAAAGTGAGTCTGTGAGTGTAACAGGAGCTTTACCGATTTATGACCCTGGACAGGAAGTCATCCAGGAAGTGTTCCTCTTCCTCTTGCCTTTCATCATACCATGGTCTCTGAGCCCGACCCTTTCCCGGTGAAGAAGTCCCAGAAGTTGGTGGTGGGCGACGGTTTTCCCTCCTCCTGCGGCGCCTGCCTCACCCAGATGCTGCTCTCGGTAGAGCTGCTCAGGCTGGAGCAGCTGCCTCCGCCCAGAGAGAGGCCCAGCGGGCCCCTGCGGTCCTGGGGGTCCGGGTCCGGGCCGTGGAGCCGGGAGGAGGAGTGGGCCAGGCTGAGCAGGTTGTGGTGGGAGTGGAACTGACGCATGTGGCGGATGGATTTACCTGCAGGGGCCTCACCTGCAGGGAGCCGACAAAATAAAACATTAGGCGTTCACACAACACTGAAAATTAACAAAATTTGAATTGTGTTCTTCGTTCTGGTACAAAAACAGAAACTAAAGACACTTTCAACTACACAATGTAAACATGGCTCTCTGTAAAAACTTTAATCTGGGTTCTTTTCATGCTCTTTATTTATAATATTTTTTTTTCCCTTCTGTCATAGATGGGCCAGATGTTGGTGATAAAAAAATAAAAGGTGATGTCTCCCTGTCACAGCTAGGTGGTGCTGCTGAAGCATTTATCATCCCAGCACAAACTCAAAAAAAGCCCCTGTCGAAGTGGAACCAAGGTCATTTCTCGTTACTTCCTGTTCTACAGCCAAGCTTCTGCTTTTGGAAACAGTGAAGCAGTTTTGTTTGTTTGATTTGAGTCTTTGATTTCCCTCCAAATCCGACTAGACCATCTGAAGCCGCTGGTGTTTGTTAGCCGATGGGTGGCGTACCGTATCTCGCCTCCTGCCGCTTCCTGTTCTGGTTCAGCTTCAGCACGTTGAGGAACACCTCGCTGGTCAAGCTTCCCTCGCCGCCGCTTCCATCAGGCGGGAAGAGGGGTGAGGGGGGCTCAAGGGGGGACAGACTCCCACTGGAGGCCCCCACAGAGTCCAGGGACGCCCCTGTGTCCCGACGACCCCCCGACTCGCCGCCACTCTCTGCCGTGAGATGGCTGCTGCTGAGAGGAGGCAAGAACAGCGTCAACTGGGCCGTACACGTTTTACAGGTGGGACTGTGACGGCGTCATGCTTACCTGAGTTTCCTACGTAGCAGGTAGTCGATGATGTCCGGGTCGGTCTGGATCAGACTCATCAGGACCTCCTGCTGCACCTCCGCAGACACCTGCAGAAACAAACATCATTTATCATTGTTATTTCTTTTAAAAATGCTGATGGAGGCGTTTGTGTGTGGGGGTAATCACCGTGAAAAGTCTCCTGTGGTTCTGGATCAGGACCAGAGTGACGCTGATGATGGCCGTGCTGTCCTCGATCCCCATCGACTGCAGACTCACCTCTCCTCTTTCCCTCTGCAGCAGGTTCGGCCCGAAGATCACCGCCAGGTTGGCCGCCGTCATCTTGTTTCCAGGAATCTGACGGAGGAGGGAGAGGGAGATGATGACGCTAAACTAAATCTGATTTTCTTTTTTCCAACTTAAAGATGACAAATACAAACAGACTGAGACTGAACAGAAGATGAAAGAAACTGGTTTTTAAAAAAATTTAATTCAAAGGGACGTCACACAAAGTCTGAAGACTTGAGGAGACCTGACCTCCTCGTCGTTGGTGCCGATGGTGTCCTGGGCGAAGCTCTGCACGGTGTGCAGCAGGGTGAGCAGGCGCAGCAGCGTGTCACAGTTGCATGGAGGCAGCAGGTGGAGGAGATGCTGCAGGTAGTGGAGCTGGTCGACCCCCCTCAGCTCTGCAGGAGGAGACGGCTTTAGTTCTCCCTGACTGCTCATGTTTACTGATGCACATTTAGAACTGCCAGGTTTTTCTTTTCATGTTTTTCCTTCCCACAGAATAAATTTGATTTGATTTCAACAGCACTCAAAATGCGGGTGAACGTACGGTTGGCGTGCAGGAAGGCGGGGTAGAGCTCTCTGGGCAGCAGGGGATCGGGCATGTCCCTCAGGAACTCTTTGAGCAGCGCCGCCACGTCGTGCACGCTGTGCTCCTGGTCCAGCTGGACGTCCACCCCCATGTCAAAGTCCTCCCGCAGCTGAGACACACAAATAATCACAACTGATGCAGAGGCATGCCAAACACACACAACATGAACGCACACAGAGGCCAAATAAAGGTGACTCCCCTGAACGAAGCCAAGCGGTTAATTTTATTCTTCCTGTTTGGCCCACGGCCTAAAGTGTGCTTTAGGTTTTGGGCCCTTTGCGTGACAAAACTTTCCTCACCTGTCGCACTCTCTTCTTGGAGCTTCCAACTCGGAAAATGCCCACAGTCTGCAGGCCTGGGGAGACAAACCTCGTTTTTATTGTTTAATCATAATATTTTTGAGGTGCTTTGTTACATGTGGGGAGCTAGAAACGCAGGCGCAGCCTCACCGTGGTTCTCGATGTGACTGCAGCACCTCTCCAGGACTCGGGGCACCTGCCTGTAGATGGGGTTCAGGCTCAGCTTGGTCTGTGTCCGCCCCTCCGACGAGCCGTTTCCCGCCGCCTTCTTCAGCTCCAGCTCGGCCGGGTGGGAGAGCTGCAGCGCCTCCAGCAAGCGGGACTGACTCTCCACCAGGTCGGAGATGGAGTCCACCGACAGGCCTCCCTGCAGCGAGGAGGCAGATTAAAGAGACACAACAGAAGAATGACAAAAGGAGCCAAAAAACAGATTAAGAACGATTCTCGCTCCAGTAAAACGAGTCAGATTTATTCCGTCTGGACCATGAAGGATGACGACAGAGGAAGACGCTGACGTTTAACAGGGACGTGAAGGAGATGAACAGGCCAAACATTTAAAGGGGATGAAGAAGGCATGAAGAAAAGGCTTAAAGGTGGAAGGAACATTTTAAGACGAATGACAAGACGGAATTTGCCACCTAATAAATATTTCAGCCAACATCACAGAAATGACGAACGGCTCGTCTTTGACCTGCCAGTGAGGAGGAATTTCCAGGAGCTCCGAAACGAGAGGAGAGAAGACTCTGAAAGAACTTTTCTCCACAAGAGAATAAGAAAACGACAATAACCATGTGAATATGAAGTTTGCCTCATTTTGGTCGTTCATTTTCTACCGATCATCTTCTCGTCTGTAATAACAATAAAAATATAATTATATCAGCTGCCAACTGATCAGTGAACTGGAACTGAGAGAGACATTCAGTTTAAGTGAAACTAAATTACAGTTTTTAGTGGTGAGGAGAGCATTCAGCTTATCACCTCCTAGAATTTACCGGCTGCTCCTGGATTTTTAGGAAAATAAAGCAAGTTAATGGCCCCACTTAGCTGCAGGCAGCAATTACAGTCAGCTGTAATACTGTTGAACCACAGATGATTAATTGTGTCGTTTGTTTTTTCCTTTTTCTTTGGCTTGTGATTACACAACGTCAGTTGTGTGTTAGATGTTAAACTGAGAAATTCTCCAACTAGAAAATGACAAAACATAAATATGTGAGCTGCTCTTTGCTGCTTTCAGACAGTTTTTTCTTCCTGTTGTCTGTTTTTTTTTTTATCGTCTACTTTCTCTCTTTCATGCACGAGCATTTTGCAACTCATCCAGGTTACCTCAAGACTCCACTGATTATTCAAAGATGATCATCATTCGAGTTAAACTTTGAATGGAGGAGACGTAACGTATCGATGAAATAATAATATGGATCAGATGATTTGGTGCGCTGTTTTTACTGTGCAGCTTTTTCAGGTGCTGCACTTGAACGGCAGGAATAATACTCATTACCAGCTCAACGTAACGACCGTTTCCAGATTAGATGGAGGGAATTGCAGGGTGTGATAGTGACAGACACACACACACACACACACACACAGGACCAACACAGCAAACACACAACTGTGGAAATTGTGAGGAATTTGTTGTCAGAATGTTTACAGCAGGAGATGCAGCCAGAGATTACCAACCTACACACACACACACACACACACACACACACACACACACACAAAGACAAACAAAGTTTTTGCCAAAAGCAGGGAAAAATTTCAGGACTGTTGTACTTGGAGCAAGGTCAAAGGTCACGTAAAGACCAAAGGCGACTTTATGAAGCAACTCTAAAACAGTTTTCATTCTTGTTGCTTTAAGTGTGTAACTGTTACTTTTGTCCTAATAATCCGAACTGTGCCGTTTTGGGGATGTGTTCAGTCTCACCCTCCTCTGTCCTCGGCCGGTGTTGTCCATAAACGTGGGCGACAGCGGTTTGTTCTGGTTTTCGAAAACCGTCGCCGGGGCCACCGAGTTGGCGGACGGCGAGCCAGAACTCCCGCCCGTGATGGACGGGGCGCCGACCAGGGGCTTGTTCCCGTTAAAGAATTGACGCTTCTCGGCACGGAAGCGCAGGATACTGGCCTCCAGGTCCAGGCAGTCGCGCCGGCTCTCCTTCAGGGCGTCCTGCCGCAGCTTGTAGGCCCGGTCGTTGGCGATGACCTGGGAGAGGGGGATGCCGAACGCCTTCGGAGCCGATTCTGAGGGAGGAGGAGATGAAACAGGAGCAAAAAGGAGACGAGTGAGACATGAAAAGCCAAAAGGAGATAGTTTATATCTAACTGAGTGCTAGTGGTGCACTTTGATCTCTGCAATTTGCAACTTGAAATTTTATTGTTGAGGCAAAGATGGTAACTTTTGTCCTGAATTGAACTCCAGAGTTTTTTAAAAAAGGACGTCAGTGAATAAAAATATCTCCCAGTATTTCAGGAAGAACTGATAAAAGCAGCGTGTGTGAGTGTTTCCGTTTGGTTGCTTTCACAACAGTTACCATAACAGGGAGCCGTGTTGTGTTAGCAAACTGGCAGAAATCAGGCCTGGATGTTTGGAAAAAAATGAAATAAAATCTGTCTTCACCTCGAAAGCCCGACAGAAATGATTAAAGCGTTCTCAGTGTCTCCATATCAGGAAAACCTTTCAGAGGAGAAATACACATATTTGGTATTTTTTTAATCTATTCAGATCCCACAACATCTGAGCTGAAATTGCCTCATTTATTTGAAGCCTCATTTTAAATGTTGAATTGAATAAATCCTTAAGTAGACATCTTAAAAGATGAGCAATATTTGAATAATTCTTCATTGTTTTGTTGAAGTGTTGAAAGAACTATTATCAGAATAGACTTGTCATCTTTTTTGGGGGGTGGGGGTGTTGTTGTAAATCAGAGTCTGGAGCAGAACTGGTCTTATTTTATTTTCAGAACACATTTCTGTCTGCTGAGCTTTTATCTTTTTATATATTAATTTATTTTTAGAAATAACGGGCGGACTAATGAGGAGTTACAGGTCTGTGGAGACAGCTCAGAAAGACTGCGTGAACTAAACCAGCCGTAATTTTCTCAGAATGTGTCATGTGATTTGCTGTGAAGTAAAATATTTCACATCAATAAAACTCAGACAGAGGTGGACAAAAATGACTGATGATGAAATCGATGTGCAAGTGTGTTAAATTTCGAGCGCAGAGAGGAGGAGGAGGTTGGAGAGGACGAGCGGTATAAGAAGAGTCTGGATGGATGTGAAGAGCAGGTTAGGGAGGGATAACCAGATAATCCTGTTAGAGCGGCCACAGTCACAAGCCAGACATCACACTGGGACCGACGCACAAACACGACCTTCATCACCGCAACCATTCAGGCTTCGCTCCGATCTGGCACAGCCAAAAGGATTAGATCGAGAACAGCAACAACAAAAAGTTGGATGACGAAACAAGTCAGACATTTCCAAAAGCAAAAAGACGATCGTCTGCAAAGAGTTGCACACAAAATGCTTTGAGTTACAAAGTATTTTGTGTTCCTTTGAAACAAGTTTGTCTGATAACTTTCTCTACACAGAAAAAAATGTAAATATAAAATGGACATAAGATATAAAATAACTGTCAGAGACTCAAACACAGAAACAGACTCTTCGGATTCTACATTTGTCACTCACATGTCGGCACCCAGAAACACTGAGCAGATTAATCAGGCTGCGTCTAAACTTACACACTCACATTCAAAGAATCGTGAACACACACACGACAACACACACGTGCACACGCTCACACCGCGGCGAGGAGAGTCCCAAGCAGGTCAGACAGCCGAGGCGGACTGGCAGGACGCCCTGCAGAGGCCTTAAGGCTCAGGTGGTGTGACTGGAAACTGTCACCCTTCTGTTAATTAAACTGCATCTCAAACACACAAAGATTAGTGTACGGTGGTTGGAAATGTATTTCTGCTTCGGTGCTTTCAATAAAAATGAAACTCACTTGAATTAAAATACGTATGATTTATTCCCATCTCCACTGGAGGCTGCGAGGCGAGAAATTTGTTGATAATTATTTCTGTACGGGGAAATTAAAAACATCAGCGGCTGCCTTTTTTTTTTTCTTCCTCCACCTGGAGTTTAAAACATGAGTCATTTGGCTCTTAAGAGCTATCACACTTTTTCTCCTCACACCTACACCACCCAGAGTAACCCGGTGCATTTAAAAACAAACTGCTCTGACCATCAATAGCTGGTTAAAGATGTTTGACAGCGTCAGTTCTCGGCTTCTTATTTGTGCAGATCTGATCACTTCTCTTTGCCTTAATTTTGAAATTACTTTTAATTTGGGCCTTCTGGAATTTAAAAAAAAAAAAAAAAAGTTCTTTTTCATCCTTTCAACTTTGAATAATTGAGTAAATATCTCAGTTTTTACTTAAATTTTACAAAATTCAAACAAAAATATAGAACTTCCCAATAAAAATGAGTTTATGGAGTCCAAAACAGACAAAATGTAAAGTGAGATCATACATAATTATTAATTACTAACGTGCTCAGTTTTATTCTTGACTTATTGAATGATCTTTTGCTGCCTTTCGTTTTTTGAGGGAACGTTTTCTAAAATCCAGTTTCCACATTAAAGGTAAAACGAATGTGTCTGACTGCTTTCTGCCTGATTTCTGAGGAATTCCACGCTTTCTTCTTTAATGTTTCGGAGTCTCATGGGGAGTCTGTTGCTGGAAGACTGAAGGAGTTTTATATTTAGATGTCACCACACAAGCAGCTGGACGATGATATTGGTCCTCGGGGCGGCTTTGTCAATTTTAGTTATCACAGATTGCCGCCCCCCCCCCAGCTTCTGACCATCAGCTGACCTTTTTTCCTGCAACACAAAGTCTGAAGAAGCTGGAGGGAAGCCAAAGCTGCAGCTCCAGAGGCTCATAAAAACTCAAGGTGGAAGAAGCCCTTTCTGAAATGCCCATTTTGGCCGTCGCAGAGATAGGATTGTGTTTTTGAAACAAACAAACAAAAAAAAACCAAAAAAAAAAAACCCTCCACCTTCTCAGCTCCACCTAACATTTGCTTTAAATGTTAAATATATTTCAAATGTGGTCCTTTTCATCATACGATGTGTCTCACAGGTTCTCCAAGAGGATTTTTAGGAGGAATCAAAAGGGGTGAAACCAACACAATGAGATGATGACACGACGACACAACAAGATGATGTGGCGGCTTCGTTTGGAAAAAAAAAAAGAGGGGGGGGTTTCCAGAAAATACTTGGCAGGCATCGACACAGTGACGGCAAACCGAAGAGGAAATATATACCACGACCTGCTGCAGCCTGCGTCGGCAGACGACTCTGCTTTTTATTCTGCTTTTAATGCTTTTAGCTCATCGTAGACTCACACTACGTACAGCAGCCTTCACCTGGGAATAACTGTTGTGTATTCACACACACACACACAACGTTTAGCCGTGTCATTGTCAGTAATCCAGTTGCAGTTAATCTGCTACCTGCCGATCCCTGAAGGCTGCACCGTCACATCGGAGGCCGAGCCGGCAGGAACGCTGCCAGGCCCCAATGTTCTGTTTTCATTAGCAGAGTTAGCTCCAGCTAAGTCCCTGCAGGCTGGATTTACAGACCTGTGTCTGTGTGTGTGTTTTGGCTTGAACCTTGCCCTGCTGTGATAATCACCTGGGAATAGAGAACATCTGAGTTTGGGGTCACATTGGCGGCTCGGAGAGAGAAGAAGAAGAATTAAGTAGAAAAAAAAAAAATCTAAATTTTATGAACTATAAAGAAGAAAAGGGCAAATAAATAACTAAATTTCAATTTCTACAGAAAAGTGTAGGCACCCTGAGCCTGATTTATTTATCTTGTATTAATAACTTTCTGGATTTCTTTAATCTGTAAAATTGCAGCTATTCAATTCATTTGCTAAATCACAACTGTATTTTAAAGGATTTTATATTTCTTTTCCAGCATTAACAGCCGTTGATGTGTAAAGAAGGAGAAAAAGGTTGTATTGTCCTAATTCTAACGAGAAGACAAAACAAAAGTCTGCTGGAGAAAGTTCCTGCTGACTGATGGGATGTTTTCATTTTATGCTGAACTCCTCCAGACATTCGCTATGCAACGTTGGCAAAATTTACATTTTTAGCTTTGGCTACTCAAAATTCGATTGTATAGTTATAAAAGAGGACACAAACTAGAGGTGGAGATGAGATGATGACACAATGTGAATGTGACACACTGTGTTTGCGTACGCAGCGTGACTGTGCAGTCTGAGTTGATTCATCATTTTAAAAAACAACTGGATGAAACAGCCTGAGTGAGTCAGTCTGCAGCTCTTCTGCTTTGTAAACACCGTCTGAAGGACAGGCGGCCCGTCGGTGGGCGTGCGGTCACAGGGAAACACATTCACATGGGAATGTGGATGTGGCTTTTTAAAAAGGACCAGCAGCGGCCTCACCTCGCTCTTTCTTCTCCTTAGAAAATGAGTCGAACTTCCTGCGTAGTGATTTCCTCCTCTTGCGTATTTCTGTGGGGAGAAAAACACAAAAAGAAAAAATCCACCGTGAATAAAAATGTTGATACTCAAGCATGTGAAACATTGAGGCCTGCGTGCCCTTCATTTAATTTGACACATCAGCGCGCAGTTCTTTTTTGTGCATTTCCATTTCTGTTGCTCGTTGAGGAGATCTCATCTGTACATGAAAGAAATAATCATCTCCCGCTTTAGATGAGCTCTCTCTCTCCAACGCACAATTAAACCGCCCTCATTGTGACCTTTTACTCTTTCAGTTATTATCTTTAGTCCTGAAAGCATCTACGTCTTCCTCGGCTCTATGAATAGCGTGAAGCTTTTGAATAGACTGGACCTTGTAGTTTGTTTGAATAGCTCTTAGCCTAATGGCTGTACTGGCCAGAACAAAAGGCCGAGGTCTGTATACATGTCCATCTCTTCATGTCATGTAAATATATTTAAAGGGGCTCCGTATAAAATAAATGAATACAAATATTTCTAAAGAGCGCATGTTCTCCCTTTCACGAGCTATAACTTATTATTTTTAATATTCAATCTGTGCACAGTTTGGATTTTCCTGCTTCATGCAATTAAGTGTAAAATTCAACGCTCGACATGCAAAGAATGCAAACAGCAGCGTTACAAATGAAGCCGTAAACGCACACACGGATGGAAAACTCTATTTATGAGGAACATGTGTATGCTTCGCTGCAAAAGTTCGATTTCATTTCACTTTTTCAACATTTCAACGCAGGTTTCTGTCGAATAGTCGATTGTTTGGGTTCGTAGAGCTGCTGTTTAAAAAAAAACTGAGAAATGAAAATGCACAAATTCAAGGTTCGGTCTGTTCCCTATTAAGGAGCGAATGGAGATCGTTACAGTCGAAATATTCATCTGTTGCTCTCTTCGCTCGTCATCAGGACAATTCTGCTGAAAAACTGGTGGTGTTTATGTGCTAATGCCTGTGGGTGTTTGTGTGCCGTCAGGATAAAAAGGGTCAAATTCCCATGACTACAGGAAATGAAAGTTTATTTCCAAAGTGCGTGACCCCTCCCACCACACACACGCCACCTCCAGCTCAGGCTGATCTCCTAAAAGCAACACACACATGTATGAACTCAGTGATTACATAACCTACATTCACAGGACTAAAGACACACAAAAGGAAAACAAACTCGAGGCTTCCAAGGCTCGCATACTTTCCCCGACTTTTGCATCATTACTTGGTTGGAAAAGTTGGACTTGAATGCATCACGATAACACACACAAAAAAAAAACAACATGAATGAAACGCTCTCCTTCTGTTTTCACAGCTTAGCTTTTGATTTGGAGCTTTAACAATTCAACACCTGCTGATGAAAGATAAATAAGGCGCAAAATTCATTTGACAACACAACAGACTGTTTGGGGTTAAAATAAATATTGTGTCAGGGTCAGAGGATGTTTGTTACCATGGTTACAGCAATAAACACCATGTTAAGGTCACGGGACAGTTGTAGTTCGGGATAAGAGAAAACAAATCTGTTTGAGACGTGGGCCAAATGCCCTCTGACCTCTGACCGACACAAATTTTCTTCCTCTTGATTGACAGACGTCAGGAAGTTTAACTTATTCAAGGAAAGCAATTTGAAAACAAACGAGGAAACAAGTGAGAAAAAGAAAGTGAGGGAACAAATGAGATGAGAGCACACGGGGCCGTGCGTCCAAAGAAACTGGAGAGGATTCCTCTTTCAGCTGAAGCAGCGAGAGGAAAGACAGTAAAGAAAGATCTCTGTGATATAAGAGAATAAGTGGAGGAGAAAAAAACAAAAACAAAAAAAGCCCCGTGGGCAAAAGTAACAGAAGCCTGAGATGGGTGAGGGGGGGGAGGGAGGGGTGGGGGTGATGCTGAGACCGTGAAAGGCCGAGCGGACTCTCATCCCGGGGGAGAAATCGAGGGAGAAGATTCCCACACTTACTGAAAGAGCTCTTTGTCTGCAGGCCAGATGTCTAAATTCTAATGAAATTAAAATACAGAGCACATAAAGATCTTCACATTTTTTTTAAGTAAAAAAAAAAAGAAACAATAATCAGAAATGATTTAAATGAAGCTCGTCTGCAGAAAGAGAAACTGTTGATCTGTAGAAAACAGCCCAGATATTAAATCTGTGTTTTCATGATGTTGATCGTTTGATGATTCTGAATAAAAATCATCGTCCGCCTCTTCCCACCACCTAACAGCATCATTTCCAAAGAAAGCGAGGAGGGGATGTTTGTTTTGTTCACAGGCCTCCCTCCCTCCCTCCCTCTCTGGGTGGGTGGTGTCCAAGTTGTGAGGCTGCTGCTTACAAACCACAAATTTAAGTCTTTCTCCAATCAGGGAACACATGGCGCCCAGTCTGGAATAATCGGACGGCCGAATCGGATCGACGAAATGACGAAGAGGTCGATCCATCTGACAGGTTCGAGCAGCAAGCAGGAAGCGATTCCAACCGTTTTCCCATGAAGTTTGCCTTCTTCCTGAACCCTGTCCTGGTGGGAGACGAGCATGATTTCCCAAAAGCCGGCAGAGTCTCACAGGATGCTCGCCGGTCTCATCGAGTTTCTTTAAGATGAGCGAGTGATTACAGATAATTCAAGTCCCATTTGTCTTCCCCGTTCTGTTTTGGTACGGCACGTTGGTGCTGCGGGTTCGAACCCCGGGCCTGGAAATAGCCTGACGACCTGATTATGGGTACAGATGATCGATGGGCATTTTATTGTGAGACTTTGGTTAAAAGTCGTTAAAAGCCATTTAACATGCATTTCCCCTCACTACTGCCTTGAATATCATGAAATGAGTGTTTACAGATATCCCAAGAATGAAATAAAGATTTTGTGATATTTAAATAGTTCAATTTGATTTGATAGTTCACAGACTTCTCACATTTACACGCGTCTGAAATGCTCTTTGGATCACACACGGATGGAGCTTTGAGAAAGAGTAAAGTGGTTGTACTCCGTTTTTGGCGGTTCAGACGTCGGGGGAATTAAAATGTCCAGCTGCTGATGAGGAACAATGGATGTTTAACTATGCGGAGAGAAAAGCAGCTTGCATACCGTGTGGTCCCGCAGGAATAAAGCTACTGACAGATAACACACACATCAATTCTGAAATCAGCTGTGTTTGTTTCTCCAAACTACCGACCCCTCGGCCTCCCCGAAGGTGTCTGAGAAATTAACGGCCTGTTTGTGAAACTATCTGGCTTTATTGGCCGGATTTAGTGCTTCAGAGTTCAGACGGATCAGGCGATATTTCAAAGTGGGGAGTAGAAGAGCAACTGTTGCGAAAGTAAACAGCAGCGGAGGAGAAGTTTCCAGGTATTTCCTGCTGTTACTGGAGATTAATGTTCGACAGAGTTTGGTTTGCGTCTGTGTTGCTGTCCATTTGTAACCGCAGATATCACAAAAGACAACAACAACAACACCGCTTGTGTGTTTAAAGTGCTTAAATTAACCTTCATTTGAGCTGAAAAATGTTCATTCCTAACAGTTGTATCTGCTTCTTATCTGAACGAGATCCAAAACAGACTCAGAGATGAGAAATGATCCACTGAAACGAGCTCTCTGGAGATATTAAGTGAGAAATGTGCACCAATAAACACACTTAGCATCCTGCAACCTTTGGTTATCATGTCTGAAGGCTCGGGGGAATAATATTAAATCTCATCTCTCTCTGCAGGAAAAGCAGCAGACAAATTAAAAAAATATCTGATATTTTTTGGGAAAATGACCACAAGAGACGAGAATGTGGGCTAAAATGTGCAGTAACACAAGTTTGTCGTCGTACCTCGTGGGATGCTGATCTTGAAGTCCAGGTCCCGCTCCTCCAGGTGGTACAGCGCCACTTCCTGTAACCTGGCCCGCTCCAGCTCCGACAGGCTCTGGATGGGCACCGGCTGCAACCGCACGCTCTGACCCAACATGGTCGCCCACGTGTGGTCCCCCTGCCGAGAGGTTGGCGGGGAAAGAACGTAAAGGCCGTTAATCACAACCAGCTCACACACTTTTATCTATGTACAACAAATTTTCTGCCAGCAATTTAACCATAAAAGACGAAACGGGAATCTGTGCTGGCTGTAATCAGTCAACATTATCAACCAACCATCAAGTTGTCAAAGGAGCAAAACCCTAAAAAGGCAAAACAGAAAAAAGCAAAAAAGGGACTCATCAGCACTCAACTCCTAACAAGACATCAAGCTTTAGGCTACAACATGTTTCCCTGTTGGCCAAATAATTTTCAACATCTAAGTGTTCTTATTACAAAATGTCAAGAGGTCAAAATCAAACCTTTTCCTTCCTCGGTAGCATCGTAGCTTTAAGATTTAATGTTCAGGGCCTTTGTCCTTCGAGACAAACATGAAAATAAAAAGACGCCGTGGTTTTTTGGTCGTTCATTTACTTCTGAGCTTTTTAAATTTTCCTTTGTCTGATGTCCTTCACATTTCTGCACGACGATTGTTAGTGTCAGTCTCTGGAGAGCTGCTCCCATTTAATACTCGAGGTGTGGATATAAAACCGAGTGCAGCCTCGTCACGTCTGAGAAAACAGCCTGGAATACCACATTTACCAGACAATCACAACACAAAGTGTAAGAGTAGCTTTAGCAAACAGAGAAGCAGGATATCCTGCGCAATCAAGCAATCGTTTTAATATTACAGTCGATCCACACAAACACAACACCACCACACTGACAAATATTAGTGGGTGAAAACATTTGTGTCTCCCACTGGACGGATGGAAATTGTTATGTTGTCCTTTCTCTAATCTGAAACAGATGTGTTTCATTTTTATTTTTTCCTGCATGGACCTGTTGAGTTCATGCAATTATCCGACTGGCAGAAATGTTTTAGCCGGCTGAGCTCCAGTTAATGAAGTTTGGGAAGGCAACGGTGCGACTTGACCTTCTTTTCTTTTCCCCACGCAAAGATTGTTCTGGTTTAATCTTTGTTTTTATAATTTAAACCGTCAGGGTTCGAACGGTGATTTAAGCCAACGTTTGTCTGAAGGCTTCAGGTAGACAGGGAGCACTAAAGACGGAGCGATAACAGAAAGAAGAAAAAAAAGAAAACAGAAACGGAGTCGGAGGGAAAGCCTGAGGGAGTGGAGGCGGTGTGTTTGATGGAGTGATGCTGCGACCGCGTGCTAACAAGATCCAGATCTGAGGTCTGTGTCTACTGGAGTAAAAAGTGAGTTTAATTCATGTGTGGACAGGCACCCGTTCAGAAAACATGATGCAGATACTGAATAAAGAGCAGGAATCCTCAGAAATGATGATTTCACCGCTCACATCTCGACTTTCTTCAGGATGGCGTATTTAACAATGTGCTGAATTAAAGTTTAAAAAACACACACATGCAGACTTCTGCTGCTCCTGATCACAAAATCTCAGCCTGCCGTGCTACATTCGCTTCCTCCCACATGGGAAACGACGGAAATGTCGCCAGAAGCAGCCAGAGTCGGAGATCTGGCACATTTGGGAACTGAGACTGATACGTTACAATGTGCGGTGAGAGTTTCATCATCGTGTAAAAGAGTCAGACAATGCCCTGAATTTCCTCCCGAAAAACTATTCCAGGATTTATTACCTTGAGCCACAAATGAAAGCTTTACTGTTCTGAGCCCTGATGGACCTCTTCCACAGTCTGCGTTCCCCCACACGGCCTCAGCACTTACAGGAAGATGCTGCGTTCAGGGGGGCTCAGCGTCTCCACATGTCTGTAATTGAGAGGGCCTCTCTCGGCCCCCACAGTGCAGCCTGATTGGGGGAAGATTGCTCGGGCCTTAATGCTAAATGTAGCCAGACAGAGCGCTGAAGCTGAAACCTGTCTAGAGAAGAGAACTTCTGCGTCGTAAACATTTCCGTTCTTCTGTTTGTACGTTCATCCAAATATGAACAGCTTGACACGTCGTTCCTCAAACGTAAGCAGCTGGTTATTTTAGCTGAAGCTTAATGATGGCGCTGGCATCGCTGATCACTGTTGTTACATAACGTGCTCGACGCTCTGCGATTTGGCAATTTCATTTTTAATCAGCGACTCTGGTGTGGAATATTCTTGAGCCAGTCGGACGTGAACTCAGATCTGATGCGCTGCGGTCACACTATTGTCAGTCACTCGGCCTCAAACATGACGGATTTGCTTTACTTATGTGTGTCTAATGTGCTTCATCAAGTGTTGTTTGGCCTCTTTGTTGTATTTGTTTTTTGTGTGGCGAAAACACGTCAACACATTCAATTCAGTATATTTTTGACCAAACTGCTGTGGTGCCTCAAACCTGAGGGGGGGGTCATCTCATCCCAGTTTTCAGAGATTCAAGATTTTCTGTCCAGTTGTGCGTCAGTAAAAAAGGAACAATGAAGTTAGACAATTCAAATCACACAATGTGACGGGGAAATGGAAGCTGCAACACAAAAACAAATGCACACAATCTGTCGGCTGTACAAGTTGTTCAATGGCTTTTGGAAAAATAAAGATTGCCTCTCTCTACTCAAAATAGTAAAACATTACTTAACAAGAACAAGAAACTTTAGAACGGAAACAAAAGAAAGTTATTCAGCTTCAGATTCCGTTGGTTGCTGGTGTGGCTGTCCAATCGAGTGTCCGCCATTTTGTCCTGAATTTGTAAACCGCCGTTTTCATGAAGTGACTGAATTAAAACATCCCCAAGCCCCAAAACATCCGAACGAACATGTTTCTGTCACTGTTTTTTAAAAATGAGCTAAAAGGCTAAACGTGTCTGTGATTACACACGTTTTTGTGTGCAGCGATGATCCCCCAATCATCCAAGTGGGCCAACACAACGAAGACAAAAATAAATTACGGTGGAAGTTACCGTGTTAATATTTGTTCCACATGAAGTCGTGAACGAGCTCATATTGTGTTGTGTCTCCTTGAATTGACTTTGATGTGCAACAATCTCATTTTGCCTCATGTAATCTGAGATTATTGCCCCCCTGGATTATGACATGACAGACCAGAGCTCATGTGTGATTAAATTTCTGTCTTATCACATTTTTGCCTTTAATGGCACAAACACACACACACACACACACGTTGGTCTTTCTCCAACTACAGTCTTCACTGCGGCCTTTACGAGCTTTTTGCTGCTTTGCGACAGTAAAAGTTTACCGAAAGCTCTTTCAAACAAGTCGGGATCAAACTAACAATACATCAGCTGACCTGCTTCTCCCCTCACGGCTCATTTCTCACCTCAGCGCTCGAGGAGAAGTCCAGATCTGGTTTAAGAAGCAGGAATGACGCACGAGTCCGTATCAGAAAGATAAACGGACTGTAAGTTAGCTCATTTTAAAGGTTTATGAGCCGCTTGGTGAGTCAGATGAGTCATCGTCTCACTTCCTTCTGTCTGATGAGAACATTAGTGTTTTCATTTCATTAATTAGGCGCCGCGGCCGGTCTCATTATGAAGCTCTCAAGAACACATCACAACTGGGCCTTGGGTGCATTAGTATTCAGAGGTACACACACACACACACACACACACACACACACACACACACACACACACACGTCAGACAGGCAGCACTAATAGGCCCCTTGGCAGCTCTAAAGTCTTCAGGCTGAGCCACAGAGATGCAGCAGCCCTGTTGTGTCACTTCTGACTTAAGTGGTGCACACAAACACACACACTTATACCCAGACAGTTTAGAAGGGGATGACAAACGCTGACAAATGTGCGAGCGTGGCGTGTTTTTGTGCGTTTGCGTTTCAGCGCTCAGTCAAAAACGACACCAAAAGTTTCATTCAAACTTAACGTGGCCGTTTTCTCTAACACACACACACACACAATTTTGTTACACAACTCCTCCAGCCTCATTTTGCAGGAATTAATTGTGTAACCTTGTTTACTGCCCTAAAAAAAAAAAAAAGAAAGTGTTTTTGAATGTGGCAAATTTTATCTAATAGAGCTCCTGTAAGTTTTAAAAAAGGCAATTTGTGTTTTCCAAAATAATAAAAACAACCCCAAAAAAGAAGAAGCAGCTCATATTATAAATAAATCAAACGTTTGTGTGATTCTGGACTGATTCAACAAACTAAAGTCCTGTCAGAAAACAATTCATTTACTGGTTATCACAAAGCACATTCAGATTTGACAGTTGAATTAATCAAAACCTCAGCTTCAGAATTTACTGAATATCAGTTAAATGTTAGTGTAGTTTCAAAATACAAACATGAAGCAGAAACAAAAACACTTTTCTTATAGCGTAACTTACGCAGTTAAAATCCCCGTCAGCTTCGTCTATCCAAACTTCGCTCAGACACTCGAGCACATCTCAACACTGAGCTGAATGAGAGGACCAGCAGCTGAAGTAGCAAGTGAGCGAGGGAGATAGAGACAGACTGAAAGAGAGAGAGAGAGCGAGAAGGGGAAGGTTGGGGAGTGAGTTAGATTAAAAAGAGGAGGAGGAGCGTCACATGCTGACTTAACTTCCAGAAGCTGAAAACGTAAACACAAGAGGAGGAAAAAAAAAAAAAAAAAAGGAGGAGAGACAAAAGGCAGGAGGGAAGAACAGTAGGAAGCAAGGATGGAAGGAAGTAATGAGGAGTTAGGAGGCAGGGAAGTAGATATGAGAGAGGAGACAAAGAGCCGGGAAAGAAAAGGAAGAAGTGAGGGGAAGGAAGAAAGGAAGTGAGGAAACGAGGCAGCAAGGGTGGAGCGAAGGAAACAAAGTAGGACATTAGGATGTAGGGAAGGAGAGAGGGAGCGAGGAAGTGAATTCATAAAAAGGAGAGGAAGTCGGGAAAGGCAGCAGAAGGAGGCAGGAGGGAAGGAGAGAGAGAAGTGAATGAGGAAAGTAGATAAGGGTGAAGGCAGGAACAGAGGAAGGAGGAGATAGGGAGCAATTTAAGGAGGTGGGACAGGAGGAGGTGGGATAAGGGAAGGAGAGAAGGACACAGGGAGGAAGAGGTTAGGAAAGGAGAGCAAAGAGGGAGCAGAGGAAGAGAGAGAAGGAGAGGTAAGCCCAGTGGGAGAGAGAGAGGAGGATTAAACGGCGGGATAAAAGCTCTATAAAAAGGACAGGAGGAGGGAAGGGAAGGAGAGAGGGAAGGAAGCACTGCACCGAATCAGCTGATCTAACTCTGCGAGCTGACTGACTCTTTTTATTTCTGACTGAAAAAATATTCCATCTTTTCTTCTGTCCGTCTCAGGTGGACAGTTAAATGTGACATTATGTTTGAGTCATTTTTGTGGGATTACAGTGATAATCTGCAGGAATTACAGTGAATCAGCACCTGGCTGAGTTCGGCCCGTCAGTGTTTGCTGCCGGAAAATTCAGGCCTGCGATTCAGATTCTGTGTGTGTGTCTGTCTGTCTGTGTGTGTGTGCGCGCGTGTTTGTGTCAAAACAAGCCTGGAAAATGTCTGTCAGCACTCCAGCTGTGTGACCCAAAACATGGATGACACGGCGACCTTCTGACCTCTCAGTCGGACCCCGACAGAGTTCAGGTTTCATGTCCCCGACTTTCTAATGAGGTCGGACGGGTAAACAAGTCAGGACACAAAGCTTAAGAGGCGCGCGCACACACACACGCACACAGGAGGGAGACTAAACAAAAACAGTTGGAAAATTAGGCCGGACAAAAACTCTGACGGCCTGTTCTTCACTTCTCGCTGCCAAAAAGAATATACACCGAGTTTAACTTTAACTCTAAAATTTACAATCCAAACAGCAGCTGGGTCCAGAACAAATATTTGGGTCTGGACTGAAAAAGGATGCAGACTTCAGTCTTTGCATGTAAATGATGCATTTGGTTGGTAAGAGCAGAGCACCGTCCCGGTCAGACTGCCATGGAATCACACCCAAGACGCTAAAATTCAAATGAAACCCCTTCAGACAACCTCTTATTAAACGTTTGAATATTCTATCAAATGAATGAAGACAATGGCCCTCATGTAATGTGCTTATTACTGTAGAACTAATCTTGACTTGTGACCTTTGACCTCTGGCCTGTCCCTTTTTTTTTTTTTCTCCCCCCCATCGATTTCATGGATCTCACACGCCGGTTGGTCCGTGTGTGAGTCAGCTCATTCCAATCGTCTCCTCTTCCGGCTTCTCCCCATCATCTTTGATCCCACCGGCTTCCTGTAACTGCGCCACACATTTCCAGGTGAAAGGTCACGCGTTTGGGCGACGCGGTGGCGTATCTCATGTGCTGACTGCGGCTCAAAAAACAGGATGGATGATCAATGGGCGGCACACGCCCCACAGTGACACTCGCCACCGAGGCAGGAAATCTGTGTCAGGGCATCACGATGAACTTTAAACGACCACGCCACCATCTACAGGCCAAACTTGGTACAGCAGGACTCCACATTCTGTCCTCCCATTCATCCCAAATACGACTTTCCAAGAGTCAAGATGTGTTTTTCCTAAAGTCAAAGAACGCAGAGAGCATTTTCTCATGTACTTCTTAACCTTGTTGGCAAAGCAGAAAAACCACAAAAGTGCCAGTAAACGTTGTTGTTGGTTTTTTTTTTTTTTTTTTCCTTAAATAGCAGAAAGCATACCAGGACACTAATCTGGTGTCTGGTCCTTTTCCAGCAACTTTAAATGAGCCTGGATTTGAAATTAAAGTCAAAGTTGTCCACATTTTCTGTTGGCCCTTTTTTTTTTGCTGCGTCCTGTCGGGACGTGTCGTGAAAATAATCATTAACAGGGAGAGTCAGCGTCCCTGCTGCTGACAGTGTGACACTCCAGCTCTCTAATATCCATCATCACGTCCAGGACAACACAGATTCTCCTCCTTCAAAGCATTTACTCGTTCGACAGACACTTTAATCTGCAGCACCTTCCCAGGAGGGACATCAGAGCAGCGATGGAAAGGCCAGGCAGCGCAGAGGGCTGAAGCAGACTGTGCAGATTAAATCAGCTTTGTGTGCGTCCATCCACATCAGAACGCACAACTGAGCTGCAGCGTCGCTGTGGACCAAACATTAACTCAGATACACGCAATCTAACAATCTAATTCTGTGGAAAAAAAATATTACATCATAATAAGTACATCTGCCTCTAATTGGTTTATTGCTTGCTACCACAAAAGCCAATTTCTCCTCCGTCAAAATAAGACAATAAGATGAAACAAGAAAAAAATAAGACATGCCCTGAACGGTTTGGCGCCGCGGCCTTCAGACGACGCGCTTTGAGCCGTAAAAACAGACGCCTGAAACTCTGAAGTGGATCTCACTCTCCTGGGCCTGAAGACATAAACATCACTTACACTAAAAGCCAAATTTGAAGGGGATTTTTTTTTTTTTTTTTTTTTTAAATACCTCTGTGCCTGGACAGGAAGAAGTTTTCCAGCTGATTTTTCTCAGGTAACTTGGTCACCTGACTCGTCAGCCTGTATTTTTGTCCACACAATGAGGTGAAATTACTTCCTGCAAGTTATCACCGTTTATTGCTTTATCAGGGAAGGTAACTTTGCCCTTTTAGCTCCGTCTTTGGTCTCCAACGCTAGCTGTTCACTCAGTTATACAAAAATAGAAAAGCTGAGGTCTCAGTTTGATTTTCTTTCCTGCATGTCCGTCTCTCGACACTTATCCTATTAAAATAAATCCCAAAACGGTCAGTAAATGTCATTAAAGGTTGTGTTTTTGTCTGACAGTCATCAGAAGAGTTATTTAATGTCCCCGCTGAGATCAGAGTCCAATTGGGATTGTTTTCAAGTTAAAGATTGTGCTTCACCTCAGATGACGTTCCCACCTTTTTTATAGCACCTGTAAAAAAAAAACAACAAACAAACAAAAAACAAAAAAAAAAAAAAAACGCACGCCACGCCGCTCAGTGCCGTAACAGGAGCAGGTGTAATTACCTGCCTTCTTTTTTTTCCAGACACACACAGACATTTAAACTCCTGTTTTGCAGCCAGTTCCTGACTAGATGGGGGCAGAGGTGTGAAGCTAATGTCCTTTCACACACTCACACTTGCAAATACAGTTATTTATAGAAGCGAGACGCACTTGAGGAGGCAGTAAATGTGACATTCTTGCCTATAAAGTCACCCACATTGGAGGTTGTGGGCCATTGTTGTCATGTGGCTGCGTGACTGGACATGTAAGCAGTCACAATCGAGCTCACACAAAAACACTCATATTTGCTTCTTCTTGATTTATCATTCAGATATCATTTTATGGTTCGCAGTGCACTCGCAGTGCACTCCAAGTGCACGATTAATATATTCCTGCCTTTCCGTGGAGATGGCGAGCGTTACTGCTTCACCTTTGTGCTTTACAGCTGGAGACGGACCAAACGGGGAAGGTTGCAGAGACCTTCTCTATCGAAGGTTATCAGATAAAAGGATTCTTGTCTGCTAATTTACAGCCACATTGCGTTAGCTGGTGCCATATAAATGTTTTTATCGCAGAGAGGGGACAACCTGATCAGCTTTGAACTCACCATCCTCCATCACATCAGGACGGCCTGCTGGAGGTGTCCTGAAGGTCCACTGAGGTGCTTACACCAAAGCCAGCTCGTCCCACAGAGGCTGGATTGGACTGAGATCTGTGGAGCCGACGCCTTAAAGTCTTTTATATCTAAAGCATCAGCGTGACGTCAGTCAGATTTTACGGCTCCTTTCAATAACCAGCTCAGAAAATGCCGCCTGTTTCTCCTCAGGCAGGAACTGGGTGACTCCACTAATGCGTTTTTCCCTTTTCAGCTCTCTTCACCATGTCACATGTTACAGTACGGCCGTACGTCACCCTTCAGTGGCTCTCTGTCTGTTGGCCTCTCGGAGGGTTTGGAAAAGGAGAGGAGGAAATGCCAACGTCGACAGAGGAAACGAGAGTCCGGCGGGAATATCGATAACAAGCAATTCTCACTCTGTCTCTCTCTTCTCTAAACAGGACGTCCACGTCCGCACCCATCGTCACGATCGCCATCAACGTCGCCGTCTGACGGCTTGTTTTACCTTTCTGCTGCGGCGGGTCGGTTAAACGACTTCCTGTTGCAGCAGGAAGTCACTCCAGTTTAGTCGAGGTTGACGTCATCTATCATTAGCGTTCACTTGTCTTTTATCAAACTTCATTTGTCTTTCATCTTTCTTTTCCTATTTAATCCTTTTCCACTGCACAAATACAACAAACGACGACGCTGCAGATTCAATCGCGACTCAATTTGATCTAAATGTTTCAGTAGATAAGAGTTTAATCTCTCAACTACTAATTCAAATTTTGGTTTGTATTTTTTTCCAGTCTTTCTCAGCTGCAGCTACACCCATGGCACCAAAATGCTGTCAATGCAGCCAAATGTGACCTCTGACCTCCCCACTGAAGCAGAGAAGGCAGGAAAAATTTTAACCGGCCCTGCAGCCGCAGATAAAAGCGTCAGTTATATTTCTCCTGATGCATTTTGGGTACAAAGACACCAATTCACCGCTTGAGGGTCAACTCGGGGGGCGAAGTGCTCTCCTGAAGGGCAGAGGAGAAAGAGAGACCTTCCTTTTCAACAGATATGATTTCATGACCATCTGCTTTTATGGCTGCATGACAAATGTTTGTTTTGTGCGAAGGTGCCACCAGACCGCAGTAACTCCTGCGTCCTTTCATTTTTACAGAAACAGCCTCTGTTAATGGAAGCCGACAGTTGAAGCAGAAAGCTCAACACGCTGCAGATGTTAGTTTGTGCAGCGGCCCTCAGATTATCAGATTACAGGACGCACAAACCTACAAACACACAATACACCTAATTTATGTGTGTTTTTCCGTCTATAATGAACAAACATATTATACTATTACAAATAACAACACAAAAATCATTGTGTTGTTCTTGTTGGTTCAGGCCTAACTAACAACACCAACAAAAGCCGAGTTGGCTCCAGTCAGCATTTGCTGATCTGAACCAGATCTCAGAACCGATGATTTGATTCATCCAGTTAAAAAGCTCTGTGGCGGCAGCTGCAGTTACTAAAGCCCAGGATAGTTTCTACAAACCTCAAAGATTGGGGAAAAACTTGAACTCTTTGGGAAAATACAGCTACTTCTCACTTTATTCCTCCAATAAATGAGTCTCAGTCTTACATAGAACACAATCTTTACTTTAAAAAAAAAAAAAGTCAACCGCACCGCCTTCATATGATAAAACCATCGCAGCGCACAGATGACGAGCTTGACAAGGTGAAGGGAAGTGTCACGGTGGTGACAGCTCCGACCTGTGCCGACCCCGGACACGACCATCCATCTCAGGATGAAAGCTGGATGCTGGGATGTGTTCACCGTTTTTGGTTCCTCCACAGGGAATAACCAGGAAGTGTGAAAAACGCCAACCAGGGCTTTGATGATGGAGCCGCCGCGGCGACGTATCCTGCATCCTCTGAGGTAACGCTCATCTGCTGACTTATATCACATCTATGGCAGTTTTTTCTTTCTGAATCCGGCCCCTCCTCATCCCGTCTCTCAGAATGAATTAGTGGAAAGTAGTCCTCTTATCCACTCAGCCATCTTTACCAAGTCGCCTGCTGCTTGTGCAACACTAAGTCGCACTAAGAAGCGAATATTTTAACAGATAACATTTGCTTGAAAAGCCTCAGAAAATCTTAAAACCAAGAAATCTGATCAGAGCTCAGCGAAGGCAGGATTTACAAAAATGATGTCAAACTGTGGTTTCCAGTAATAACGTCACACTTTGTTGCAGAATACATTAAAATAAGGAATATAGCACAAGTTTCCCAAAAAAAAGTCTCACGATTGTGTTTTTTATCTGTGGATAATAATTGAGGTATGCACAAAGGTTTTAAAGGACAAAAAATAAAAAAGCAGCTGCCCACAACAGATCTCTTTAAAAAAGCTTCGGGTCTTATTTCAGATAGCCTTTTCTATCATTCTGATTTGAACTTTTTGTGGCTCTGTCGCACACTTTGTGACTCACGACTGAAAGGTGCTATTAATAAATTTTTCTTTCTATGCCCACTCGCTTTCCCGCACCAAATGTCGACCCTGGATACAAAGCGTCAGAGGCCCAAATGTGCAAAAACGGCTGATATGAGTAATTCCACCGGCGGAGCAGCATCCAGCTCATACTGGACTTCCTCATTTACTCGGGATGCAAAGATTCTTTGGAACATATGAATCAATGGAGAAGTGAATTTTTTATTTTATTTTTTTTTTAGGTCTCAGCTGACTTTCTTCACAAGGAAGCAAAATAGAAGCTTTTAACAAAAGAGGTTTTGTTGCCAAACAACATCCAGTGGTAATTATGGGGTAGTTAAAAGAGAAGGAGGAAGTGGGCGGGTTGGACGGATGGGTCACAGAGAGCCGCCAAAGCAGCAGCTTATGAAACGTGTTGATAGACGTTTTCCCATAGATTTCAATACAATCTGATGGCTGTTAGACAGAATGAAGGTTCAAAGTGCTTCACTTTTCAGAGCTGGAGTTTTTAGAAACAGTCTGGAGTTTTTAAAGCCGAATCGCTATGAGGCCATGACCTTCGTGTGCAGTAACTATGGCAACGAAGGTCACATCACACATTCCAACACCACAAATCGATGACCCGCAGCTACGTGGCCAAACTAGCCGTCAGGCTGACGGGGGGGGGGGGGGGGGGTTGAGTGATCCTCCAGCCTCAGACGTCAGTAAATCAGGCTGAGGAGGATTTATCACGAAGGAGGATGGAACGACAGAACCTCATCACTTTTTTTTGGGGGGGGGGGGGGGGGGGGTTCGGAGGAAAGTAATAAATTACCTCACACAACATAAACACAAAGAGAGCAAAAGAGTGAGAGAGAAAAATATAATGTTTTCTGCTCTTCGCTTCAGATCCACGTGGAGACTAAACACTGGGAGGACCGAGGAGCGGGAGTCTTGGTGGTTTTCCTGTCATAATTCAGCCCAGGTCTTCCCAGGACAGAGGGGGTGCCGCTCGCACACACACACACACACACACACACACACACAGACGTGCTGTCTGGGTGCCTGTATCAAACATCTGCCAATATTTGCAAGCACGCATAGTTCAGATGTTATCTGTATTTTCCGGTGCACAGCGATTACTGTCTTCGCAGCCACCGACTAACAGCCAACAAGCCGCTCAACCGTTTCCCCAAATGCACAAACCAGTCTGTCCGAGGTGAATTTGAAGTGCGAGGAAGTGAATCCCAACTGCAGATTTAAAACTTCTACAAAGGACCCACCCAGTCTAAAGGTTCTGGTTCTAAAATCAGGTCCAGGTTTTAGGTCTCAGTCCACCGCCTGTATTCAGAAAATGGGCCTTCGAGCCAGCTGTCAGGACTTCCTGGACTTTGTGATGTCACAACAGAGCAGCCAAGCCCCACCCACTTGGCCCCACCACCCAACTTTGCAGGATCTGATCTCCCTGCGTGTTTTAGATCTGATACACATTTTTTTTTTTTATCTGATCAGCCAGAAAGCAGCCAACCAACCAGGAGACAGAATCAGATCCTCTCTTCCGATTGGCTCACAAACCTTTTGGTTGCTAAAGTATGGAGGAAGTTCTGTTTTTGTTTTTTTCCATACCTGAAAGCAACCTGAACAGCAATTCAGTAAAGACAAAAAAACAGCAGCTAGAGCTTTGAACACACTCCTGTTCCAGATAATTTCAATCTGTCCCTACGTGGAGGGTCAGAGGTCACATCTTCTGAACCTGCTTCTGTTTCCGATGACACACAGTCACAGAAGTTACAGTTGTTGTTTCGAATGATGAAAAACACACTTTTCCATTAAACGCTCCAGAGGGAAACCTGAGGGGAGGTGGAAAACTGCTCTGAGATAGTTTTACAAATATATCTTCTCATGGACATACAAGACCTTTGAAAACATTTAATTCTAAAGAATTGCCTCAATAATGCCGGAGAACAACTAGATGATGGGGTTTTATTGAATATTAATCAAGAAAGGGCTCAGCTGTGTATTTACAGAGGCAAGACGCAGGCGACTGTGCAGGTCACTGATTAATTTTTAATAGTTTTTGAAGCTCTGCGGCTCATTTGGACTTTACTTTCCTTCACAATAACAGCCAACAGCAAGACGGCTTTATTATCCACAAACCGAGATCCTGCGAAGCAATAATCTGCTTTTCTTTCAGGTCAGGATGCCAAAAATCATGCCACAGTCCTCCGTCTGCCAGACCGCCACATGGCAGGAAGCAACAACAAACTCACGACGAATCCCTCCCTGAGAAAAATGAGACCAGAAGTCTTGGCTCCTAAATTCAGGAGGTTTTAACAGTCCTCACAGAGAACAGAACAAAAAGCAGAAATGTAATATATGACATGTCGCTCTACATTTGAACATGTCACATTTAAGGAGGTATCTTTTTAATCACACATTTACAACTTCCTGATAAAATATCCACAAATTCAGGAAAAAAAACAAACAAACTTCAGATTAACTTTATTATTATTAACCCAACTAATTTCTGCCACTAACAGATGATCATTTATATTTCACTGTGGACAAAAACAGATTTCAGAATAACTCATGGCAAGAAAAACTCCTAAATTAAAGCCAGCACTGACTCAATATGTTGAAACGACATCAGTTAGCAGCTTTATGGCACAAATTTCTCTTATTTCTAATTCCTGTGGCTGGACGGGCCCCATGTCTTCTGCTTATGTAACCGATGAGAGATTACATGAGGACACCCTGAAGGCCCTGGCACGGACACACACATGTAGAAAACACAAAAATGACCAGATGCACGAGAAACACCTTAAAGGCATCACAAAGAGAGAGAGGAACTGCGAGCAGAGTGGAAAGAATCGATTATATCAACGCTGAGAGTCCCCCCCCCCCATCTGTCAGAGGAATTGTGGGAAACAGGAAAAAAAGACTTAAGGAAACGGCAGAAGAGTTGGAGCCGTTCTTAAAAAAAAAAAAAAAAAAAAAAAAAAAAGCAGCACGAGTCAGTCACTAACAGAATTGTATCTTATCTCAGTAAAAACAAGCATCGCTGCTAATTTATGGCCTTCATGGTAATCAGTGATTTATCTCCAGAGAACGCCCCAAACTGCTGCAAAGGTCAACAGGTTTCTGGAGGTTTTCACTGACCCTTCAACAACTTCATTTCCCATGAGCCTTAGCTGCCAACAAGCCTTTAAACCCTCATGGGACCAATTCACGTTCCTCTCATTGTAGACAAGAAGCATAAATGAGCTGAAAAAAGTCCCCATTTCATTTCAATGAAAACTTTATTTCTTTACAAGAGGCCAAAGCAGAAAACAATAAAACACTAAAGATTAAGAGGAGCAACAGCAGTGACAATGATCAACCGTCCATCTTAAGTCAGACGCCAACCACAAATACACATCATTAAACCTGACATGCGATATGTTCTCAAAGATGAAGCAAGCAGACGGATAGAAATCAGCTTTACCCAAAACGCTCCTGTCAGCAAAACAATGAAACCTGTTGAGGCTCACCTTAGCATGACTCACTGTCATTGGAAAAGTTGAAGGAGTCCTTTAGCTTTAAAGCAAAAGCCCGCTGGGTGTGCTTTTCTACCTGAAGCAGGAGGAAACCGGAGAGGAAGAGGAGGCTGACACCAGAGATGAGGTGGAGGTTGTGGTGAGAGGTCAAAAAAAAAAAGCAGGACTCTCATGTTTCATCACCGATGACCCGTATGTCATATCGTCCTCTAAACCTTTACTCAGCTTCACCACCACCCCTCATGGGACATATGGAGCTCATTACTAAACTCATCATCCAACATCCTCAGCAGCAGAAGAAGAAATAACTCCACACGCAGGCTGGAGGATCATCCCAGTTCTTAAAGATACTGTTCACGTCACACAGCACTCGCTGAGTTGGCCAGAGATAAATAAATGACAGGCTATAAGCTGTAAATATACTCCTTCCTGGAGCATTCAGCGAGGCCAGATTAACACTTCAGCCATAAATCAAGACCGGGGTAACAGCAGAGAACGGATAAAAGCGATGGAATCAGGAAAAAAAAAAAAAAAAAGTGTTCCTGTTTTCCTCATTGAAACACACTCAGTTTCTGAATTATGTAAATTAAAGAGTGTAGCCACAACAAAGAGACAATCGTTTGTGCGGCAGGCTCTCATGTTTGCATCTGTCTGAGACGGAAGTTTAAACTTTAAAAAACTGAACGTTGACTGACAAAACACAAAAAGTGTGGGATTCTTACCGGACTCACTGTTTCCATCAGCAGCTTTTGCAGTTGTGTGTGTTTTTGTTGTTTGTTTGTTTGTTTCAGAAGTGCATGACAGGAAGTGTGGTGCGATTGTTGTCATGTTATGTGCTGGGCCTTTTTTTTCCTCCGTAACCTTCATCAGTCGTGAAAAACCAACAAATGGAGATGACAGTGGTTCAGTGTCTGTTTCTGCTGCAGCTGATTAGCAGATCACTTGCAGGTGTGACGTTGGTCGGCTCACGTGATTGGCTGAAGCGAAGCAGCCAATGGCATGAACACATTTTCAGGTTTGGTTGTATCACATGATCTTCCTGAAGATAGATGGAGTCTGGCTGGCAGACTTTGAGGCAAACTGAGTCCAGGACTTCTGTGGTGGAAAGTAGCGCCAATAAAAATTGATATTTTCTGGATTTTACTAAACATGTTGGATGCTCTGACATTTCATTTTCATCTGAGAGCTGACACTCATTATCTGAAAAACCTCAACCTAAAAGGTCTTTAACTTCACCGCTGAGGTGACTTTTGTCTTGATAGCAGCTCAGTCCTGAAACCAGAACTTGACCCATCTCTGGAAAATCAAACATCCTTTATCTTTTACAGCTCTTAGCTGACACTTCATGACCTCAAGAAGAACATGAAAACTAACACCAGCAACTTAACAAGTTACTGCGTCGGGTGCCGAGGTCAAAGCCGCGGCTCCAGATACTCAGGACTTTACGCAGGATTTTCAGAGTGAAATAACATTTCAGGCTCCGATTCACAAATCAAAAAGACAAGCAAGAAATGTGATTGAGCCGTACAAGCTGCGGGGAGCTGTGACGGAGAGGCGGAGAGGGAAAGCTTCTGCTGAGAGCGAAACAAGAGCTGACAGATGGGCAGATGCAGAAATAATGGTTTGAGAGGAAAGTGATGCAGCTGTCTGGTAATGTCTGAGAATACAGAACCAGAGAGAGAGATGTATACATACTTAGAAAGAGAGAGAGAGAGATGAGGAGGATTTAGTTTGAGTCGGTTGTGCTGTGCATTTCTTTTCTTGGTGCAGTGTTATTTCCATTGCAGGCTTGCAGTGAATTTAGGAGGAAGCCTGAAGGATGTGAGCCCTGAATTATGTGTGCATTTGAAAGAAATTCAGGTTCTAGGAATCAAACAAGACAAGTGCAGAGCCTGGTTTGTGATCAGCATCTGTTCCGGGACGATTCAGACCTTCATTTCTGTGACTCAAGTGCAGCTTCGGCCGCCAAAACCAAAAGGCATCTCCTGCAGTCGTTTCATCCGAGAACACATTCCGCAGAGGGAGAAGAGGAGGACTGCTGCCAAACATCACTTTTGTTGTGTATTTATATGCAAAGACAATAAGGTAAACAGACAGGCCTGCAGATGTGGTTCAGTCAAACCAGATTCAGAAGCAACAGACTGAAAGTAAAATTTGGATACCGCAGCAGTTAACCACAGCCTGATGCACAAGATGCAATGATATCTAGAAATCGGCAGCTAAGCCGAATTTCATCATAAAGGAAAACAAATGTCAATAGATCGTGACTCCCTCATGATAAAGAACAAGTCAGGTCTCATACCACTGAATGCCACATTGCTCAGCTCCTCTGGCTGACTTTTCATGGAGCAGTTGGAGGATTTATTAGAATTTGCGCTTCAATAAAAACCCGACAACGGTCTTTAACTGCCCCACATAAACTCACTCACTGAACCTCAAACCATAAGTGACACCTTCATGTTCAACAAACAGAAAGTAGCTCTGTGAGGTGTTTGTTCCTTCCTGCCTGCTTCGGCTTTCACCCCCAGGCCAGCGGATTTCCCATGAGCCTCTTCTTTCTTATTCCACTGCTTTTAAAACACCTGAACAGTAATCGATCGTGAGCATTCATTTGCAGCTGTCGTACTTTTAGCTCTGCTTTTGGTCTCCACCAACTCCTGAGCGTTGGTTTCAGAATATCTGGCCTGTTTGGCAGTTTACAGGACGGATGAGAGCGGCTCGATAAATTGAAGGTGCGGGCCAGAAAACCAAAGCGATGAGTCATTTGATACACTGCGAGTAGAAAATGTTGATTAATGCAGCTTTAAAATAATCTGGACTCTGATTGGACACGGCCCGTATCCAGCTTCTCTGAAGGTCTCCTTGTATTACAGTGAAGTTTAACAGGCCGCAGGGTGACATGTCAGCTGTTCAGCATCAGATAAACATGTACGCAACATTAGTAATGAAGAAACAATGAGGGGGAAAGTTCAGGCAGAGCAGTTCCACATTACTGTGCAGCAGCACAAGTTCTAATCAGAACAGATTGAACCTGGAAACATAATCAGGATCAATTGTCTGCACAGGAGAGGCCTCCTCCTGTTCGTCAACGCCGAGACGTTCCAGTTTGATATAAAGATGTTTCCCATTAAAATTATCTCATCTAATTCACCCGGGGCTTCAGCCAGAATTGGCTGAATATCCGGATTAAGTTGCTTTAATTCAGTTTCACGTGGCCTCGTCCTACTTCAGGCGTAAACGTAGGAGGAGGCTTCAGGAAATTCACTCCAGGTTTTCCAGGAGACCTTTTAAACACTTTGCCAACTCGTCCTCTCTCCTTACTTGAAGGAATAAATAAAAAGGAGGAGCCGCATTTCTCATCTTTCATGCGTGTTTATATTTTTAGATGAAAAAAATAAATAAATAACTTGGACGGATAGGCCCTGAGCCAAGGCACCACTGAGTCCATTTGTCTTTGGTATTCTTGGGTTTCTGCCCTTTGATGATTACTTTTAACCAAAACTATGAAACTAAAGGTGGAGCCTTAAATCCAGATCCTCACAGGAGCAGTTGCAACATTTTCAGGCCAAGTTAGAGGTATTTTGGATTTTCAGGAACGATGTCTCTGGGTGTAACGGTTTACTCAGAAAAATTATTCAGGCCATTTGGGGAATTTATCCAGCTGTGTTGAAACTGCAGAGAATTTGTGTTATTAGTAATTTGCTGCTTTTAGTTTTCTAATTTCAATTTTCTCAATTTGGATCACAAGTTGAAAATCAGTACAACAAAACAAATGGCATGTTTTGCATTGTTTTTACAGCCTGTCAGCAAATTCCATATAAAGATTAAATGGTGATGTTGTGGTTGCACAGCAACAACAGACACAAAAACACACATGCAAAGAGACAACAAAAAAAAAAAGCACACAACACACAAATTCACCCACCACATAGTAGAAATGCATCTCTGGTCGCACCAGTCGGTCTCCTAAGTGCACAGATGGAGGTGTGGATGTGAGCAGCGCCGGTCCATCCAGCAGGAGCATTAGTCAGGACAGTGTGTGTGTGTGTGTGTGTGTGTGTGTGTGTGTGTGTGTGTGTGGCCCTTCCTCCCCCCTCACAGGTACTCCAAAAATAGCCAAGATGTTTACAAAAAGCCGGAGTGTTTAAAATCCTCCTGATCTCTCACTCCTTCTCCTCCTTCTGCTGTTTCTCCTCTTTCTAATGTTGCGTCTTCTTCTTCTTCTCTCCTGTACTTGACGTTACTCCTCCTCCCCCCTCCCTCCCCCCTCCCTCCCTCCCCACATGACTTCAGTCCCTTGTCCCTCCCTTTCTCTGTTTTGGTTCCACTTCCTCTCATTTTTGCCTCCTTTCAGACCAATTTAATCTCCTCTGTCGGCCCCTCCTTCGCTTCAGGAAACTGATCTTTTCTCTCTTCCTCTTCTGAATCAGTCTATTTCTTCAGCACTATTTTTTTTTTAAATTATTATTTCCTGGTGTTTTTAATTTGTAAACACGTGAACTGAGAGACGTGTTTTAATGAGAAACAACCTCTTTCTTTCTGTCTCTCTCGGCTGGCTGCAGATTGCTGTCAGTTCTTCCTGTGCTGGCCGCTGTGTGTGTCATAGATAACATGTGTGCTCTCTACTGTCAGAAACAGGAAGAGTGGCACTTGGTAGTTTGGCCCTGATGACAGAACTCCACGTGTGCGTTTGTGTGGTAGAAAGGTTGTGTGTACCTGTGAAGCTGCTGGAGAGAGTAATGTAATTAAACTTGAGCTTAATATTCTGAAGCTAACAGAAATCATTCTGCTGCGCACACACACACACACACACACACACACACAAACACACACCTTTAAAGTGCTCACAGTTCACCTTTATGAGCAGATTTAAAACATCATGTTATGGATCAACTGCTAGATTTTTAATAGATTACTATCTAGATTATATAATATAGAAATTGTTCCTCTTGTGACCTCTTGTGGTTTCACCACTCGCCAAAAAAGAAAAAAAAAAGGGGGGATTTGTGGGTGTGGTCAGTATGCTGTGACATCACAGCAGGGGTGTGGCTGGCTCTTTAATTTAAGACAAAATTTTTACTGCAGTTTATTTATTAGAAATGATTTTTCTTGGATTATTGCTTCAGCTTTTCATTATAACATTTCTTGGAAATGCGGTTAAATTATTCTGTTTAAACGTTTGCAAAGATTAAGATCTTTTTGCTCAAAATAAATTGTTATGAAGATTTTTCTTTTCAGATTTTGCTTTGAAAGAATGGTCAGGAATTAGACTCTAACGTTCCCCAATTCAATAATTTTGTGGAATAATTTTAGTGATATAGGAATTCTTCCTCTAATTAACACAGATTGTTAACTACATCTCCAAACCAGCACCACACTTTCATACCTGAGCTCATCCCTGATAACTAACAACATAAAATCCCAAAGCAGGTTCAATCCGATCCATCAGTCACAATGCTTAAAAAAAAAAAAAAAAAAAAAGGTAATTGTGCATTTCCTGAAGTTCTTCAGGGCGGTACTGATGTTTTTTATCCAGTAGAGGGACCCAGAGCCCAACAACAAAACACTTAGTCCATAAAGGAAGTGTGTGTTTGTGTTGTGGGAGATAGGAAGGACACATTTAACTCTAGTTTTACCCAGAATGCAACTGGACAATGCGGGGAAAATGACATTTGACCTCTCTATCCACTAATACAGATGAACTGACAGCTCAACACACGGCAGCTGAAGAAAATACGTGAAAATAGACAAAACACAAAAGAAAAATCAGAAAATTCCAGAAGCAATTTGAGAAGCAACGCACTGCGAATATGCACAACACAACCTCAGTGTCAGGAGACACTAAACATGGCAAAGGGGGGCAAACTAAAGCCGTCGCTCAAAGTCCAGCAGAGATTCAAACTGCCGATGTTTAAAAATTTCCACATTTGTCCACGAGGATGATAAAGAATTAGAGTCAGAGCTGGTTCCAGGCGTGCAGACCAGTTTCTGCTGGACGTGCATGCATCACTTCAATACCCAAATCATGATTAATCTGTGGATCAGGAAGTTAAACCGCCGTGTAAACAGCAGCGTGGTCGCCTCATTAACTCAGCAGGTGGGTGGACAGCACAAACGACAGAGGGGAAAACGTTAAGCAAGAAAAATAATTTATTTATAATGATATAATAATTTCATCACATTGGCATCGCAGAGCTGCGGAGGGTAGCATTTTGCTTTTGTTTTTTTTTATTTTTTTGTTTTGTTTTGCGCGTGACGCCACCTCGCAGCTACAGATCACACCATTGGATGGAGCGGGGAAACAGAGGTTATTCAATACATACACTGAATATTCCTTTAAATATGCATTTTCAATGAGGATTAACAAAAATAGAATAATTCCAATAACTCTGTCTGTCTCTCTAATTATCATCTCTATGTCTTTATATGCTGCCTGTACATCCCCAAAGACTGGGGCTTAAATTAGGCTTTGGAAAGGGGAGGGGGGGGTTCGTTTTAGTTTGCTGTGAGTGGCAGGACATCAGATTTTTTAGGATGGGCGACATGCCTCCTCCAGTGTACCCCTGATATGTACCCGCCGTGAACCTCACCCCTCTGACACTCCTTCAGGAAGTAAGATGCTCTTTGGCCCAAATCTGCAGCCACTCTCTCTCTCTATTCTCACCTTCTGTCACTCTCTCATAGAGGTTGCAAAGTTTGCAACTAATACAGAATTTTTTTTAAAGGGGGAAATCACCTTAAAATAAATAAACTTTCAAATATGATGGAATTGATTCATCAGGAGATTCTGCTTTTATTCTATTTTGTTAGAAAATAGAAAAGGGAAATATTTTTTTTTATATATACACACATATATATATATAAAAATCAAAACAAAGATAAACCTCTAGATTAGTTTGTTTGTTTTAGTCTTGCAGACCCAAACCAGAGCCAGCGCTCTTTCTTTAATCTTGAAAGTTTAATCAAAGAAAGTTTGGCAGTCAATACAAGTGGAAAGCTTTAAGTCCCATCTTGACCTGAGCTGACCCGAAATCTGCAGATTTTCTGTCGGAGCCGTCAGGTTCGTCTTTGGCAGCAAAAATCTAAACTTTTTGTTTTACTTGCTCGACTGTCATTCAAGATTCAGACTGGTGCATTTGTTGGTGTTTAAAAACATTTGTGTTTCTCTAATTTCTGTGGCGGTTTGTGTTTGTAAGCCCTTTGTGAATGACGGGGTGACTTGTGGTTGACTTAGTTTTGAAGTCAAACCTGAAGGGGCGTTTGATTTGTTTATGCTGGCCTGCCATCTGATCGTGCTGCAGTAGCCCCATTCATTATATTTTACAAATTGTTGTAAACAAACTGTTCACACAAACTTAGCCTTGTTTGTCTTAGTCAGATAAACCGTGATCTCCCTGTTGGCTTCAGAGGAAAATTTTTCCCGCCAAGTCTCCAACTTTTTTTTTTTTTTTGGTGTCTCCTAGCAACAGGTTGCTGTTTGGCCGCCACGTATCTGCAGAGACTGGCCGTGAAATTAAACCAAATTAATTAACGGGCGATTGCGGAGCTCTATCCTTTCTTGCTCTGCCATACCTTTTATCACTTAGCTGGGAAGGGAGTGAGAGAGTGAGAGAGAGCGAAAAGCTTTTAACGTGATTACTCCTCTGAGTCATACCAAGAAGAGAGGAGGAGGAGGTGAGGCAGGAGATGATGGAATACATCTAAACTTTCAGCGTAGTAATCCCCACATTCAGCAGAATCAGACCTCTGCTCCGCAGCCTCATTTCCCCTCCTTCCCTTCGTCCCTGCGTGCCCCCCTAAAGACGGGATCATGGATTAAATATTCAATATATTCCTCTTGTCAGCTCTCTTTCCACTTTATAGAAATGTCTTTTTCAATATAACATGTTGTCAGCATATTTAAGAAATTGGTAAAATAGCTCTCCAGAAACTTCGTGCAGGAATAATCTCAAAGGTTGTTTAAGGAACCAGACGTCCCTCATTGTTGTCAATGGGAAGATGATTCATGAGTTTTTGCTTCTGTTGTTATGTAAATTTGTCGCTAGTCGCCGTTCAGGTCAACTAAGAAGTTGCAAAAAATATGGCAGCGAATTGGCAGTAAGGTTCTTTGGCTCCGCCCATTTCTGATTACTCAACATATGAGATTATTTCCGCCTCAGTGTTTGAGGAATAAGAAAATCTTCCCTACAAAACGGGGCAGTCACCTTTTCTGTCAGCGTACCCATTTGTTGCTTTGTTCTGTACCGCTCCTCGCTTCGCCGTGAACGACCTGCCAATCCAAACGGGTTAGCTGATGGGTGGAAACACCAATTCTGCCTTACACCTTCCTCTCTTCTTCCCATCAATTGTTTCCACCTTCGTGCATCTGATCTGAGGAACGTCACCGCACCGCCGTCCTCCGTAAACCTGCCTATCAACGCTGATTTGGGCTTCTCCTAACTCCTTACAGCTCACCTTCAGATGCTTACTTGTACTTTTACTTGCTATTTTGGCCCAGAAGTCCTGTTTGTGTGTCTGTACTACAAAAATAATAGTTATAGAATAAAAAAAAAAACAAAAACAAAAAAAACCAAACACAGAGGGCGCTGCAGCAACACGCCCATAATTCAGTATACAAGGCAAACAAACACAGAGATTTATAGGTTTATCTTTTTCATTCACTAAATATTTAAAACAAGCGTCACTTGACTAGTCATCATAAATGGTGATAATTTATGCATTTTTAAAATTTTCATCTTTTTTTTCAGGATGATGGAATACCTGAAGGACTGTAGAAGGATGTGTGACTTTGTTTTTTTTTTTTTTTTTTTTTTTTTTTTTTTACTCTCCTGTTGTTGTGTGTACTTTGATCCGCTAGGGGGAGCTCCAACTCAATAGCACCGAGGGATAGTTTTCCGCCTGGGAATCAGGGGATGAAAGGCTCCCTCCTCCCGTCTACATGGTCCAGTTCATGCAGGGGATAAGTCAGGTGTTAGGGCTTGAATCACCGCTAATCCACAATGATCAGACTGTCCGCTCGGTGATCCAGATCTGGGAGGGGTTTGTTTCATTCACAGTCCAAAAGTCAAGGTCCTTAATGCAGAAACACAACTGAACCCTGACTGTTTCTGTGTATTTGTGCACGGATTCCATCCATTCATTCATTCATTCATGCATTCATCCGTCCCATTTTCAAATGGATACTGTAAAGGAAGCTAAAGAAAAAGTAGAAAAACTCAATGAGCAAGAAGAAAGAGAGAAGGCAGAAGATAAGTGCCGATAGAAAGATGTTAATGCGCTCTCAAACTAAGCACAGCGTCGATTTTCTTAACAGTCATTCATTGACATTCATCCGGTGTCGTGTCGTCTGCTGAGCTCAGATGCATAGACTGAATGCAGAGAGGAGGTGAAGAGGAAGGAGAGGGAGAAAAGAGATGAGGCGGGGGGGGTCAAGGAGAGGATGGAAGGAAGGTCAGAAAAGGAAGGAAGAGATCGGTGGAGGATGGAAAAAAAAAAAAAGGTGGTGCTACATGCCAAAGGAGAGAGAGATGCTGTGTGTATTCACGTGTGCTATTATTCCAGGAGAGAAGAAGACAGAGATGATGATAAACCGAGAGACGGCAGATGGAGTGTGTGCTCCGGCAGCGAGGAAAAGGGGAAGAAGAAGAAGAAGAAGAGGAGGAGGAGGCGGCGCAGACAACCGCCTTCCCCTCGGAGACGATGCAACACAAAACAGAAAGCATTCGACCCTGAAATGTCGGTCAGACAGACAGACGGACGGATGGATGGATGGAAACTGTTTCCTGCCAGAGCTCTGGAGGATTATTCCGCTTTCCGGAGGAACCCATTGGTTGACGACTCCTCCAAAACCCTTATGGTTCCATAGCACAAAGATGAATGTGGGGGGGGTGATGCACACACATTCAAACAGACGTAGGTGCAATATGCACACAAAGTGAGGACACACACATGCACTCCCTCTTTGCTCGCCTCGCTTCTTCCCACTTGGTTCTCAGCATTTCCCTCTGTGCACACACGTGAACACACATGTGCACCGTTGGAGTGCTTCGGTCCCGTCCGAGACCACAATGAATAAAAACCCTGTTTAACAGCCAGGCCTGCTTCATGCTCTCCGTACAGAAACTCCACAGGCCTGATTTCATCTGTGCACACACTTGTTCGGACACATTTGTGGTCCGTTCTGCTTGTCTTCCAATGGCGTTGCACCTTAATGTGTTTGTGTTTGTGTTTCCATTTGTGTTTTTCCTCCATGGTGTGGGCAGTTTGAAGTCCAAGCTGTTTGCTGCTCTGTACACTATTTTTAGCCTCGCCTGCATACGATGTCCGTTTGATAGATGCGTAACGTTTGTCTTTGTACACGATACTCAGTACAATCCAACTGAACATTTTCAGAATATGGCCATCGAGCAAGTGTAGCGAAAAATATATGCAAAAAAAAAAAAAAAAAAACAACAACAAATCCTCCAAAGGCTGAAAAAATAAGAAGTTTCTCGAGCTCAAACTGTAGCAATGCAAAGGCTGAATCATGTAAACGACGTCCGACGCCAACAAAAAGAAAGTGCTTTTTCCTAAAATGTTGTCCGTTCGCCGGGTCTCTCCGTGGAATGTTGTGTGTTTGTAACACGAGCAATGAAAGCTGTGACATGCTCATGCCTCCTTGTCTTTGGTGGCACAAAAAAGCCCCGCTTGTGATTTCTCTTTGTAAACCCTCCACTATATTTGACGACGACAGCGCTGATGCCTGCTCCGCCGCCAGAGAGAGAAGATTTAGGGAATAATTGCTTCCTCAGGTGCCTCATCAATAATTTACCCTTCATTTCACGTAGGTCTGCAGCTGTCAGGCTGTAGTGCTACTGGCTGGAGGGTTTTGGTTCGTCGATGAATATTTGAAAGTCTCACGTCTCCTGTATCTTATTCTGTTTACTTCTTGGATTCGTTTGATGACTAATCTTCTGGGGTATCCTCGTGGATCGGGATAATTAGTTACAGATACAGACACATCGTCATCATCAGGGACTTTTGGTGTCATCGTCCAGATGGAGCTAGGAATAAAGATATCCACAGTATAACTTGTTCCTAACGTAGGCTGCACCCGTCCGTTAATCCTTCCAGCTTCCCTCCTGAAAAAAAAAAAAAAATTCCCAATGAGGAAAAGATGGTGCAGTGTTCAGGCAAAACTTCGAAGCTTCCACCTTTTGTTGAAAAATTTGTGGGAACAAACTTTGCTCTGCACAGCTTTTCTCGGGAACAGGGAACAATAGCGCTCCAACCGTGGGAGGGACCATTTTGTCCAAGGTGTGCTCCAATTTGATTGGACAGTGCAAATGGTCAATCAGTAGTTGGAGCGATCTGGTTGGACATGTTCGTCAGATTGGTAGGTAGCTTTGTCCTCAGCAAACGGACCTGGTTAACATCCGTTAATAACACGGCCCTTCACTGATCGGTGGGTTTGCCATTGTTGCTGGATGTTGCCTCTCCTCCGTCGGCCGTCGATGTGTTGGTGGAGAACTCTGTGACCCGTCGTGCCAGAGGGTTTGTGCTTTTGAGAAGCTCCATGGCAGAAACTCTGGCCCCTCCAGCGGAAGACTTGGAGCCTTTCTTCTGAAGCAGGGCCATGAAGTTCTCGTTGCGGGAGCTTGACCGCTGACTGCTGCCCAGCGTCAGGTTTCGGAGGTCGCTGCCGCTGGTGCTGTGCTTCACCGGGGACACCAGGCTCTGGCGGCTGCCGAAGGAATCGGACGGCTCCTTACGACCCAGAACCTTTCGCTTAGACCTGGAGATAAGAGGAGAATTCATTGTGTCACTGTTATCATTCATTTCTTCAAATGTATTCCTCTACCTAAATTTCTTACACTTCGACTGACATCTCTCTTTTTAGAGAATGAATGTAAAACGCACCACTAAAGAAGGAATTCCTTCCTTTCTTGTAAGAGATGAAAGCACTAACTCCGGTTCCTCTGTTCAGCCTTTCAAACTATTTTCAGCATCATGCAAGGTAAAAAAAAAAAATCATGAACACTTGTTGCTTAGAGACGAGCACTTTCTTCTGATTCTCTGTGTGTGCTTGATTCCATATTTTTCTGAAACATGGACAAAATAAGAGCTGCCGGTCTTTGCAGTAACCCGCTGTACATGTAGTCGTTGCTAGGGAACCTTTTGCTCTGTCCGCCTCGCACCTTTTCAACAAGACAATGTGTTATTTCGTCACGTTACGGCTTATACTAAACTGGCAGGCGAGCTCGGAGACGACTGAGAACAGTCTTTAAGTTTTAAAACAAACGTGCTTCTTAACCTTTTAAACAGCTTCTGGTGTCGTGTCATAGTATCTTAGTGCACGTCCAAACCTGTGTATGATGGTGAACAGGTCTTCGGTGGTGTGTGTTGTGGGTGTGCTGGCCATCAGGTCGTCATCTGTTTCCTCAGCGATGTGGAGCACCGTCTTCTCGTTGGGGTCATCTGCACGAGACAGAGGAGTCACACAAAAACACAACATTAACAAACAAAACACATCACACATTACTGCTGACTGTTCGACTATTTGTCTTAGCATAATACGCTCGCACATCTCTCGCAATTCAAGTAAATCCGACTCAATCACACCCAGAGCCAGTCAGTAATGAGACATTAATGATGGATGTCATTTTCGCTGTCACAAACAGCAGGTACCACTCTGTGTGTTAATTTGGACCAATTTTCAAGCAGTTGAGTTCGATTTGCTTGAAAATGTGAGAATTTTCTCCTGGCAAAAGCAGGAAGGGGAAGAATCTTCATCACCTTCAGCAGCTTTAAAAAAAAAAAAATACAACGTGACTCTGTTTGGGGCAAATCTTCTCCATGAACACACCTGGCCCGATGGCGGCGCTGGGCACCTTCCCTTCCAGATCTGTGAGAGATGAATCCTGCAGAGACGACTGAAGTGACGACTCTTTTGAACTATCCTCGTCTGTTCCCAAGTGGTTCTCATCTTGCTCCGGCATATCTGGCACACCGGGAATGTCATCTGGTGGGGACGCACCGACGGGAGACCGAAGGCCCACGGGGCTGTCGGTTTGAGGTGTCGGCCGATCTGTGCCACCATTAGTGGAGGAGTGGACAGACGTAGGAAGAAGCAGAACATTTGGCTTCTTGGGGACTGGAGGTGGAACCTGGAGATGAATTATCATTTTGTTAATCCTGAGTGTGATTGAAATTACTTAAACATGAGGACATTAGTGATAATCTCTAATTCTTGTACATTTTTTGGCAACAGGATGGATTTAATTGTCCCAAACACAAGGACACAACGAAAGCATTCTGTAAGAGGGATGTTTCTCACCTTGGGTTTCTTTTTGTCTGACAACTCTGACAGACAGGAGATTGTCATCCTTGATGGGAGGGTCTTGCTCTTGTCCTGGAGGTCTGGGGCCTCCTGGTTACTGCAGGGTGAAGGGAGTGACCCTCCATCCTCTGGTCCAAGTTGGACCTCTGGGTCACCCTCGAATTCAGGCTCTAACGCTGGGTCCTCCAGGAGAGGCTGGGGGTCTGGGAGAGGTGGGAGATCAAAGAGGGACTGGGAGTGGGGGAGGAATGGGTGATCATAGATATTTTGTGAGATGTTGGTAGAATTTAAATCTGGGAGGCCTGAAGGACTTGTTGACGTTTGCGGTGGAGGTTTTTTGGGTTTAGGTTTTTTCATGACTTTGTAGATGTTGCCCAGGGGCACAGGCCGGTCCACGGGTGAGGCAGGAGGCGAGTCAGGGCCAAGGGGGGAAGTGGAGGAAGGGGAAGGAGACTTAAGGAGGAGATTAATGGGCCGCTTTGGCAAGGGGGGCTTGACAGCAACAGGTGGTTTGGGTTTTGGCAGAGTGGGTGGAGGACTGGGATCTTCACCAAGGTCTCGGCCATGCTGTTCTTCTTCGATGGTGTCAGACGCACCATCAGGGCAGTCCTCTAAGTCCCCACGAGAGACCGAGCGAAGTCGAATTGTTTTCAGCTCATTCTGGGTAACTACAGGCAAAGCCTGTGACGAACCGGGGCTGATTTTTCCTGGTTTTGCTGCTGTTGAGGTGTCAGAGTGCCGCCTGCTGGCCTTTTGCTTTGGTTTGATCGATGACAGCTCCAGATGTGCATTTCCTGGCATCTCAAAGGACAGTCGAGACCTTGCCACCGGGTCCTTGGGTGACGGTAGAGATGATTTCCTTTCTGGGATCTTTGGGCGCATCCTACAGCCAGATGTCCCTAAAGTCCCCTGACTGGCTACGTGACTGAGTGGAACAGTTGGTGTGGGAGTCTCCGACTGGCTGGAATAACCACTTGATGGGGACATGAGCCCTGGGGGTTTGAAGGGTGAGGAAGCCTTGACATCAGTTTCCATGGAGAGCTGCGAAGGCGAAGTGGCTCTGGAAGTGGAGGGAGAGTCAAGAAGGGACTCGGAGCTACCTCTGACTTTCATACATTCAATCACTGTGGTACCCGTTGCTGTGCTGGAGCCTGATAGAGACCTGGAGAGGAAAAGACAACTGCATTACTAAAAAAAAAAAAAAAAAAAATTCAATACTTGTCAATAGTGTAGTTTATTTTCCTACCTGTAGGGGTCATTCTTCCACTCCCCCAACTGCCAATCAGCAGGGAAAGTAAGCTCTGTCTCTCCTTCCCTCTCTGGTGGCTGAACTTCCAGACTCGGGGGTCCGTCACTGCCTCCATGGCTCATCTCCCGCTCACTAACACTGGGTTTAGATTTGCTGGATGAGCTGGGCAGGAGAAAATCAGGCTGGAAGTCCGGGAAGTGGTCCCTGGGGATGTGCAGGCTCTTTGGGCGGCCATCCCGGTAAAGCGCGCCTTCATGGTGGATCCTTCCCTCGGCCTCTCCCAGGTTCTTCATTAGAGAGACGCTCCTAACAGGAGGCGGTGGCTTGCGCTTGGATTTCTTGAGTGAGATGGAGCGGGATCGCAGACGCAGGCGGCCATCGGCGCTGTAGTCCGAAGCGGTGACGGAGATTGTATCGGTGGTGCTGGCGCTGTCCTCGGAGCTCCCTCTAGGGTACAAGAGGGCGTAGTTCTCACTCAAACCTAAGAAGTGGTGTTGTTGCTGTTGGTGGTCTGTTAATGCCAAAGCATTCCCGTTCCCTGAAGACATGATGTTCCCGTCTGGCTGCCCCATTCCGCCTTCTGTGAAGCAGAACGAACCAGAATCCGTCGGTGTGGAAAGGGAACGCTCTCGGAACTTGAAGGCGTTCTGCGCCGCAATGGAACGCGCTGACCTTTCCCTCCCCCTCCCCGATTCCCCGACTCCCCCTCCGCCTCCACCTCTTCCTCCGTCGGCTGCAGCCCCTTCTGTCTCGCTCCGCTTCCCCATCATTGCCGCTGCCAGAGAAATCCCTGGCATGATATTCCCTCCTCTCCCTGAAGTGTCCGACACCGATGTGAACGAACTGGAATGTGAGCTCACCGATTGTCCCGAGCCCACCAACATCACCCCGTCCTGCATCCCCGCTCCCGTATTACCGATGATGCTGTGCTGTTTAGGAGGAACCGCCGGGCCTTTGTTCACGCTGTAATTATAAGGTTCGTTCCACGCTCCGGGAGAAAAGGTTGAGCCCTTAGGTCCGTTCCAAGAAGAGGAGGGTGTGTTTGAGCACAGCAGCCCAGAGTGGTCCATTGTGCTTGGGTGAAGTTGGCTCAGGGTACGCTGCTCTGAAGTATTATCTGTGGAGGAAGAAGCATAAACAAACATAAACTGATTATAAGAAATTAAAGAGACTGATTAATTGAAGAGGGAAAAATATCCAGAGGATGAAAAGATCATTAATGTAATAGAGTTTTAATCCAGTCTACAGTAATATAAAACTCAAAATAATGTTAGAAGGTGTCATGGGAATGGTGGAAATTGTGGAGATGTACCTACAACACGCAAAATCTATTAAATTATCAGATACATGTTAAGTTCTGCCTTTTCTTAACCCCATTCAGGTTAAACTGTTTTGTATCCGAACCCTTCACACGCCGTGACTGAGTGCTGCTGCAGCAATGAATAAACCAATTAGGCGTGAAGAGATCCTGGCTGCCGGCGACGCTGTCCTTCACTGAGCAAATACAGGGGAAAGAAATCATTAACTTTACATTACGACCTCCACATCTGATGGATAAAAAGCAGAAAACACACTGACAAAGGTGGCTGCTCGACAGAATGAGACATTTCAGTCGACTCCCACAAAGACAACGTTATGGGAGCATCAAAAATACCAAAGTGAAAATCATCTGTCACTAAAAGCTTGAAGTTAGTTGCTCTCTCCAAAGTTATCAAAGGAATTAGAAGGAGAACAAAAAGAAAATCAGCCGACACCACCAGAGTTTCGTCTGACACTGGGGGAGTAGTTAATGAGAAAAAGAAATTTCATTTTGAAGCGACCCCTTCTCTTCTTTTCCCGTCTCAGGCTGAAGGCGGTACACTGATTATATGAGCAGTAATGAGATCTGCAGCACGGAAAGACAAGAAAGAGGAAACTGAAGACAAGTCAAATAAAAAAAAAAAAAAAAACAACAACAACGGGACTTTAATGGCTGCACACAAACACAAACCTGCAGGTAAGGTTGTTTCGAGGTCAGAGTGCGTCTTCCTCAGGGGGAGGTTCTGGTGGGGGGTGTCTGAAACGGGCTCCAGGGAGTGGGGCTGTTGGGGGAAGGGGTCCCCTGGCGAGGGGGACGGGGACGGGGAGTGCTGCAGGAGGTCGACGCCGTGGAATTTCCCTCTTCCTCCTCCTCTTCCTCCTCTTCCTTCACCTGGAGCAGAAGAAAGAATATAAATACCGTGGGCGGGTACGGCAAGAAGAAGGGAAGACTCTGTGGTTTCGGTGGACGTGCGGTAAATTCAATAAAAGGCCTAAATCCAATCATGCTGCTGACATGGCAATAAAGTATTGGATTATGACTCTTGATAGATTGAGATGTTTAGAGAGAAATCTGATTTTGTGAGCATCGCCTGATTTGAGAGGATGAAGACAAATAGGATTTATTACTTCTCTGAGGCTCGATGCACTTACTGCATTCGTTTACTTCACTTAGGCAGGAAACAGGAGGCCGTTTAAGCAGCGTTAACTTCCAGGATACTTTGACCGCTCGGTTTTGTCTCTCCCAGGATCGCACGGCCCGAGTCCAGCCCAAATATCAGCGGATGCCATTTCCACAGTTCCACGTTGTGAAAATAAACTTTCTTTTTTTGGCTCGTAATGTATGAATCTTGTGAAACTGCACACACGATGCTTCTGCAAAAGTTCGAAAAATAAAGTCATGTCCTGCATATCAACAAATCCAGAGCCGAAGCCACGATGGACAAATTGAAGACAGTTGTTAAAGCCACCATAGTGAAATTGTCAGCGATTCAAATCTTCAGTAAACTTGATGAACGTGAGTCTGTTCAGAGCTCAGCGGACGGGAAAACCTTCACGTTTGTTTTGTGCATTTCCTGCCGTCATGTTTTAATCCAGAATGACTTAAAGCAGATGCCGCAGAAGGGCCCTGCTGTTCTGTTGTACTTCCTGTCCTTCTGATGTCTCGTCTCAGCGGACAGTAATCCGATGAGTCATCACAGGCGACGGGGACTCACTTGATTACCTCAATGACACGCGGCGCGGCGCGGCCCCCCACCTCTCTGCATAACTCAGTCGGCCTCCTATTAAGCCCTCAGCTATGTTTTATGTCCGATGTTAAACATTTATCCCCTTCAACAGAGCGATGCCGTTAGGAGTTGTGTTTTTCCACAGTGCAGTGAGACACAAACAGACAATAAGTGAAACAAACAAACAACAACAAAAAAACCAAAACGAGTTATTCACCGATGACAGATGTTGAAATCCAGAACTCCTGCTTTGCAGATTGTAAAGCGATGAGACAAACTGAGAAATCGCACAAAAAAATCGCACAAAACAACCCCCCCCCAACAGTCCTGTGAAGTACAAAAGACGTTCAGCGTCTGTCTTTTTGTTGCCTCTCGGGGGACACCATGCTGCCCTCCTTCCGTTTTGTTTCTGGTTGTGCGTTCCCCGTCGCCGTGGTTGTGTATCAATTATACATCCGAGCACTGAACAACAACACAGACTTACAAATGTTTGAGCGATCTGAGCGACCGACGCACAACATGGTGATTCTCTTAGCAAAAAAAAAAAAACATTTAATGAAGCTGAGCGTTAAGGCTTCAGGCTGCGTCGTCACAACAACACTGACAGACACACAAAGTTAATAAACAACCACAACAAAGTTTTGTGAATGTTTTGCTACACACCAAATGTTACCACAACTTGTTTTGTCATCGTTCATTCAGCTTAAAGGCCAAATCAAACATGTGAGCAGAAAAAGACTTGAATGTTGTGTTTTGTGTCTTCGTAGTCGATCTGCATCGCTTTGAAGAGATTTTGGATATTTTTGTTGTTGTTTCGTGTTTTTTTGCGGTTGTTTTGTGCCTCTCTTGGCATTTTGAGTCTTCCCCTGGGACCTGATATAAAAACTTTAAAAATCAAACTAGACATCCAGGAATGCCTTCAACTGCAGATCCGATGATCGGAGTCGGCAGAGTCTCGACACGACAACAGGTGATGTGAATCTGCTGAAAAGGAAAATCGGACAGCAGAGATCTAATTTTCCTGGAATTCATTAAATCCCTGATTCATCTGAGGTGGCGTTTAATCCGGCTTTAAATTCTACCTGAAAGAAAGGAAATCCATCCAGGTCGCCCTTCTCATTTTTCCTCTACCTTTTTTTTTTTATCTCAGCCAGTCATTCATTCATTTTTCCTCTGTTTATCTGTTTGGCGCTCTCCCTGAGGGCTGTTTAATGACTGTTCTCCTCCGAGCATGAATAAGTGAGAGCGTTTCTAAAGTCATCCAGCAGAGACTTAACTATGAGTCAACCACTCAGAGGAGCTAAATTTAACTCCCCTCTTTAATATGATTTGAGCGGCGAACACGTCCACTTCCTGTCTGGATTGACCTCGTCTGTGATCGCGGCGCCGCTCGGACGAGTCTGTGCGTTGCTCCTGCAGCCATTAATAAAGGACATTATTTCAGATATCTGCAGCATCATAATGTCCCTCAGACTCTGAGATTTGAGGCCGTGTCCTAAAGCGCAGTGGATATTGTATCAAAATTACTCACAACAAATGTAAATGTCTGAGTGACACTTTCAAACCTTTTTGAAGTGGATGTCAGCTGTTTCTGAGGTCAAAGGTCAAATAGGAAACTGAAAATCTTAAGTCAAAATGCATGAGAAGGCACAGAGAGACTGAAAAGAGATTTTTTTGTGTGTTTCTTTTACAACAATAAAGCGACGCGTGTGTGTCTGCTCCTCCGTCTCTCCTTGATTAGACTCATTTTTATTTATTCGTTAATCAAACGCATCAGTGCTTCATTTCCTCCTTATCAAATGTTTTGAATATGACTTTGCTGCGCTGAAAAACAAAAGTGCCTCTTTCTCTGATTGTCGGCGGTGACGACTTTGTGCGTTGATGAAGATCACGTCACGCAGTCTGATTATTGAATTCTGCCTTTTAAAGGTTAGTTCGGCAGCTTTTCAGGTAAATAAGACGCTCCACCAAACTGAAGTGTCTCTGAATGAGGCAATTAATCTGAACAAGCTTCCGATGAAAACACGGTTGCTCGTTTGACCTCGATCCAATTAGGGATTCCTTTACGTTGCCGTCCAGTAATGGCTTCAGCTTTTTCACAAGCGCCTCGACACGGAGTCAAAAGGATTTGCCCCGCCATCAGATTCCCGGTAAACTGAGAGGATTAGTCTGCAGCTCAGCAGCAGCAGCAGCAGCAGCGATGAACGGCCGTCTGTCTCCTCAAAACCTCGTTCACCGTCCGTCGTTCCTTTCTTTGTTTTATTGCTGCAAAACATTCAGTTATTTTGTCTCCCGCTGCTTTTATTGTTTACTGGTCTTCTGTTTTTTCAAATCAAACACGAAGACACACACAACAATGGTTTAACCAAAAAGTAACTGTTCAAAGAGATAAGCTGCCAGTTTCTGAGTTCACAGTGTCGCATTATACCGCAAACTGGTTTATATTTAAGGGGTGTCATTTCATGCCAGTGAAGTTAAAAAGTGATCATGATTCCTCCTTAAAAGTATGAAATGAAAACTAGCGCCCTCTAACTGATTTATGTTTCAGGTCATTCATGAAATTTCAGCAGAGTGGGAGGTGCAGACGAGGGAGGGAGCGGCGACTAAATGTTCTCTCATTATCCTTCCTTCCTTTCCTTTCTACATTTGTCTTTCCTTTAGTCTTGCATCGTCTTCACCGCTTCCTATCCACGCACTTCCTGCTGCTTTTCTTTTTTTTCCCGGGGAGGAGAGAGAGGAAGAGCGGCGAGTTACCATGGCAACAGCAAGCTGGCTGCAAGCTACCTGTACCGAAAGAGAGAGAAGGATGGAGGGAAAGAGACGAGGAGACGACAGACCGGGCGTCACGGCATCATCATTATTATTGTTATCATTCAACCAGCCCAAAAAAAGTGCATTCATAGGAAGTCAAGACGGAGTTTTGTCAGTCAATCTTTTGTCAGTTTGTCTTTCTCTGTGGAAGAAGGGAATACCCGCCGAGTCCAGCACCACAGGCATGCATAATTATACCTGACCTTCTGCTGCTCTACACAGTGGGTGAGGAGGGTGAGAGAGGTAGAGCGAGGACGACGGACAGAGGGGAGAGAGAGAGAGAGAAGAGAAGGAGCAGAGTCAGAGAGATATTTAACTATAAATGGAGATGTGTGAGGAGAAGGAGGGGAGAGGCTCCCGGTGACGAAGCAGTTGCTATGCCAAAACCCAGGAGGTGTGCGCACACACACACACACACACACACACAAATATATATAAACATGCACACACACATGTGCCAAGACACACACACACATGCACACAAAGTAAACAAGGAGGAGGCAAGTGGAAGCAGGAGTGTCAGAACGATGTTACTGAGGATGACCACAGCATACTAACAGCTCTGACAGCGCACACACACACACACACACACACACACACACAAAGAAGACGCACACAACTGATGCTGACTGCCAGAGATGGGCGCGGACGAAAGCAGATGTGATCATGGGAAGAAAATGTTCTCCATGTCAGATTTCATTTCTGCCGCGTTTTCCTTCCAAACTAACTCATGTCAATCTGGATCGGTGTGTGTGTGTGTGTGTGTGTGTGTGTGTGTGTGTGTGTGTGTCTGCGTCACCCAGATTAACCCCTGAGTTATCACTTCTAGCATGAATATAGAGATGATCCAAGCAATCTGAGAGTATGGAATAAAAAGTATGGCTTACATTCAATAATCACCTGACTGATTGAGCACCAACAGAAAGATTTGTATGTAAGTCTGACTGAAAGTCAAACGGACTTGAGGAACTTCTGCTTCTTTACTCGACTGCGACAGTTCAAAGTCGAATTATACTGATGTGACCTCCGAGGAGATTTAAATTCACATTTATTTTGCATTTCCCTTCAGCCAAAAAAGATTCCCGGGACGCTCCCTTTTAACACTGACTCTCAGAGGAAAAACAGGCTCCCTTGACAGCGACAACAAATGTCAAGAAGGAAAATGTTTTTGCCGTCTGCTTTTAGCTCAGAGGCTCGAAGCGCTCAGAACAAAGTCATCAGAAATCCGTTGACTGAAGAACAAGCTCCGGTTTAACTGAGGGCTTCAGTATTTATTTGGATATCGCTTTGTGCTCATTCTCAAATGACAAACAATCTAACAGCCGATAAATGCTGATTCATTTCCTATAAAAGCTCATCATGGGAGTAATTTGTTTCATTTTGGACTATTTGTGGGCGAAATTTCAATTAATTCTGATAAAAGCAACAGGCTACCAAAACAACCCACTATAATTAACCCCACAGCTTCCTTCACAGCAAATCACTGTCATAACTGTTAATATTAGTTTAGTTTTGTTTATTTGTTTGTTTTGAATAGTGGATCACTTGTTGTGTCAGACAAAGCCAAAAGTCCAAAGTCATTCAATGTCCAGTGATATAAAAGAGAAAGAAACAGAACTAAGTTCACATTTCAGCAGCGGCTCAACGCTCACACTGACACATTTTAGAGATATTTTCATTCTCAAACAAACAAAGACAACCTGAGCATCTTGCAGCTCACAGGTAAGGTGTAATTCTACAACGATTTCATGAAAACATCCTGGAGGCTAAATTGGATCAAATCTACATAAAAATCCCCCTGAAGGTGTTTCCTTTCTGTCCTGCTGACGTTGACCTTTATTTAAAGGGCAAAACACAAAAAATAGAGCCTGAAAAATGTCCCCCATCAGCTCCGAAAGGTATTTTATGAATGCAGCCATTATTGCAAAGGTTACATCCCGTTTTCCGGTTTGAGACCATTTCCTGGGTTGGGAATCGTACCTGTGATGTCGAGCGGTATGAAGTGGGCCGGCGTTCGCCTCCCCAGGTGCCAGCGGGGCTTCTCAGCGACGGGCGGCCCGGTGTTGGCGCTGCTGCTGCTGTTGTTGCTGCTCCAGCCCAGGGCGGGCCGATCGGAGCCGCAGGGGGACGGGGACGGGGACGGAGACAGGTCGGTCACGGACCTCAGGCCAAACACCGAGGAGGCGGTTTCATCTTCGTAGAGCTGCTTGGAGGCCGGCTGGAGGAAGGAGAAAGGGAACATTCGGGATTAGACTGTTGCGTTAACTGTGAAAAACTAAGAGATAAAACTCAAACATAAAGTTGTTCATGTGGAAATTCGTGTTTAGTTCTGATTATCTAAGAGGGACAGAAGCTGACGAGAAGCCGGCCCGGTCTGTGATGTCAATAGAAGGTGTAATTCCAGCTGAGAGGAAGCCGGCGTCGGTCAGCTGCCTGCTATTTAATGTGAAGCACCAACTGTCCCATCGCTGCCTAATCGCCCTGAAGCAAGGCATTCTGGGGCTGCTGCGGCACGGGAAGCACTCCGCTTCACCTCCGTCTGCTGAAATCCACGGCAGAAAGTCAAATCTCCCGAGGATCAGCCCAATCCTAATTGAAATTAGCCCGAAGGAAGGCGTTCACTTTTTAACGGCGCTGTTAAGCAGCTCGGCGACGTGCAGGAAATGTGCAGCCATCTTGCAGTAAAATCACCGCGGGGGGCGGGGGGCACCAAGCTGCCATAACGACACCGTTCAGGGAAACAGCCTGACAACTATTAGCAGCGAAAACAGAAGAGAGCAAATCAGTTTCTCATTCTGGATTATTCTAACAGAAGTCAGTTACACTGATATTCTGTTAGTCCCTTAAATACATATTTATATCCTCTCAGTCAGTAATAAATCTGGGATTTTTATTCAAAATAGCACTGATGTCATTTCTGTCTTTGTTTTTTTGTTTTTGCCACATATTAATTATATTTCCATCTGGAAGACGGAAAATCATTTGGCATTTGTTTACGGAAACCTGCTGAGAGTGTGAAAAGGATGATGACTAATTCTGACAAATTTGATGGAGGAGGGAGAGAACAACTCCTCAGTGCTGTGTGGGTAATTTCAGCTCCAGCCTTTTATATCAAAGCGGTGAGAGCAAAAGCAATGAGGCATTTTGTCACAACACGTACAGTTGAAACAGTGCTGGTGACACTTAAACAGTAATTTGTTCCCTACAAGGAGGAAATAATACTGTTATCAATTATAAAGCTCTCCATTCAAAATGTAGATGTACAGACTATACATTCTATTTTCTTATGTAGTGATCAACTCGTTTTCTTTTGCAGCTCTACTCTCCTTCTTAATAATAATAATTTCATTTTAGAACTTTTACTAATGACTGTTTAAATGTTTACTGCAGTGTGAAAACTACAGATAATATATTTTGGAGTATAAACAGTATGAGATCATTAAAGGTTACTGGAATTTAAAGTGCAACGGCGGCCTGACAGAAACGAATGAAACGACAAAAGCAGTTCGGCAGTTTGAAGCATGAGGAGGGTAAGAAAAGGGAAGTCAGGTGTCTGCTTCTCTAAAGTCAGAAGGAAAGAAAAAATAGAAATAAACTGTGGAGGAGAGTAAAAATAAAGGAGGCGGACAGAGTGACGTCCACTTTTCTTCTTCTGTGGTGGGAGAAAAGTGGAGAGGACAAGTGTGTGTGTGTGTGTGTGTGTGTGTAGCTGGAAGACAAATTCAGCTTTCATGGTTTTAAGAAAAGAGGGACAGGTGTGTGTTTTTGTGTGTTTGGCTATAAAATAAGAAAATGGTGTGATTGGGTTAGGGTTGTTTACCTTTGAGGGAGGATCGTGATCAAACACGACAGGTGTGAACCTGTCTGGATGTGTGTGTCTGTGTGTGTGTGTGTTTGTGTGTTTACCAGGAAGATGAAGTCGGGTCTCTTGTTGTTGAGGGAGATGGGCGAGTGGCTGAGCGAGGCGGACGTGTCGTCGGAGCTCTGAGAGGACGGATGTCTGAAGGTCTGACCGGTCAGCTTGGTGTCGTACAACTGCTCCTCAAAGTCTTGCACAGCAAACAGACACAAAAGAAGGAGGTCAGTGCAGCACAATAACAGTAGTGCGTGCAAACGCACACAGCAGATCTGTGATTTGCATGGTGGAGATCAGTTGTCCTGCTGATGCAGCTTCAGCTCAGGAACCTTAAACGCCTCCTTAAGTTTGTTTTTAATCCTCCTTTCTCTGCTTCCATTCATTCCTCCTCTTCCTCTCACTTTCAGTCTTTCTCTCCTGGTTTTGGACTTTTTCTCTCCCTCCTCCTGATATCTGCTTCTCCCTCCCCGGCAGCTTAGACGACTCTCCCTCAGGCCATTGTAAACAGATTCCTAACCCCCACCTCCTCTTCTTTCTCCTGCAGACACACACACGGAAACCACACTCCCCCTAAAACCCCTCAGCCAATCCTTTACCCCAACGCATACTCCCTGCCCACTCCCCAACCTCCACTCATCCCTAAAGCCCTTCAACACGCGCACGCACACACACACACACACACACACACACACAGCACCATCCTGCTGGCAGCTTGTGTGGAACAGCAGCGTCACGGAGGTATAGAGTTTTGGCTTGAACTTGCTCTCCTGGACAATATGGATTCTTTCATGGTTGGCGTACGGTTGCTTAGCAACACAATGGAGGGAGGGGGCGGGGAGGAGGGGGGGCATGGGTGACAACAACAGCCTGAAAGCAGCACCGACGGGATGATGGGAACAGCTGATGTTTTGATAAAGAGTCAGCCATTAAACCAGATAAACAGATAAATAATCTTAAAAAAATGACGTGCTGTTAATACAAGAGGACTTCTTTCCTCACATAGTTGGGTCATCAAGTTCTACAACAACAACAACAATAATAATAATAATAATAATAATAATATTAATAATATTAATGAATTGATTCACAGAGCAGATACCAAACATAGACACTCACTCAGTGAAAGGCTTTTATTCAACAGTAAAAAAAAAAGAAAAAAGAAAAGTAAAAAATAAATAAATAAAGGCATGGTATTAAAAAGTAAGAGCAGTAAAAAAAAAAAAAAAAAAAAAAAAGATGACATAACATAAAAGCAAGTCCACAAAAATGAGTTTTAAGAAGTGATTTAAAAGCAGCCACTGATCCTGCCTTATCTCCTCGGGCAGCGTATCCTTACAGTTCTGCTGCTGCTCTAATTAAAGCAGCACGCAGCTATTTAAAGGAAAAAATATAATATATATATTAAATAAATTTGTTGCCTGCAAAGTTCCCGTTACTGAGAGTGTGGCCGAAAAAGAAAAGCCAGGCTGTCTATGAAAGAGCTGAAACTAAGACCAGAAACTCATTTCCTGAGCTGATGAATCAGGGAGGAGGAGGGACATTTTCCCATACACTTCAATACAGTCTGACTTCTTTTTTCTTCTCAGCATCAGTTTCACTTTTCAGACCTGGATTCGAAGGATTTTTCTGACCGACTAAGATGAAACGATGAGTTTTCTGCCTGCTCAAAAAAATGAAGTCCATCATTCTCTCAGAAACCTTCGACGGGGATTTCCTGACAAAACCGTCCAAGAATGAAGTGAGACGATTCGTTAAACAGAACCGATTTACACATCCGGCTAAATATCCTGATCTTGTTTGATTACCACCAAAAGATATTATTAACAATAATAAACTACGTCTCAATAAAATGAGAAGAAGTCTGGAACTGTATTTTTCTTCATTTTAACAGCTTCTTCGCCTCCTGCCGTCTGTTTTTCAGCTCAGCGCCTCAAAGCTGGTAAACACATTCAAAACACGAAGGTTTGTTTCACGGAAAGTTTGGCAGGTGTCGGATTGGAGTCGGCGTTGGCGTTCCTGAGTAATGAATACGGAACCGTGAATAGAAATTAATATACGGCAACAACGCTGGAAAATACACACACAAAAAAAAAAAAAAGGATAATGATGTGTTTTTCGATGAGAGCAGACGTTCCACCCACCCACAGAGTTTGTGCCGTTTTTAAACACGTCCACGATCATTGCTGCCGACATCTTCACTCTGATAAACCGAAGATCGGACCGGAGATCAAGACGATACACCGGGAATCGCCTCACCTGGAGATGAGGATGGTCAAGATGCTGCTGAATTATTTTTAAAGTTGATCAAGTTTTTTTTTTTTTCCTGGCCAAAGCTCTGACTCATCGCTCCCTCCGCCTGAGGCCGCCGGCCCTCGACAAGCTCCAATTGAATCTGGATGGAATTAAAACTCCCACACATGGAGTTCCTCATTAATCCCGATAAGCGTCACGCACTCTGCAGAATCTGACTTGGTGATTCATCTGTTCCGTGTCGTGCCAGTTTCTAATGACGGGCGATAAATTGATTTCTCCGGCTTTTAATCCTTCGATAAGACCAACGTTTGGGTTTCCAGGTTGTGGAAAAACCTTCCACCTTTTCTCTTCTGACTAATAATTTATTGATAGATAGGTACTTTATTCATTAATTCAACAATCTGTTGCTCACATGCATACATCATTTGCACAGAAAGGAAACGATAAGGACAAAACATTGGAAGAAGAAATATTTCCGCTGTCGACGTGTTTTCGTAAACCGAACCGAGGTGACGAAGGTGGATGTCACAGAGACTTCCGGTCTCTTGATAAAGATTTCACAGAAATTAGTTGTCTCCTCCGCCAGAATGCAGATGTGTTGTGCATCACGCTCTCTCTGGTTGCGGCCGAAGCTTTGAACATAAATATTAATGATGACGAGATAAACGGAGAACTTGTTTGTTCGCAGTGTTTTTGCAGATTCCTCAGGAAAACTTGTAAATGCTTGCTTCCCTGGCTATTTGCAATTCACGGAGGGACATTACACGAAAGCCGGTGCTCGAGATAGAGAACTGTCTATTTTGCAAGCGTTCAGAATAATTGATTGAAAACTGCTGTGTGCAAAAAAATAAAAATAAAAATAATAATAAAAAAAAAAGAGCAGGATCAGCCGGATAGTAAACAGTGAGCGCAAGCCAAAAAAAAAAAAACTCCCGTCTCATCCAGACTCTGCAGCGGCCCCGGAAGAAGTGAGGCGTCAGCAAGAGTCCGGAGACACAGGGGGTAAACAGACTGATAAGTTAGAGGACGAAGAGACGGAAGAGCTGATAATAAAAAAGGACGCTGGACCAGAGAAGTAAAGGAGAGATGTAGGTGGGTGAGGAGGAGGCAAAGGAAACTTCTGAAGACGTAAAATAAACAAGAGGAAACAATAAGGAGGAGGATGACAAGGGAAAAATCAGGAAGCTAAAATCAGTAAAGGAACTGAAAATGGAGGAGAGAAGTGAGCAGAAGAAGAAGAAAAAGAAGAGGAGACGTGGGTGTAGGAGAAAGTATTCGAAGGGGGAGACAGAAAAGGAAATAAAAATAAAAGACGACGAGGTTGGTGGAGGAAAGAGGTTCAGACTGAGAGACCCAACATGCTTCTGATTAATCTCCCTTCCAAAAGGTTTAACACTTTCCAGAAGCCTAAATAATGGGTTAGTTAAAGACGGGCCGAGAGAAAGCTTTCATTTGTTCATAACACATTTCAGCAGAGAGCCTCCCTGCTGCTACAACTTCTACTTCATGCAGGACTCGTAGTGAAACTGTGGATTTTACTTACATAACGGCTCCGGAAGCCTCCCCAAGTGAAGAAGGCTTAAAGAGTTAAACAGAGAGGGGAAGGTAAACAGTTGTAGATCCACGCTTCAGATAACAGCCAGCTCTGCTACATGACTGCAGGGGAGGCAGAAAGGCTGGTGGGGGGGGGGGGGGGGGGGTCGTGGTGTTCGGGGTGTAAAGGTATGCCGGTCACTCCCACTAACACACACACACACACACACACACTGCAGTAAGGATCCCCCACCCCCTTTCCTATTTCCAGACAAGCAGGCCAACCATTCATGCATCACTAACCTGTGTATTGTGTGTGTTTATATGTGTGTCTGCTCTTGTGTGTCCCGCATTCAGGTGTTTAAATACATATATATGTGTGTGTGGTTAAAAGTGTGTATTCTTCAATTGGATGCCACTGTAACAGCTTGTGTGTGTGTTTCGATGCTGAAAACAGGATCTTTGTGTGTCTGTGTCTGTGTGCGTGTTTGTGTTTGTACAGTGCGCCCATTCCCAGATTAAACCCGACCATCCTTGACAAAATGTGGCCCCCGAATTTGGGTCACCCTTTTCTCTTCCCCCTCCGGGAAGACAAAGTGAGGGATGTGGAGAAAGGAGGGAGGGAGGGCAAATATTCACAATGCCCCTCTTTCACCGTTTTGTTTGTCTGTGTACACTACGCGCACGCACAACAGCATCCATGTCACGTCTCTGCCCTCGTGATTTCACACGCACGGCCGACGTACGAGCGCGTGCATCGGGAAGGCGGATGGTGACCTCGAAGGTCAGCTGGTCGAGACCGCGACGCCGTTCTGATCCAGTGATCAGGTCCCGTCCGTGCGGGGCGCAAATTTTTGCTTCTGGGGAATATTTGGAGACGACTAAGCAAATATTCTTCGTCCCCCCTAAAAGAAGACCAGAGAACAGCTGACAGCATCAATGAGCGCAGAGAGAAACGTCACAGTTTCACGTTTCATGTTCTCGCACTCAGGAAGTCCTCCTTTACTTTGAAGAGCCGAACTGATCAAGTCTGCGACAAACTGTCCGTATTATTTTCTGCCCTCTGAACGGTGCGTCACTTTCCCCTCGTCCTTTTAGAGTCACTGTCACGTTGATAAAAACTGACTCTGGTACTCCGTCGGGTTCAAAGCGTCCTCCACAGATTCCATCCTGTGATTTTCCTTCATGAGTCAGCTCCTCTTACCTTCAGGCTGCTGTCACCTCATCGTCTGGGTTCATTTCGGGTTACGGCAAGCTGGTTGGTTTGCAAATGCAGCCGAATTGTCGCATTCAGGCGGGTCACCCTTCATCAGGTGTTTGAAAAACTCCCCTCCAGACTCCACCCCCCCACCCAAGGAGAGACAGAAGGCTGACAAGTTTGTCTTGCCTGATTCACAGCGAGAAAGAAAAAAGACAACGAGAGGGAGGAAACACACGGACAGCCAGAATATAAAAGGTCACCGAGTAATAAAAGTTCAAACGATCTATAAATCTTCCGTTTGCTGCGTAACGAGGACTCGCTCGAGCTTTTCTGTTCCTGAGCCAAGCCTGTCCAAAAATGCTGAAAAAAAAAAAAAAAAAATACGGCGTTAGCAAACCGTTTGGATTAAAATAATCGTAGAGGCCGTTTAAATTGACAATGAGTGATTGCTTTTAAAAAGGAGACCTTAAAAAAGAGAAATTATCTGAGCTGCAGCAAACGGTGAACTTAAATTTCAGCTTTCATTTACCGATGGATCCGCCTGCACACTGACCACAGTCAGACCTCATCAGGCCGCTCACTTCACTGCAGCCATCGACTCCAAACACAATTAAAAGGCTGTCCTGTTTACACGGGAGCTGCAGCTGAATCAGACTTAGATACCCTGAGATAAAAACAAAGTCTACATCACTGAAGAGCACGACGAAGACTTCTGAAGCTGCTGCAGATTCACATCCGGCCTTGACTCATAAAATAAGCTGAACAGACCAACTGTGACGCTGCTGATAAATAAAATAAAACTACATCTCAAGTGTGGCGTGAGAGATTAAATAAAATCATTCAGAGTCTGTACTCAGCTTATTTTAATCACAGCCAAAAGTATCCGGACACCATTCACTTTTATTTTACAACATTAATGCAACTACACTAAAAGACATACAGGAGGCAAAGTCGTACCCCAAATCATCGTGCGAGTTACGTTTCCTCACACTGCCGCTGAAAACACGTAAAGTGAATTAGAGGTTCATTACTGCAATTCCTCCTCAAGAGTCAGAAGATTGTAACTAAATTTCTCTGCAAATATGCGAGAATGTGAGCAAAGCAGAGCCGCCGACACCAGAGAGGATGTCGGGGAAATATGTGGAGCGGTGAGGAGGTGGTAAAGTATACATATTTGAGCGCTGCTAAATGGATTGTTTTAGTGCAAATCCCCAAAGTTTAATGCAACGAGCTGAACTTAACATGAAGGCAACAAAACTAAAACAAACAAAATGCAAATCTGGCCACAGAAGAGGGCAAATATTCAGGAGGAAGGGCAGAAAAGTGACGTGTAAATGTCCCCATTATATTATATTATACAGAGAATACAAAATATCTGCCTTCAGTGGAGCCCGATGCTGAGCTTTAAATATATCACATTACTGCCACGGAGCAGCCAAAGTGAAAAAAGTGTGCATCTTCATAATATCACAGACTGCTGATGGCTGCAGATGATATCAAACTAAACTATTAAATTCAATATTTTCATCATTCACTTTCATTTCAGGGAATATTAGTGTAGCTTAGGAAATATGGCAACAGGAGCATTAAAATAAATGCTTGTGCTTTAACACATCATCTAATTTTTCAGAACTTTCAGAAGTGTAAATCTGTAAATCTGAATGAGTTGGTCTCATTTCTTTCAGACTTTGGAAGAGAGACTCAAACCACTTTTTAAAATTTTAATACTAGAAGGAACTAACTGGCTAACCGACACTAGTGGACCGCGTCCAGTTCCCAAATCGAAATAGGCGTCTTAACCAGAAGCTTCTTTTTAAATTTTCTTATAAAATCAAAACATTTATCTGCAATTTTAGACGGTAAAAACGTTTGAAGGGCGCTGCTGCTGCTGCTGTCAGCGGATAAATGAGAATACACATGTATGGACGCAGAGGCAAAGATTAAAAACATTCACCAGATCGTGATTATTCCTCTGGTGTCCATCAAACTGCCCGCTGGAAAGTCTCTCAAGAAGAAAACCACATTGGTGGTTTGTTCAGATACAACAAATACAACAAATGTTTATGTGAGTAGTGACGGTGTTATTGATGAGGAGAATAAAATCAGAGAGAGCCAAACAGTTCTTCTTTTGGCTGTGATGTTAATGAGGACGAGAGGCGAAAAGGCAAAGGGCAGCGACTTCATAACTGTGACATCACAACGTTCAGGAAGTCCGTACAGAACCCGGACTGATTTAGAATCTAATAAAACATCTACCTCTGGACTTTAGGGGGCCTTAAACTTTTAAAGGCAGAGCAGAAATAAAAACAGCCTGATGAATGTTTAGTGTCAAAATCAGGAACAGAAAATGCAATCACTAAATTAAAATGAAAGATTTCCACATTCAAGGAAATTTAAATTTGCACACAGGAGGAATGCGATCAGATAACTAATCCATCATCTGAAATCCCAGCCTGCTAATTTATTCTTTGGGTGGGGGGGGGCTGATGATGAGAGCCAACGCTGGCTGGATTTAACTGTTGCCCACTTAGCAGCAACAGCGAAATAAATCTTGCACAAATCTCGCTGCCACAGGGAGTCGCATCTCAGCACAAATCGCACAAGATCCGTCTAACGGCGGCGGACGACAGCCAGCTCCATAAATATGGAGGGCAGAGTGTTGGAGAGCAGGAAGGAGTATGAATATTTTACCGCGCCGAGGCCAGCGGGAGACCGACGGCGAGGATGGCCAGAGAGAGCGAGTACAGCTGGTTGCTTCAGTGTTATATAACACACACCCAAACAGGCGCACACAAATGGACACTGGTATACAAACTGAAAACATACAGAGGAACACACACAAGGACAAACTGTTCAGCGGGAAGGAGGCCCAACGGCACAGAACGCACACACAGAAACACACACAAATGAACGAATAAACACAGGGAGACATAAATGACAGAAAAGATGAATGGCCGCACACACACACACACACACAGACACACACTCCTTGGTGTTGTCCACCCACGACTCTTATTTTTATCATTCACAAGATGCCAGCGTGTCTGAGACAATAACTGGCTTAATACACAAATAAAAACACACAGTATGAAGACACAAAAGGAAGAGACAAGTCCTCCAACAATACTCCGTCAACATTTCTTCAGTTTCTAACTCAGTTTTGATCAACAAGTGATTTAAAGGAATTAAAGGATGAAGGACAGATTTGATATTTTTCTTTTTCGCCAGGCGGGAAACGTCAGAGACGGTTTTCAATGATGAAATGTGAGCTTATGATCTTTTTTTTTTTTTAAATCTAAATCGTAGATATATAAGCCTGGACGGTCGTCAGCTGATGCTTCACTTCTAAATGAACGTCGCTAACTAGCATTAGCTGGTGTTGCTGTAGCCTGATGTGCTAAAATTAGCCAGCGCATGCTAACCTGAAAATTTACACATTTATATGTTTGTATCAGTCGTGGGACTTTTGTTATTAAGTGAATGAATGAGCAAAGTTTTTGACACCTTACTTTCTAACTAGAACTGTCAATACTTGCTAAAGTGGAATAATCCACAAAAAATGTTTCCTCCTGATGGAGTCATGTTTGGCGCTCAGCTGTTCTTAGAAACGATGGAGCCTTTTTCCGAACATGATGTTTGTTACTGAAACTGTATTTGTCACCAAACAGCAACAAACAGATCAGGAGAGACACTAAAGTGAGAGGTAACAACACAATCATCTGAACTGTAAAGTAAAATGTTCATCCATCCATCCATTCATTCATTCATTCATCCCTCCGTTCATTCAGCTCAATGTAATTGTTTTAATGGAAAGGCCATTCAAAGGGTAAGACAGCATGACTCACACAGAGAGAGAGAGAGAGAGAGAGGTAAATAGAGAGAATAGTGCTATACAACAAACGGAAACCCTCGTTCCCTTGAGTGCTAATTTGCATACACACACACACAAACAAACACACAAACACACACACAGGTTGAATACTACAGTCAGAGCAGCATCTTCCGTAAACAACAGATTAATATTAAAATGAGAATGACAGTTCCACCTTAAAAAAAACAAACAAGGCAGAGTTACAACCACCGACTAAACACACAAACACACACACCCTACAGTACAATATAAACACAAGGCAGCAAAGGAAATCTAACACACACACCCTCTCACACAGCATATCTGCATGATAACACACACCCATCTCAACGCAGTCCAACACACACACACACACAGATGTAAACACTTTCCCACCCACTCGAAACACAGCGCGCACACACACACACACACACACACACAAACACAAACACGCACTCTCTCCATCCGTGCATCCACCCCCCTCCCCACCCGCCCTCTCCCTCCATCCATCCTTACCTTGCAGCAGGCTCTGGAGGTTGAGCTGCGCCTGCTGGTGCAGCTCCTCGACACACTCCGGCCTGCTCCACGAGCCGAACACGTTCACGCTCTGTTGCCATGGAGACCTGAAGTGGGCCGCGCCGCCGCCACTGCCGCCGCAGCTGCTGCCGCCTCCTCCTCCGCTGCCTCCACCACCACCGCTGCCGCTGTGGTTGCTGTCGCCGTGGCCGCCGCTGCTGATGCTGCTGCCGCCGCCGCGCCTGCCGCTCTCCGCCTCTAGACCGCTTGTGGCTGGAGGAGGAAGGGAGAGAGGGAGGAGTGATGGATGGAGGGAGAGGGGGGGGGCAACAGAGGGGAGAGAGAGAGAGAGGAAGTGGAATGAGATTATTCAGGGTGAAGGAGGGAACGGAGAAAAGGGAGGAGGAAGGAGAGGAGTGGTGGTGGAGGGGGGCAAATGAGAGAGACAAAAGAGACGAATGTTGAGGAGAAGGAGGGAGAGACAGACAGAGAGAGAGAGAGAAATCACACGTAAATAAAAATGTATGAATTTGCATAACTAATACCCAGAGACGTAGATTACATAACGCAGTGTGTTGTCAGGGAGAACAAGGAGCGAGGAGGGGAGGGAGGTAGAAAAATGAAAGAGGGATTAGGGAGAAATGGACAGGGAGAGAGGTGGAGAACAGATTTGGATGGGAAGCAGAAAGAGAGAGCACCTAATTAGGAGGGAGAGATTAGGGCAGGGAGGTAAGGGAAGGAGAAAAGGAGACAAAGAGGGATTGTGGCATTACAGAGGGAAAGAAGAAGAAGGGAGGGATGACATTTAAAGGGAGGATGGAGGTTTAAGGTTTGTGTGATGTGAGTAAAGAGGAGATGAGAAAAAGGGGGCAGGAAATGAAACCCTCTGACACATCCAGCAGCTGAAAAAAAAAAAAAAAACTTCAGCGGCACAATAAAGTAAAAGAAAAATAAAAAGTACTTCAGATGGTGGACTCTTTATTCTGTTTGTTTTCAGCCCACTCACCAAACTCAATGTTGATAATGGACCGTTTGGCAAAAAGTGGCGCTCGAAAAAATGGAACCAGGCGTCGTAAGTTCAACCAAGTGGAGCAGATTTAATTTTTTAAAAGGGTTGACAGCGCGTCTGCTATCTGCAGCTTTGGCTTGTTTTTCTTCTTCCTCCCAAAAATGGACGCCCCCCCCCCCACCTCACCTCACCTGCAGAAACAAACAGTCTCATCCTGTAATAAAACAATGTATGAACTCCGGGATATTTGGCATCACACTTTCTGCCTCAGCGCCAAACGCTCGCAGCCTCTTGGATTTTTTCCCAAAGTCATTTATATATTTGAAATAAACCGACATTATTTCGTAGTAATCTTTTGGCCTTTAAAGAGTTTTTTGTGCTGAATTAAATGTCACTGAACAACAACCGTTCATCACCTGAATGGTCACTGGTAATTGTTGTTGTTGTTTTTTTACATAAAGTTCCCTCTGTGGACACTTTACACAAAACTCAGACCACTAACATCCAGCTTTTCAATCTAAAATAATGCACACTAGTGTCCTTGCTGGAGAAACTACTTCAGTCCCTTTTTTACTTTTAGAAAGGGTTCAAAAATTTTTATCAAATTTGTTTTATCGCAAACACTGAAATACAAAAATTCACGACAAATATCATCACAAATATATAAGCCACTAATGGTGCCATGCTCCTTTCCAATGTTGAAACCTGAATGGTCCAAATGCTTTCATGAACAGGTTTAAAGTTGTTCAGCTCCAGATTGAAGATGAACATTTGCTTCCTCTGCCTTTCTGCTTGCTGCTCAAAACAGACTGAGACTGAGTAAGAAAAAAGGGCTGTGAAAACAATCTGAACTTTAAAAATCTTAAACACAACAGCTTCGAGTTTCAAAGCATCAGTTTTCCAGAAGTCAGGCTGATCTGCCATTTGGTGACAAATTCCTGCAACGGAAAACAGCGAGATCGTCAGCTGAGCAGCACAAACTCTAAATATAAACACGGACCTCAACGTGTGAGGTGGAAGTTTCTCCGAGGGCGGAAAAAGGAAAAGCCCAGGCGTTCTGCAGAGATTCTGCTGTCTTCTAGCAAAAAAAAGCAAAAAGCACCAGAGAGAGACGCTGCTTACGATACAGAAGTGCATTTTTATTACTGTTGTTCATTTTCAGTATGTCCACCTCTGAAGCCCGTCTGTGGTTTCTGCACACACACATTGTGTTTGTGGGAGTCGCTGCGAGCTAAATATGCCATTAGGGAGCTTCAGTTTAAAGTGGAGGCCCAACCAGCAGATTGTAATTCTTTCGTTCTTTTATTTTATTTTTTATTTTTTTTTACAGTATATTAATATTTAATCTGATACTGCATTCAACTATTTGGGAGTGGAAGTCGTGTTGAAGTTGAAAGAACAAGAATAGAAATAGAAAAGATGTTTGAGGTGTCGGATATTATCTATCAAACATCTTCTCGAAAAGTTATGGATTCCTTTTTGTTGCTACTCACAATGGATTAAAAAAAACAAAAAAACAAATGATGCTCAGAGAGAATTAGAAAAACACGTCCGGTTTTCTACAGCTACATAAAAACAAGTGCAAGCTGATAATGTGTTCTGCTCTCCAGGACTCCAGGGCAAGATTGCTTTTACAACTTGTAATTTTTTTTTTTTATTGGTGGTTCTCTAAATGTTCTAGATGGCCATTTAGAAGCAATTATTGTTATTTAACTCATTTGCAAGAAACACCCAAAGGTGTGCTTTAGTGTAATATTGACTAGTTAGCTGTTTGCAAACTGAAAAGGTTCGATGACAGATCGTGAGTTTATCATTTGAAGAAACTAAAAGACGTGCAGCCACTGCAGCTTCACGCATGCTCAGTCGAGCGTTACGTCTTTGGACTCGTGGGACTTGAAAAAGTTAAATATATGCTGTTGTGTGGGTGAGAGTTAGGTAACGTGCTGAAGTCAGGCCAGCCTCAGGAGCACAAACGATGTCTGGAGAGAGAAAGAGAGCGAGAGCTACCTTTGTTTCTGTAATACCTGTCGTCACCAAACCTCAGAGGATCCGGCGCCAACAGGAAATGACCGTCTTTAAAGCGAGCTTCTTCCCGTCCGCCATGACAGCTACAAAACCTGCCGCCTGATTGGAGCCCATGAAAGAGCCGGCCTGTCATACGACCTGCCACCTCGGCAGCCATGATGTGCCAATCCGGGAGCGGGTTCTGAAGAGATGTGACGCTGTGAATATTCAACTAAACTTTTTTTTTTTTTTTTTTTTTTTAAATCAGCTGCTGTTCTTCGGAAATTAGCTGAACCTCAGACTGAGGGCCAAAATCACAGAGACGACACAAAATGAGTAGCAAGCTGGAGCTGTTTGATGAGCGTTAAAATTTAATAAACACATCTCCAGAGGCAGACGAAGCCCATAAGCCCGGCACCGGCGTCATTTAAAAAATGGTCCAACTAATGAACAGCCACTGGGGGACTATTTTCCAAGATTAACCATAAATCTAAGTTTTGAGCGAAGGAGATTGTGTTAAATTTCTTTCCAAAGTCACATTTTCCAGTAGAAAAAGTAAAAAGAGCTTCTTCTGAGGATGCCTTTGATAAAAATTGATTGATTGATTGATTTCTTCAGGTGATGGAAGTAAACGTCTGTTTTTGGTCATGTTTTTATAGCGAGGTATATTCTGTCAAACCTGATGGAGACAGACAGAGAGTCTCCAGGGAGACGTGTTTCCTTTGCTGTTAAATATTAATTTGTGATTAAAAGTTGAGCAGGAGTCAAACGCAGACTCTCACGGTCTACACAAAGCACACTCAGTCCCTCTCGGCGGAGATGTCACTCTTTTCCCTTCCTCCCTTATGTAACCGCAGCGTCGTGAAAAGAAGAAAGAAAAGACGGAGGGATCGGATGGAGGAGAGACTGGAGCCTCCGGGCATCACCGGGCAGATTTATGAAAAAGAACAGAAGTCAATCTCCACGGTTCTTTGGAGGAAAGACAAAAAGATGGCTCTGGTCAGAAACGCTCTAAGAGAGACAACGCTGATTGTTTTCACTAACTTTTAATAATTCATATTATCAGCGTGTCTTTGATTCTGCAGCATTATGGACTGAAATGACCTCCAACTTTAGAAATGAGTTAAAAATTAACGCTCTTCCATCATTATGCCACATTAGGACGTCTATATTAACCTTATTTTAGCTTTCCTCACTAACCTCAACACATTTAGCTAAAATTAAGAAGTTTATCAATAGCCCAATGAAATGGGAAGAGGAGGGATGTCAGATAAATATAGTTGTGGTGTTATTACATAAAAAGCAGCATCACAGACAAGAGCAGCCGTACAGACTGTTTTTAATTTATCTGAATGCAGATTTGAATCCAGACTACTTGGATGACACAGCAGAAGTGAACTCCCATGAACTGCATCAGCATCTGGCCTGCTTTGGAGCGACGTGGGAATCTGAATGGTTGCAGCATAAGCACCTTGAACGCAGCCTCCTTAATGCAACCACTTCCTGTGTCGTTAACCCCGCCGGCCCGGAGAGAAACAGCGTTACACTTCCAGCTGACGCCAACAAAACACCGGCGTGATATTGTCTGCTGGGCCCACTCACAAATGAAGACACAAACACACCGTCACTAATCTTCAACAACACACGCCAAGAAAAATGCAGAAAAGAAGTTTCACAACACACCGATAAACACACACACACATCCACAAGACGGGACAGATGCACTGGCGAGGTGTTGTGCAAAGTTATTTATCGCTAATTCATTCCCTTCTGTGTGCGTTGGAGTGTCATATTTAGACAAGCTGCTATGAACGGACACACACACAGAGGGATTAATGGGAAAGCACAAATTATTTTTCACCCACACACTGGCATGGCTGTCGCACACGCATGATAAAAATACATCTCAGTGTCTTTTCGCACACTCCTGAAGAAATCGCAGTGTGGTTGACAGACCTGTGTGTGTCTGTGTGCGTGTAATTGTGAGCGACTGTTAGTGTTAGCCTGATGCTAAGCACACTTGTTTATGTCCGTCTTAAATAACGCTGCCGCTGCACACTGAGAAGGCCAGCTAAAACAAAGTGTGTGTGTGTGAGTGCAGGCCTTTGTGTTTCCTTCCAGTTAATAAAAGCGGTGCAGTAAACCAGATTTAGCGTCCACACCGAACATTAGCTGTCCTTCTGGGGGTCGTTATCGAAACGGACCAGACTTCCTGATCATCCAGAGCGCCGCCGTGACTCGGACAGAACAACGAAGGCCAGCAGGACTAATGTGATCAACCTCCAAGTCTCTTTGCTGTTGCGGTCATAAAAACGCAGCAGCAACGCAACAAACGCCTGCTGAGAACCAAACGGGCTTCCTGAGGGGAGTCCTGAAGCTGAAGATCGGTCCCTCAGTATCACAGACGACATATAAGAACACAGTTTGGTAAAAATGAAAATTGGAAGTCTTACTGCTGTTAGCCAACATTAGCATTAGCAGGCTTAAAACTCATTGTCGTACTAACTCTGCACTTTTTTTTCTAAATTTTGATTTCGTGATAGAATTCTAATTAACACAAATCTAATTTGTTTTGTTTTTCAAGTTGTGTTTAATCCAAAGTTGACATTTTATTGTTTGGCTGTTTGTCGTTTTTGTGCGTCACGTTTTAGTAAACACAAAACTGAACTCCTCCATTATATGTAGCAGCTTTGACACTTTCACCTACGGTGGCCTGTAAGGGACAGTGACATTCATGCATCAAGACAAAATACATGTAAACAATTTCTAGGGATTTCCATTGAAGGAAAAATATTGCAGGACATTTCTCTGTGAAACGTTCGACTTCCTGCTGCAGTTGGTGACGATATCTGAGATTTTTATTTTTTAAGTTTGGGTAAAAAAGATGAAGGCTGCTAATTAATATCCATCTTCTGCCGTCAGTGTTCCTTCCAGACGGCTCAGAAAGGGGACACTTTTGTCACGGCATGTTTTTCTGGCGTTGCACATCCAAAGATGTGCTTTTGTGGGTGTGTGTTGCGTTCGAGTGCATGCATGTGCAGCCTGGTGTTCCTTCACAGCTCAGTGCTGCTCTCTGCAGGAAAAGCAGGCGTGAGACACCGATTAGAAGTCCCTGCAGCCACAAACTCAGTTTCAGATGTTTTAAACGATACACTTAGCAGCACATTCACAAACACACAGTACACAATCACGTGCTCCCTGCTGCATCCACTTCGACAATATGTAACGACTGAAAAGTTTCTAAAATGAAAACATTTTGCATTCTATGATCGAAACTGAATATCTTTGATGGATGTTTCTCAGTATTCTATGACACCTTAATAACCAAACAATGAATATCCAGTAATGTTACTTTCAATTACCATAAAAATGAGATTAAACTAACAAAACAGCTTCTGATTAAGCGTAGTGTGAGTCCTCACACTAAAAATAACACAACCATTACATTAATATCAGCTCAGGCTGATTCTACATTCAGTTTCCTCTGTCGTTGTTCTCCTTTGTCAATGTCCAATTCTTGAAGTATGTGATGACTGTCTCAGAAAATAGTCCCGAGAGGAAACACGTGATTTCCTCCAGTTTTTACCGTTTTAAAGAACGAGAGTTCTCAGCTCACCAAAACAAAACGGGAAACAACTGCGTCACCAGGTGTCTGCACCCATTTAATAACTTCTTTAAAAAGCACATTTCCTGCGTGTGAATATCACAAAATTTAATAAAAAAAAAAAGCAGCTTTATCACCTCCAGAGAGATTCAAATGCTTCGTTGAAAATAACCGATCACTTCCTGTCCTGATAAATACTTTAAGACGGTTTCTGGGATCAGAAGTTCACTTCCTACATCGATGCAGCAGGCGGGTGTGTATTCCTGAGACCTGGCTGTCTGCAGCGATTAGACCCTGGAAGTAATTTATAGTGACATGAGCCACAATTCATCCCTGCCCTCCCTCCTTCCACTCGATTATCCTCTTCCTCTAAATCACTTTCCTTCTTCCTGCCTCTCTTCTTTTGGCGTGTTGATTTCATCCGTTAGTCGCTAAAACGCAGACGGTTCCTCCTCTCCACTTCATCCTATTCTCACGCTGTCGTTTCCTTCCCTTGTTTCCACCCGCTCCTTCCGCCTGATTCTTCTGTCCTATCTCCTTCATTCCACACACACACACACACACACACACAGACTCACAACTGGGGGGGCCATCGAGCAGCTGGAGTCGACTGACGTAATGAGAAAATGTGTAAAAGTTGTGCATTTGTGTGCAGATGTGTGTTTATGTGTTATCACAAGACTCATCCACCTGGCTCAGAGTGTGTGTGTGTGTGTTTGTGTGCGTGTGTGTGTGTGTCAGTTAGGGGGGCCCTAATTGGAGGCCTGGATGTGTTCAGCCATGTTTGCTAACAGGAACAGAGATCTGATTGTATGCTAATTACTGACGCAGAGATTTGCATCACTTTGATTGTGATGGTTAGTCGGACAAGGAGACAGTTAACATGACTCACTACTGGGCACACACACACACACACACACACACACACACACACACACACACACACACACACACTGGCAGACACTTGTGATATCTTCCTTAAAACATTTTTTAAAAATTAACACAGTGTATTTATGAAATTAATCACCGTTATTTTCAAAATCGACACGGCTCTACGGTTGCCATGGATACAGCCAAATCAGCCTGGCGGGAAACTGCAGCGAGACATGAGATTCACACACACACAATCACTAAGTGTGTGTCTTTCCAGATGTGTGTTTTCATCTATCGGGCTTTAACGTAAAGGATTCATGGACCAAATGTGACGCTCAGACGCTGCAGTTGCTGCTTTTCTGGATTTCGTTCTGCGTCTCCAGTCTTTTGAACACCAACTTTATTCCCACGTCGATCATGTTCATGCCAGGAACGCATCAAACGTGCAGCAGCATTGAGGAAATCCATTCCTTTGGGTTTTTTTTAATGCTGCGTTTCAAACACCGCCAGGCAGGAAAACTCTCCACTAAACCAAACTCACGTTTAATGAAACAAAGTTCTGTGAAGGTCTGCAGGAATTTATTCATCACAGTTTTATTAAAACGTTAACTGAGAAAAACACAACACCTGTCGACTTATTAAACAGACTCACAGCTGATCAATATCAAACCAGATAAAGATAAAACTCCAGCTGCTGATTTCCAAACCAACCCTTTACTGATTTCAACATTTTAAAAAGTCATTTTCCATTTTCACAAAATGAAGACGTAATCAATCCATCATTGTCTGAATCAGATCAATGTGATCAGTCCTGCATATATCCAGGCAGTTACACAACACAACACAAATCCTGATTTTCATTTTCAGTAAAAACTTCAGTTTTATTCATTAAATTTGAATATTGAGCCATATAGCTTCTGCCTCTTTTGAATAAGTTCCATCTACTCAAGCTTACCGCTGTTCCACCGTGCCGCTTCGCACTAACAATGAATAAGAAGCAAAAAAAGACTGATTTTTTTTTTTCCCAAAAACGAACAAAAAAGGCAGTAAAGAGTCTCATAAAGTAAGATGTGGATTTCACATTTCTTTACCAGGTGTCAGCAAATTCTGCAGGAGTCCGACTCCCCGCAGACACAAGCAGATGTCGCAAGTTAGAGCGCGTGCAAATGTTTGAATCTCACTCGAGCGCAACCTCAAATTCAAACACCACGATTCCCTCGAGCAAGGCATGTAAGGCACAAGGGAACTTATTTAATAGATGCAGTCACACTAAGCTGCAGCGATATAAATGCAAAGCAGCCTGCTGTGTGCGCACACATGCATGAACACTTTAAATACAGGCTGCTACGGTAAACAAGGCCAGACTGGTTGACTCTGCTGGAATAAGGTCTGGAATATCTAACGCTCAATGATCTAATACACAATCCTGCCAACGAATGAGTCAGAAAAAAAACCCCAAAAAAAACTAAAAGATACAGGCGAGCTTCAGAGATCCGCCCTGAGAGAAAAGTGCAGGATTCCAGATCCTTCATGTCACTTTCTGCAGCCACATCTCCGGCTGCGAACGAGCATCCGAGCTCGCCGACCCGAACACGAGCTCCGTCTTCATTTGGAGAGCCAAAATCTACCCAGATGTCCTTAAAACCCTCCTCCGCCGATAATCTCCAGTCGTTTAAGTCGAAATAAAGTCAGCGGCGGCTTCTCACAGTCTAAAGGGGGCCGTGTGGAATATTTGAAGTTCTTCTGCCCCCTCCGGATTTAAAGCCAAGGTCTTTGGCCGGTGTCTTGTCGCTCCTCTGTGGATGAAACTAGAGAATGGGATTTCTCTAACGAGCTCCGACATCAGAAGTGAATGAGCGCTCAGTTCTTTTAGTTTCCAGCTCCTCTTTAACGTTCATTCACTCGGAGCTGCTGTCACTTCTTTGTGTTTTTTTGTCTGTTTGAGTGGCTGTTAAGTGTTTGTTCCTGCCTAACGTGTAACAGCTGATGCTGATCTCTCTAACTCGGACTCACACCGTTATTTTTTTGTGACTGCGGCTGTAAATTCAGTGATTATTTACTACAGTGATTGATAACGCAGACACACACACTGCAGATATCACTGTGCAGGACCTACAACGCTGACTCAGCAGGTCAGGAAGTTGTGTGTCTGTCTGCGTGTGTGTGAGAGATACAGAATGTTTGTATGTCTATGTATGTGCCTGTTCTTTCGCCTCAGAGGAAAAGACTGCAGCGAACAGACAGGCAGTGATGTTACAGGTCTTCCAAGGTCAACTGCACACACACGCACACACACACACAGACACACAAAAACGCACACATTCCCATTTACAGTCTTTTCTTTGCCAAGGTCCTTTTCTGTGATCTTTGGACCCCATCAGTGTTGGTCAGTGCACACTCATCCTGTAGTTCATCAATCTTCCTTTATCACTTTCTCTCACACACACACAGACACACACAGACACACACATAAAGTACACATGCTCTGCTGCTATGTACACGAACATACAGATGGACCAAGGTGTATCACACACACACACACACACACACACACACACACTCGGAGCAGCTGTCAACACTAATCCGAGGAGAAAACATCTGCAATATTAATCCTGCTACACAAACTTTCAAAATAAAACTTTAAAAAGACACACAAAGAGACATGACGAGGAAGAGTCGGACAACATCAATTCGGAGTAAATCCTGTTTCCCCTTAACACAACAAGACACACACACACAAAGCCATACGTGTGGAGCGTTATGATACACGATGCCTCTTTAAGCTTTTATGCTGAACAACACTCGTGGTGCTTTAAATATTTATGCTGAAAGCTGCCGAACAGCTGGAGTACAGATGTGGTCACCTATAACATGAAAAACACCAAGTACGTCCGTTTACAGTTGAGCCGCCACGATCCCCAAACACAAACCAAACTTTATCTACTCACAAAGGCTCGTTTTAAATGTGTGACGTGAGAGCAAGCGGTTTTAGAAGCCAATTAAAATATAATCACCGTCGGCTCTTTGGGACATTTTTCTTTTGTAGAGCTGCACAATTAATGGAAATATAACTGCTGTCACAATATGGACCATCAAACACTCCCTCGTCATCATTTCTCAAGTTCCTTCAATGGAAATTCAATCACACAATCTGTTAAAATGGTGGCAATATGGGTGATGAACACACAAACTCAGCAGTTAGCAACGTCGTTTTCAAGATGAGAACAAAACAGATAAATAATCAACAGAAACATGATTTCAAATGTTCCACGTCGGCAAGATGTTTAAATATGCAACTTTCCTTTTAATGAGTGGCCATGTTTCTTTTTTTAATCCCAACACTTACGACTAATTTCTAATCATCACATTTATTTCTACTGTAGTTATCAACCAAATTACATATTACAACATTAATAATGATAATAATGATGATAATTTAGTTGCGTCTGGAGCTGCAGATCCCGGCCCACTTTGACAGTTAGCATGCATCAGCGGACTACAATCCCCAGAGGAAACTTATCACCCGCTGCCAGGCCTTCGGATTTGTTTTGGCACAACTTCCTGAAGTTTCCCCGTCTGCTTTGACAGAAGTAACCTCGTCTGACAGCAAACCCCATCGGCACCAGACGTCCGACACAATCCCCCCGCCGTGACTCACATCCCAAAGGAACGGCCAGACACGACGCGTTATCTCGTCCAGGCTTATTCCCACATGGTGTTGGAGCCGAGGCTTGATGCTGCACACACCACCAGACCAACTAACGTGCACAGTCCCGGTCAGATTAGTTTCAGGAGTCGTTCGTACGAAACAGCACACCGTCTACTTCCTGTTCTCTTCCTCCTGAGTCAGACACACAACAGGTCTATCTGCAGCCAAGCTAACCCTTTCCAGTTTCTATGCTAAGCTAGGCTAATCACATTTGGATTTAGCTTCTTGCCAAATGCACACGTCTGATACGGAACGAGAAGCAAAAAGAAACACAAGCACACACACACACACACAAACACAACCTGATATGGAGCCAAAGTGCTCCGGGGAAAGTCACTCGCAGGTTAAAGCCATCATTTACATGCTCGTTCAATTTAGATTTACCAACCCACACAGAGTCTGGTGTGAACAATGCAAGCACCTCCAGCAACGGACACCTTTGGTGCTGAGAGGAAAGAGGGGATGGAGGGAAATAGGAGTTTCCACCTGTTGTAGTAAATTCATCCCACCTGACGAACCGTTGTTTCATCCTCTTCCTCTCTTCACGCACAATCATATAAAGACCCGCCGTCATTCTACTCATCGTGCATTTTATTAGCAGCTCATCTGCATAAAAATTAAACGAGACTGGACTGCTTGCTTTTTCGCTTCTCGTGTCAAAGTGGGCAGCAAAGGGAGTGGGCGAGAGACATGGGGCAGAATGGGAGAGAGAGAGAGAGAGAGAGAGATTGCAGCCTGCTGTCGTTGATGTATAAGTATGTGAAATACTGTGTGTATGTGACTGTGTGTGTCTGTGTTTTTCCATACTGTAGTGTAAAATGATGGAAAGAAGAACCACAGCTGTGTGTGTGTGTGTGTGTGTGTGTGTGTGTGTGTGTGTTGGGTATTACAATAATTGCTCGATTGGAAACCATTGTAACTGAGCACAAAACCACAGTGTGACCAAACTGGAGTCAGAATGCAATTTCAGCAACATTGTCAAACCAGTGTGTGCGTGTGTGTGTGTGTGTGTGTGTGTGTGTGTGTGTGTGTGTGTGTGCGTGTGTGTGTGTGTGTGTGTGTGTATAGACGTAAGGCAAGAAACATGCGCTTCCACAAATGACCTCATTTGACCTTGACAGCCATGTGTTAAAACTTTTCAGGGGGGGAAAAAGACACACAAAGTGCAAAGTGAAAGACTCCTCTACACACAAAAGGTCCTTCAGAGGTAACAACACGCACACACACACACAACCACACAACCACATGCTAAATTGCCTGTCAGTCTCATGCAAGTGAGCGCTTCTTACAAACAAAACCACGGCCCTGCGTTTTATTGTATATTATTTCAGTCATTAAAATCTGATGCTTAAGACGTTCATGCATCCCAAAGTTTCCGAAAACACAGAATGGATGCTATTGGATCAAAGAGTTCTGCTGCAAAAACAGAACTATGAAGCTGCTTAATGGGAAATAAGAGGTTTCCTTAAAGACGGTGTTTTGGGGGAATATTTTCTGCTTTTCTGCGACCTGGTGATGTTCTGCTGCTTCTGGGAGCTCAGATGAACCACCAGAAGCCTCCTGCCGGTTTCAAACGCTCAACATTTGAACCCAAACTTGCAGAAGGCTGCATAAAGAGATGATGCTAATGTGAGCGTGCCGTCTCGCTCATGTCAAGTGGAGCATTCCTGAGCTTTTTTTTTTTTTTTTCAAAGTTTCAGTACCACTCTGCTCCCCGCTCCGACTTCCTGGGAAAAAAAAAAAAAAAAAAAAAAAAAAAACTAACAATCCCGTCCACAGCAAAGAAATCTCTTACCTGACCTGGCCCAGAAAACCTCCATGTCCTTATTCCTAAACTCTGTCCGGCACCGAAATGATCACTCACATGGAGAAGTCGGAGGGAGAAGCAAGAAAAGGAAAGAAGGAGGAGGAAGAGGAGGAGGAAGAGGAGGAGGAGGAGGAGGAGGAGAGGCCAGCTGTCTACAGAGGTAAACCCAGTGACTCATTCGGACAAAAATTAGATTGGGGGGGGCGGTAAAGATACGGAGGGAGAGGAGGCAAGAAAAGAGGAAAGAAAGAAAGAAAGAGAGACAGAATGTGCTTTCTGTGTCGGTGTGTGAGCAGAGAAAGGGAGGAAACTGATGGTGCCGGCTGTTGTGACTTCCCTCTCCTTCCTCCCCCCTCCGAACACTTCCCCTTCTCCCCCCCCCCCCGTCACTGAACAGGAAGTTTTTTATGAAGTCAGACAAGAGGTGGACGGGGGGGGGGGGGGGGGGTGTAAATTCAGACTTATCTGTATAAACCGAACTATTTCTACTTTCATCTTTAATTACTTTTCATTTGAATTTCATTTGATTTTCATTTTACATTCCGTCTATATTTTGGCTCTTAAGTCAGATTTTGTTGGCGCGTCTGTAATGAACCAAATTTCCCCCGAGGGTGGAAAAAAGTATTTCTGAGTTTTAAACCTTCAAACCTCCAAAACATCACAGTCTTATTTTATTCATATTGTGTTTTGTTTTAAAAATTATTAATAATTATTACAGAGCGACAGGAAATGGGGTGGAGAGAAGGGGAAGAGTCCAGGACTCAAAAAAAAAAAAAAGCATCTCAATTTAAACATTCATTTAAAAAAGATTTTTTAGTTTTTCAGTAACTAATGTGGCTCCTGAGGCCAGAAGAGAAAAAACAACTATGTTGATTTTCAGCTGAGTCATTTTGGACTTTGGTCTTCTATAAAAGTGGAAAGTGAAGTCTATGGGAAAATGACCCTGGTTCTATCTTAGCTCCGTTTATGGTGTCAGTCTCAAGTTTCAAGTCCTCAATACACGATGATCCCATTTAGAGGAAATCAGACCACAACCAAATAAAATTTTCTGAATATTTTCCGTCCCCTTTCTCCCGCTCCTTCGTGTCTATTGTCAACGCAGCTCGGCTCTTTTCCTTCCTCTCCTCAACAGCTACTTCCTGAAAACTCTGAAGGCGACGAGTGAGACGTGAGCGTGAGAGAGTTCAGGTGCCCGTGTTATCGAGGTACGTTACCGTTGAATCGCTTCCTATGATTTAAACGCAAGTTTGAAACATAATGAGGCCAGCTGGGTGCCGCGCTGCTTTTTTAAATTTAGAGTAATAAACAAACAAACAAACACAAAAAAAAAAGGACACAGGAGGAATTAAGGCGACAAGGTCGACGACAAGTGTTAATATCTGTATCAGCGAGCAGCAGCAGTTTAAAGTGTCAGGGAAGCTGGTTTGGGGCGGCGAGGGTGCTGAGTTTGCAGAGAGAGCGCCGATGATTAATGCTCTCTCCACCTTTAAATACAACGGCTGAGGTTCCTCTCAGCAAGGCACTAAATTCCTGACAGCGCCAGAGAAGATGCTCAGTCACAATTAAAACTGTGGCTGCACGAAGCAGCGCTGAAGAAAGTGGTGCAGAGAGAAAGGTTTAAAAAGGCCAAGCCGGTCTGAGTGTAACAGATTACAGTCATCTTCCAGTAATGTGATAACTGATGTTAAAACAAAAGGAGGAAATGTGGAATTACCGATTAGATTGGCCTCATTTTTCTGACAGCAAGCCAAACATTTGGTTCTCCATGTGAGTTTCATGCGCTGTGACTCAGCAACAACGACAAGAGCTCCCCGGGAAGATGAAAATTAGATTATGTAGGTTTAGTGCAGTCTGTTGTGAGTGGATGAAAGGAGCTGTCTATCATATCTATATATAATCAATCAATCATCAGGAAGTTGGCATCAACAGGAGTTTTCTATTCTCTGGCTTCTTTTTGGATTTTATTAAAAAAAAAAAAAAAAAAAAGGAAATGTGATCTGCATCCAGCAAATGTTTATAAGACTAAATACAATCAAATTTGCAGGACTTCAACCTATAAACATCCAGAAAACAGCTGAGTTGTTCAAGTTGTCTTTAGCTTTTGCTCACCGCTGGCCTTATTTCTGCCATTTAACACAAACCACACCAACTCAGATATAAAAGGCTGATGGATGAACTGACTTTACCTAAACGTGGCAAAAATCAAAAATTCAACTTGTATTCAGTGTATTCCAATTGAATTCCAAGCACATTGTATATTTAACCACCCGTGTTAAAATGCAACTCGAGGCGTCAGTTTCATCTTAAAGCAGCATCTGCTCCTTATTATCTGTCCTCCTCAGTAGCAACACACCATTAAATTTAATGTGCTAGAAGAGAGATAAAAGCTAATAACAGCCTGTAATACAGAAATGTATGGATTTTAGAGATACAGGAGTTTCAGTCAGGAAAAATATAAAATTAAATCGTGTATTCTTCTGGAAAAGTGCTGCAGCAACAGCGCAGAAGTTTTCCACGACGCATGAAGGTACCAAATATCAATAAAGGCGGCGCAGAGCAAAGCCTCCTGGGAGTGATTTATTATTCTAATCACATCATGAGATCATTAATGAGAGCGGGAGAACGTGTCAGCAGCATTTCACTGTAGTGAGCCGGATTTAAAGGTCTCACGTGGTCTACAGGTCCAAACAGGTCCAGGTCAAACCGGCCATCAGGACTTATGTGGCGTTGTGATGTCACCTCCTTCAGCCCCGCCCACCTCCACGCCACCATCCAACGTCCACTGTGATGGTTTCAGATCAATAAACACTTCAGATTTGGACCTTTAACAGTGTTTTATGCTTCACGCTGACTGTTGGTGCCGATCACACACACACACACACACACACACACACACACACGGTCGTTGGCGGCGTGCCGACCGGCATCCAATTGACCTGCTTTAACACCTGTACGGTTGCCACGGCAACAGCAGCCTCAGCCACACGCTCCAAGCCGCCGTTTTCCTGTCTCCTCGTCGGCTTCTTCCTCTTCCTCTCCATCTTCTGTTTCCTTTGTCTCTCACTCGACATCCCCGTTCTTCTCCTTCCCACCACATCTCTCATCTCTGGCTTCTCCCTCGCCTCAGATCTCTCAACCCTCCTCCTCTTCCTCCTCTTCCTCCTCCTCACCTACCAATTATCACTGCACACACCCCTCTTTTCCTTCCCTCCCTAATCTCCCTCTCTCTCTCTCTCCCTCTGTGTTGCTGCAGGCTGCTGGCCGAGCTGAGAATGACATCATCGATCTGAAAATGTATGAATGAACGCACTTGGTGTGTGTTCGGTTGTGTGCCATTTAGCATGAGACAGAAAACACAGCACACAACGACAGCGTAGAAGAAACGTGGTGGTGACGGACAGATGAGAGCAGGATCAGACTGAAGTAATCACATCTGTCAGTCCAGATGTGGAAAACAAAGAACGTGTTGTATAAAAGATAAAAATAAAACATTTACATGATCCATCTGACTGCAAAACAAAACAACAACCGTCCTTTAGCAGACTCAGAATCAGAAGACGACGCCCACGAGGTGAAAAGTAGAATCAGACCGATAGGAACTCTTTAAATTTCCATCCAGGAGAATAAGTTTTGATTTCGGTTTCAGGGCTTTTGTTTGATTCCAACAAGCTGAACATTGAAGGTGCTTTGGTTTTTCACGCTGTCACACATCACTCAAGGTCCACTTACACCCATTTCCTGAAGCTTTCGACAAACTTAAACCCAACAGACTTGTCCATGAGATGGACAGGACGGGACATGAAGGTAAACTGGTAAACCTTTTATCAACTTCTGCATGAGGACATCCTTTCTTTGTTTTGTTTTTTTTTTTTTTTTTAACTACATCAGACCACATCTTCTGCTCAGATGTGACAGAAAGTTAAAGCTGCTCCCGTTGAAGTTCTGCTGCATCATGACTCTCCCATCTTTGCCTCTCCGTGGGGGAAATAACTGTGATTCTGTAAAGCCACATGAGGTCGTCGCAGAGACGGGCTGTCATGTGTGAAAAATGCACTTTCACCCATTAAGTGTCAATTAGGCCTCTCGTCCCCGAGCGTGTGGCGGCGGCATCATATGGGGGTGACTCGCAGCGTAACGTGTCCATCATTTCACGTCAAGGTCAAACGTATCTGGGGGCAGGAGCAGGTGAGCACAGGCTGCCGGCTCGTGTTCAGGCTTCCATACGTACTGCGCACACACACGCACACACACACGCACACACACACACACACACACAGTGAGCGGCACAGGAATAAATAGTGAGCATATGGGGATGTTTACACCGCAGCATGACACAAACATTGTGCATGTGTGTGTTTGAAACGCGTCACCCTCCTCTTCCTCACCGCCGCCCTTCATCCTGCCTGCCTTTCCCTCCTTCAATCTCCGGCTCATCCGCCCATTTCAACACTTCCTTGGATTTTTCCTCTCTTCCTCTCGCTTTCAGCTCAATCCTCTTCTTCACCTCTCGCCCTCCCCTCTTCCTCTTCATCGTCCACACGAGGAAGCGAGTGAGAGGGGCAGATTTACAAGGGCTGTCATCTCGGCTTCTCTCGTCTCCCTTCCTCTCTCTCTCTCCCACACACACACAGTCACTACCTTGCTCGCTCTCTCGCTCATCCTAGGAGATAATTAAGGAGCCCACTAGTAATCCCATCCAGCCATGCAGGACGAGCAGCCACACACACAAGACTGCAGCGTGTGTGTCTAATATCCACACACACACACACAAACTCCTTCAGCTCAGCTCAGCAGCATTAAACCAAAAGCAAAAAGAAAGTGTGTAGGACACACACAGACACACAAACACACACACAGACACACTGTCAGGCTCTCGGCCCAGTCACTCGCCAAGAGGAAAAAGACCGATTGACCCAGTTCATTCAAACCTGGCCATCATGACCGGAGGAAATGATTGACGGAGGATGAAGAGGTGAAAGGAGGGATGGACAGATGAGAGAGAGCGGAATATGAGACATTCTGGACGGAGGGAAATATCAGCTTCATGGACGGAAAATGGCTGAAAATGAACACAAAGGTGCCCACCATGAATGGAGGAGACATGAGACACCTGAAGAGGACACACTGGAGACATCGGATGGACAGGATGGATGATCGATACAGGAGAAGCCGTCCATGCTGGTTTGCCAGGTTGATGGAGGGATGAGGGTTAGAAAGCAGCACTCGATAAGTAGATAGATCAATGAAGGCTGTGCACGAAGGATGAAAAGAGGAAGTGGACTCAACAACAGACTGGATCAGCAAGTTTGGTGGGCAAGGACGGAGGGAAGGAAGGAAGGAAGGATGGAAGGGTGAAAAGAGGGACACGAGACACCTCAATATCGTGTACCGGATGGAGGGACGGAGAACAATGGGTGAATGAGTGAGAGACGTGCAGACGTACCAGAGACACTTCGATACGAGACAGTTTTTGGACGGGGGGGAACAACAGCAGAGGACGGATGGACCGTGAGCAGATGAGTTGATGGATGGACAGCAAAGGTGCGACAGAGATGGGAGGAGGACGGACGGATCGAGAAGGAATAAATAGAGAGATAAAGTACCTGTTGCCGATTTGGGTCTGTGTCTTCCTTTGGGCCGTCGTTGGAAATTGCCCATACTGTTCTTCCTGTCCCAAAACATCACCGCCTCATTCCACCAACACACACACACACACACTGACTGACTGACTGTCTGACTGAGAGAGAGAGAGAGAGGCTGACAGGGTGTGTGCGTCTCCCTGCGTTAACGCATTTGAGTGCGCAAGACGAGCGACAACCGAGAAGTCTGAGTGCGAGTGTGTTATGTATCTGTGTGTGTGTGTGTGTGTGTGTGTGTGTGTTAGCAAAAGAGAGGACGGAGCGTCACAGCATCAATGAAAGCGAATGCATCTCAAAGTGTGTGACTCTGTGTGTGTGTGTGTGTGTTTGAGGCTTGGCATGTGATTGCGGTTGAGGGTGAGCGAGGGAGAGAGAGAGAGAGGAGTGTGTGTGTGTGTGTGTGTGTGTGTGTGTGTGTGTGGGTGTTCTACGCTACACCTAGTGTGTGTGAGAGCTCGCCCGAGTGCATCGCCCTACGTGAGCTGTTGACAAAGCAGGCTGTGTGCTGGTGTGTGTGTGTGTGCGAAAACGTGAGTGTGAAAGCATGAATGTGTGAGAGAGAGAGAGAGAGAGAGAGAGAGAGAGAGAGAGAGAGAGAGAGATGTGTGCACCTCTGCACGTTTCAACGAAAAGATTGGCTGTTACCGGTGAGCGTGTGTGTGTGTGTGTGTGTGTGTGTGTGTGTGTGTGTGTGTGTGTGTGGAGGGAGAGAGAGAGAGAAAGAGAGAGAGAGAGCATCCATTGTGTTGATTAGCTCCCATCCAGCTGCTGCTGTTCAATTCATAAAGAGCCAGGCAGAAAAGCAGCCAATCGGCAGCCAGAGAGGGAGCGAGTGAGGGAGATTGGTTTGGAGTGAGAGAGAGAGAGAAAGAGAGAGAGAGGAGGCAGAGCGAGAAACAGAGCAATGAATTGGCCGGCTATCAGCTATGTGACCAGAAAACAAAGGAAAAATAGCCCAAATGGCCAGAAGTGTGTGGACAGCTGCTCCGACTGCAGGACGGGCCGATTCAGACCTTTAACCTTTCACTTCATTCAGAAATACACAGCGAGAATCCATTTAAGTCAAAGTCAGGAAACTGGAACAACAACCAGTGCCTTCATGGAAAATTCTAAATTTTTACACATTTTAAACATCTGAGTCAGTTATTGATGCGATCAGCTTGGAGATATTTCAGATATTTCAGATAGTTCAGACGTCCGTCAGCTTTTGCTCTGACGAAGGTCCACGGAGCCTCCGGCAGGTCTGACGTGTTCCCCTCCAACAGATCGGCGGTGGGTAAGAGGATTCACACCGGTGTCGGACTGACATCCTGGCCGAATACTTTCCTCGACAGCACAGAGAGACAGACGGATTGAGAGAAATGGAAAGTGGAGGGAGAGAGAGAACCGGAGGAGAACAGACGAGAGGCCTGATGATGATTTCTTCCTCCGTCTCCCCACTCAGTAAACTGCAGTGACACACAAACGAGCGGCCGCTTTCTAACCAGCATCTGCAGAGGTCAGTGAAGGTCACACACACACTCTCTGCTATTAGAGGGCTGATCGACAGAAACGTCTCATTTACCGCGTTAATCGCCACTCAAAGAAAAGACGGCAAACACAGAGAAGCTTTTTGAATTTCTGGAAAGTTGTTTGTTTTTGTGGGTTTCTTTTTTTTTTTAAACCAGACTGAAGGAAACATTTGGACCGTAAACGTTTCATTCCTTCAGCTGAACTCACCCTGATACCAAGTCAGTGAAGCATCCAGCGGCGTATTTAAAATATCTGCTACATACCAGAAAGGCTGGAAAAGTAAAGCTGCCAAATTTCCCATCAGGACTTTGTCTTCGCTTGTCGCTCCATCTTCTCTGATCCGTTACATCGTGACCCTGCTGCCATCTCCTCCTCCTCGCTGCTATCACATCCACATTTACTGATCCTAATTAGTGTTCACAACAAAACAGAGAATCTTGTTCATCTGACCGTGAGTTGATCATTAATGTCGTGTAAGTATTTCCATAGCAACTGCCACATCCGGTCGAGGATTTCTGAAAAGTTTCATCTGCTTCAGATAAATTATTGCTTTTTTTTTTTTTTTTTTTTGAAGTCGTGGTTTTGTCTTCAGTCATGTGGAGTGAATCCGTAAAATTCATCTATGGCAGCACCAGGTGAGTTTAAACAGGTTAAAACATGACAAACAACAATCCGACGTCGTCCTCTCCACTTTTAATTTCTCTGGTATTTCACCGGTAACTCCGGGAAATGAAGATGAGATTCCTGACTTCTTCTTCTTCCTCTTTAGGATGTTTACTTCTGCCCTTCAGTAAGCGCCTGAGAAATGACGGCTTCACAGCTCATTCCCTTTTCCCCGGAAGATAAATTTCAGTAAATTATTCTTCACTGTCACTACCTCGCTCGCTCTCTTATTCTTAACATCGTTTTGGTTTCAGGGTGTGTTTGTTCAGTCTTGTAAGAAAGATCTTTCCTTTCTACATCTTCAATCTAAATGATATTCCTTTGGCAACATTTTTAGTATTTGCTGGCTCTTGTATAAAAGCAGAGAAGCCCTTCTTATCCTGAGCTCAACTTCTACATTTGACGGTCAAATTTCTGTCTAAATATTGAACCAAAATCCAAAGCATGGTCGAGTGGAATGATTCTCCAACCAGACAAGGTCACCCATAATGCCAACCCCTGAAGTTAGGCCATCAGGAAAACATATTTTAACGGACGAAGGAAATTTTAAGAAAAGAACAGTCAAATTATAATGATGAATACAAAGGCAGGCTGATTAACGTGTAAATAGCACATCATCATGTTCTATTATCTAAACTATTATCCACCCAGGCTAAATGCTAACAAAGTCCATTGCTCACACTTGCTAATCAGCAGGAAAAGTATTCCAGCTGGTGGAGTTTTCAGCTGAAGTTCTCTGGAATATGAGAAACATATTTGCTCGGTGAGATCTGCAGGGATTCCCCATCACAAATATCCCCGAACCATGGCGAATCCAGATCCATCCCTGGGCCTCCCTTAGCTTTTATTTTCTACATATACATCCGACCCCGCCGCTTACGTAACGGCGTGGAGGCCCAGAGGGTGAAGGGGGGTACAGAGCGCCGTTAGACAGCAAGCTGCTCCCTTTCAGAACATCTCGCTAAGTCGGCGGCATCGATTTCACACAACGTGACTACATCTTGTCAGCCATCGCTGTGAATAATGACGCCTCTCTTTCTCCCCGTTTCGGATTCAGTCTGGCGCTGACAGCTCGCTCCTGTAAACCACTATTTTTTTTTTTTTTTTTTAACTACTTAAGCCTCTGGCTCTCTGCTTGTATCTCCTTTTATCGCCGTCTCTGTCCCAGACAGGCCAGACGAGGTGAGAAAATGTCACGTTCCCACTCCGGTTCCACGTTCTCACACAAGTTCACCTGAGGGTGGCAAGAAATCCAACTTTCTCTGGCGTAATCTCACCCATAATATTTACTGTCCTATTATCTCCCCCCTGTAATCAGGGTCCAACCTTGAACTAACACGCCAACAGAGCCGAACGTTCTCAAAACAGAAAGCTGATTTGAGAACAACAAGAGATCAAAACCTGACAAACAAAAGGTCTCCCTCCCTTTTTATTTCTCTGTATCAAACTCTGTTTACCTCCGTCATGCTGCGTTCAATAGGTATTTTGTCTTCACAGAGCGATTAGCTGGAAAGAAAAATGACACCAGGAAAGAGTTACCTGTTTGTCCAGTTCAAACAAATGAAAGAGAGGCACACTGCTGCAATTTGTCTCTGAATTTTTTTGTCTGTTTCAGCTGAGGCAGCAAAAAGCTGTAAAAGTTCAGTGCAAATTGGGAGTTAAAGCACATCGAATGTAGATTCACTCATTCTTTGGTTCTGCTTCTTTCGCCCTAAATTCAGATACTGAATTACTGCCGAACCTGCCGAGGCTTTTTTCGTCACGCACACCTCTGGAAATATCACAAACCGAAATCATCCAAGATGAGCGGCCACGAGCTTCAGACGCAGACAAACTAAATTAATCCAGATTTGGATTTTCGAGGTTTTGCCCTTAATTTTAAATTAATCTCAACTGTGTCGATTAAAAAGGGGGGGGGGTGAGGAAATTTACTTGTTCTAGCCCAGTTGGAGATTTAAATCCAGGTCACAGCAGAAAGTTTGGCTCTGATGGAAACGCAAAAGGAAATGATTATTTGACTCCACAAAGTCCTTCTCTGCTTCATATTTGGTCCAAAAAACACAAAATCACTTATTTGCTTCTTCAAAATGTGCTTGATTTGAAGAAACTCAGATATTCAGCAGCCTAATTTTTACCATCAGGGTTAAATTTCACCTTTATTTCATCCTAATATGATAACAATGACTAAATTAATTCAAGAGTTAACAAGAAGAAGTTGAGCTGTTCATGCAAAAATCATTTATAGCTCACATGTTAGTTTCTACTGCGAATTTACATTTAAAATTTATCCCAAAAAGACAGAAATCGTCCTCAGACACACGTTAAACACACAAACAGCAGCTCACCTCTTCAGCTGCTTGACGATTTTTCACCTGTTTTTTGTGCCAAATTGATTGTGTTAAAAATGAAAGTTCAAACTTCAGTTCAGCCATAAAATCTCTTTTATCATCAAGCAGCCAAGTCACAGCACAAAGTCTGAATAAGACCGCACACAGACGCACACACACACACACACAGACACACACAGTACCTCACTGTGGATCAGATGGCAGCAGGTTCGGACTGAAGTTTGTCCTGCAACAAGTCGACTCCAGCTCCAAGAGAGTACAAACCAAAATGAGAGAGAAAGAGGGGAGGGAAGGAAAGAGGAGAGGGAGGGAGGGAGGGAAGAAGGGAAGGAGGGAGGGAAGAAGGGAAGGAGGGAGGGAGGGAGGGAAGAAGGGAGGGAGGGGGGGAAGGAAGAATCTGTGGGCTGAGAAACAAAGCGACAGGGAGAGAGGAAGAGGAGGAGGAGAGGGAGGAAGAGTTCGCCACACACTGCGTCAAATATTGACTCACAAATACACAAACGCAAACAAATTGTGACCACTCCAACGGAGCAGACATCTGGCCCAGAGTGGATTATGGGTAATTAACTGTTCTTTAATGATTCCTGCTGAGCGAGGACGAACGTAGATTACACTCCGATACACAAAAAATGTGTGCATGTGTGTGTTTGTGCGCACCCTGAGAGAGCAAACCAGGGCAAAAACTGAAAATATACTCTGATCCACTGCAGTGACTGCCCTGGAGACACGCACACACACTCACACACTGACACACAAACACACACACAGTCATACTAACATAAATGTCTAGAGAGATTTATTCATTTGCCAAACACCACATCCTTAAAGCCACCCTTAGCCCTTAATCCTGCCTTTCTGTGTGTGTGTGTGTGTGTGTGTGTGTGTGTGTGTGTGTGTGTGTGTGTGTGTGTGTGTGTGTGTGTGTGTGTGTGTGTGTGTGTGTGTGTGTTCCTGCAGGTATGTACCGACTTTCTGATTGTATATTTTAACTTTTAAAATGAACTCAGTGATGAGAATGTGATCAGAAACATGACCTGTCATGGAAAAAATGAACAGCTGTGCGCATACAAGAGTTAGTGTGTGTGTGTCTGTGTCTCTGTGTGTGTGTGTGTGTGTGTGTGTGTGTGTGTGTGTGTGCTCAAACAACTTAATCTCCAAGATTTCCAGGCTGGTCCATTTGTCCGGTGACCCGAGGCCAAACACAGTCGACAACACAACATAGAAGGACCTGAGGGGGACCTGCAGCGTGTGTGTGTGTGTGTGTGTGTCTGTGTGTGTTTGTGTGTCTGAGGAACAAACACAACTGAACACACATGAAATAAAAGACATTAGAAGGAAAACATCGACCATTAAATGATGCGTGACGTCATTTTCTCTGATACGAGAAACTGCTCTGGATAAGAAGGGGAACATTTGTCTCATCAGACGTTCCCCTGTGAGGCTGCAGATCAGAAAAATATATTCCGAGCAACGATTAAATCCAAATAAACAACGTTATTAATCCATGTTTTTGAATCCTGCGCATAAACAAAAAAACGATTTAAAACTGTTTCACTTTGTCTAAAAATGTCGGCCATGTTTCTGTGTGTCACGTGACGTTGTGAAGACGGGAAAATGGCCCGGGAAAAGAAAACTCCTACAGCCTGCAGAGGAAGAAAAAAGGATCGCCAAAGTAAAGCAAAGCGCTGAAGAAATTGCAGCATTTAATTCTCACCGGAGCTGCGTCGCCGTGGGAACTCATCTCTACAAAATAAAAGCCTGACAGAGCTGAAAACTGCTGAGATCATCAAGAGGAATGAGTTGTGCGTCTTTCCCTGGTGGTGTTAGTCAGTCCTGCTCACACTGGACCCCCCCGAGACACTTCATGATGCTGCCACAAAGACTCACAACTGTACTTCGTTGTGCGTTTGTCAAAAACGAGGCAAGAAACACCAGAAGTTCCTTTAAAAAAAAAAAAAAAAAGAGATAACTTTTACTTTTTCTGCACAGTCCGGCCTGAGGGGCCAAGTACGGTGGCCTCAGTAGGACATCTCAGGCTTGTCAAGTTTGGTTTTAAAAGTCAAACTTGCCAAAAGCAACTTAAATTTTAACATTAAATTACAATGAGCTAGAAATGTTAAACTGAGTTAGCTTTAGCCAGAGCGACAGCTAATTTAGCGGCGGTTTGATGATTGTGTTACCGTCTCTGCCCCCTTTTTGTACCGACTCGTCGACACAAGCTTGAATCTGACTGTCGTATTGTTCTGCCCTCGTCAGTCATCACCTAAAGAGACATAATCTCTCTTTATGTGTTCATTCTGACGGGGAGATGACGTTGGAATAACATCACCTGCAGTCTCAATCCGTATTAATCCCTCCATACAACTAAGTGTACTTTAATTCACTGTGTAGTTGTGCGGTTGTTAATCTGCTAATCCAGCACCCACAGAGCCAGATTAATGTCAGCAGATTGATAAGGAAATGTGGGAGGAATTAAAATACAATAATGCGACAAATCCTCCACCTCACAAGACAACACGGGCTTTTCACTGATGGATTATGTGACATGAAACAACATGATATGATCTCACATGATACGTTTGTTATTATTACTCAGCACAAATCATTCAAGCGTCAACTTGCACAGAAAGTTTTCCTTCTGTAATTTAGTCATGCGAGAGCCAGTGAAGGAAACTGTTATTATTTTAAACCCCGAGGCAACAGCAACACAAAGACGACTCTAAGAAGCAGCTCTAATTTGCTCCAATTTCACAGATTACTTGATATTAAGATGTAAAACCGTTACTGAGTAGAGAAACCGGACCGTATCGCGGCTGGCAGGTTTTCTGGAGTTCTGTTCTATTCGATGTGGAATCAAACAGAGATCTGTGTAATGAAGTCTGCAAAATTCACTTCGCTATCTCGCTCTACAAAGTTACCACAATTTTATGACCGATTGTAAACTCCTTCATGTGTGACAGAAGGAATATTTTAATAAAAATTAAATTAAATTACATGTCGGGAAACTTTTGAGTCTTTTTTTCCACCGGAGTTGGAACAAAACCCGCCCGAATTATTACCAGAAGTAAAAAATTCAGCTCTTGTCACAGTGTGGTCTGGGAGTCGGGGTTATATAAGGAAATATCTGGCTCAGAACCCCAATCTAGTTATATAAGCCTGGTTTGGGACAGATAATGTGGTTGTGGTGACGAGGGGGGTTGCAGAGGGGCAACCACAGGGGCCATTTGAGCGGGGTGAGGGAAATTTTTGGAAATCTCTCCTTCCCTCCATTCATTCATTCATTCATTCATTCATTCATTCATTCATCCCTGCAGATCTTTATTCTGCGTTATTCCGTTGGGACAAATTGTTTTCCAGGAGAAAATGATAAGAAGATGGGACACAAACCGATGATAACACTGAGGAAGGTAGAAAAAGATGACAGAGGCCGGGCCACGGCAGGGCTGGGAGTAAACAAACAAGACAGGACGACGATGCGTGAAGCTAAACATTTTAAAAATATCGCCTTATTTATTCAACTCGCTGTGCTCCCTCGTCTGCCTGAGGCTTTAACCCCCTGAAGGAAACTCTGCCGCAGCAGCAGCAGCAGCAGCTCGCAGTAAAACTCAACACGATTGTCTCTTCAGGTATTAAAACGTACATGTTAAAGTGATTATTCCGTCTCTTCCTTTGTCTTTCCAAATGCATACAAGTCACATTAACAGTTTTATTTTCTCTGCAGATTGAGGTCAGTTAGAGCAAACAGACTAAATCTGCTGTCATTGTTTTTCCCCCCAATCTCTAATACAAACTGTTATGCAACAGGAGATCCCTGTTTTGGTGCAACTCCCATCCTGCTAGACTGTCCAGATTGGTGCCACTCTGCTCAAAGGCTGTGAGCCAGACGCTTCAGTCTTTATTTATAAAAACAAAGGATGGCTCCGTGTTCAACACGATATCAGCGTTTCTTTTTTGACGACACACAGCTGAGGTTTAAAATAACAGGTGGCGGAGCATTTTGCGAGACAGGAAACCAACTGCAGTCAGATCGAAAAACCGATCTAAAGTTAAAGAGCCGGGCGGTTGGTGGATCAGAACCAACAGGTTGTTGGAGCCACCTTAAAGTCTGTTTGCATTTTGTCCGTCAGGTCAGCCATCTTGGTTTATTTGAAATCAGACTGTGTTAGTGAGAATGGAACGCCGGATTATAATCCCGTGTTAAAGTACGAGCCGTTCTTTTTTTGGGGGGGAAACTTTGTGATCGTCGGTGGCTCCAAAAATGAGACGTCGTACCCAAACAGCTGATTCTGTCAGCCTTTTAATAAAGCTAACAAGAGCAAAACATCCCCACTTTTCTGGGTTTTCATTATCATCTTCTTGGGCTGCTATTTGATCCTTGTAGTACAACAAACACACACACACACACACACACACACAGTCCAGGCCCACACATACACACACAGCCCCCCCCCTTATTGTTGTGCTAAGGGAGGATTAGCCTACTCTGTGTTTTGGTGTTTAGTTCTGCTCTGTTATGCTCTTTAATTTCTTTTGCCTCCTGCAGTCTTACTCCGCAGCCCCTTAATTAAATAATAATTAGTGTTGTTGGTTGGCGGTTAAACATGTAACTCCCCCTCAAAGCCTAAAAAACACCAAAAGTAAACGGAGAGAGCGCTTAAATTCTTTCCAAGCTGCGACGAGGCCGAGTCTGTGGCGGCGTCGGGGTCATTTCTGTTTGTTTCAGGGATTTTTGTTACAAACTGAGCTCGCAACTTTTGGGAGAGGAAGAGAAAAGAAAAAGGGGGGAGGCAGCAAATTTGAAGTGGATGTCACACAATGAATCTCTGACTTAAAGTCAGGACGTGAAGAAATATTTTCAAGGTTCCAACCATTTAAGAATACGTAGGCTTCAACTAAAAGCCCAGAAGCTGGAACGCTGAAGGTTTTTCTCGTCAAGGATTTATTTCGAAGTTTAAAGAGCTGAATGAGCTCAGCACGGGGGAGCTTTTGACTCATCAGTTAGAAAGAAAGAAGAATATTTAGCCTTTCTGCTGGCTGCAAAAACCTGAACTTGGCCTTTTGCAGCTACAGTCTGTCACATTATCTGAAAGTGCACATAATCCCCCGGAGCTGCCACGGCCTCTAAAATGCCCCCATGAGGCTTTCCCCTCTGATCAGGCCGACAGCAACAATAACACATGATATCATCTCAGGGAGATGCTCCGCCGCCGCCGCCACTTGATGTCGTCCCAGCAGGCGCAGCGGAGAAGCGTGGGAAACGGCATCACACTTGGCGAAATTGGTCAAAAGCATTAGGCTGCGGCGAGTAATGTGCACAGGCAGCACGAGGAGGGAGGAAACTGGATCTGTGCGGAGAAAAACGCAGCACTTAAACCAGACTAAAGGAGTTACAGCGCGGCATTAAGCCGAAACAACCCGATAAACTGAGCTACCGGCTAATACAGCAGTAACGCCTTTAAGGCTGCGCTCGGGGCGAGAATAACCCTTTTAGAAAGCTGTTTCTCATATCCTTGGACTGATGTCCTGATGGATTTTCAACCAAGCATGAATGTTATTGAGTTCATAATAATCTGAATGAAAATGTCTCAAGATCTTTGAAAATAAAGGGAGTTAAAAAAAAAGAAAAACCAGCAGAAAGAAGACTTTAGTTTCCGAGCTCTGCATCTATAAATATATATCTGTATATACAAGACTGACGTGTTGAATATTAATGTGCATGAATATAAACAGGCAGGCTGTGAAGTCCTGGGCCGGGTTAGTGTACTCTGATCCGCCGTCTCACACATTCCTGCAGACCAGAGAAAATCGGTTAATCCCCTGAGAGCAGATAACCCAACACTGCTGGACACGCTGCGGTCAACAAGTCCTGCGCTGAACCCAGAAAAACGCTGCGCACAAACCGCCGTCCAATCTCTGCATGTTTTAGCCTCTCTGTGTTTTGTAGGATTAAAAGAAACTCGGAAAAGTTCCTGCTAAATAATGAAACTGCTGGAGGATAAGTCAAACTTATGAGGGGGTCAGAGGCACAAATGCTTCTCACTTTTGGTCTCATTGGAGAAAAAAGAAAAAAACAAAAACGCAGTTTAGTGAGATGAAGTTTAATCCCCGGCTGTTAAATTGGCCTCTAATCTCTTTGGGATGCACTTAAATAAAAAAAAAATACCTTCAAACGCAGAAAAAATTAATGGAAGAATGAGGCATCATGGGAAACAAGCAGGATGAATCAAGCGTTAGCGGTAACTGTGATCACTGTGACTTTAAACCCACAGAAGGAAGTAAAACTGAAGAATTACACCTCTGTCTTCATTTTGAATTTAGCATCACAGAAGTATTAACAGTGTTCTTGTTTTTGAAGATGATTGTCGTTATCGGCTCATTTTTGGGGGGAAATTGAAGCAACATTTTTGTGAAACTGCCGACTTTGCTCGATGAATCCTGAGTTGTGATGCGTAAACTGTTGATGTGTGTCTCCGGTTTTCTTTCTGTGAATAAAGCCGTTCCTTTTTTCCCCCCGTGTTAGAGAAGATTTCTCCGACTTTATCATGACAGACAGTTTCCTGAACTCAGAGATCTGACACCTTTGTTCCTCTGGGATTCCTGGTTTAGCTCCAAACAGCAGGCTTTTTTTTTTTCTTCTTTACACATAACTACGCTGTGAAATGCACACATTCTTCTGCACACAGGCGACGTCGCACAATCCGAGCCAGCCGCCGATAATAGAGATGTGCAAAAGACAAATCCGTATGTGCAGAGGTGGGAGTGGAACAATGTGGCACATTCAGGTCTAAAAGGAAAAATCACTCAACTCAATCTGCAGTCTGGGGGAGGCAGAAGTGTGTTTCTGTATTCGTGTCCATCCTCCTCTTTCCTTCTTTGTGATCCTTTCACACAACAACAACAACAACAACAACAACAACAACAACATTTCTGCTCAGCCTTCGAGGTGCCAAGTTCAACTTAACGTGTGCAAAACGAAGGCGTGCAGACGGAGAGGCTGAGGCGCCGACGGCAGGAGATGAGGTGAGCTCACCCCGTGACATCCGCCACACACCACCCAAATAAAATCTCTTTTTTCTAAATGCTCACAAACAAAATAAAAAAAAAAAATCAAGTTGTATGTTTTGCAGTTTGTTATATGATCTAATAACTCGTGGTCATTTGTTTTATATTGATATCTTAAGGCCAAGGGCCAGGACCGGGGCCAGGACCTAGATCAGGACCGGGACCTAGGTCAGGACCAGGACCAGGACCAGGTCCAGGTCGAGGATCAGGGTTAGTATTCACTTTAAATTTCACTTTAATTTGGACTGAATCTAATTCAGCTCCAACCAGGAAAGGTTAAAAAAAAAAAAAGAACTATCCAAAATTGGGCCCAAACCAATCACAGTCTTGTGACTGGTTTAAATCCTGACTTAAACCTGACCCTGATCTTAGCTCAAGCCTCACCAGATCCAGGCCTCAGGAACATCTACAGTAAAGCAGTTCGTTGGAAACAACCCAACGCTGGTTTCTTTTAACCAAGACAAAGCCAGACAGAACCACAGAGGCAGCAGATCAACACCAGCAAGGCACGTCCCCCCTCCTCCCACATACCTGAGTGTGGCTCGGCTCCACCGTCCTGAAAACCAAACTAAATGCAGATGAAGAAACGATGTACCGTCTTCGCCTACAGATAGCAAATGGAGGGAAGAAGGAGGAGGACGGGTGTTGGCGTGGGAGGGGAGGGGGGCGGCTGATGTGTGTGTGTCCCTCTCTGTTTCTTCTGCATGGCTAACTCAAGCCAGACTTTCCTGGGGGGGGGGGGTGGCTCCACTCTCTCTCTTTCACTGTCCTCATTTTACTCCCCTCTCTCTCTCCCCCGGTTTATCCTCACATCACTCCTCCCCGACATTATTAAATAACCAGCCTCCGTCGTTTCATCTCCTCCATCCGTCTCCATCCGTCTTATTTCCAAACTCCGTCTCTCTGCCTCCAATCAAAACAAATCCAGTGACGGCTGACGCATGCAGCCTGACAGCAGAGCAGCCAGATTTATCCAGAGCGTATTATTCCTGACACCAGAGCGTCACACTTTTTTCCTCCCATCTCTGGATCTCTAGCTCCCCTCCAACTGGATAATCTGATGTCTAATTCGAGACATAAAAGTGGCGACGTCGTTGTTGGAGCAGTTGACTTCGACCAAACCAGGCAGGGCGAAATAAAAGCGGAAAAAGAAATGATTCATGAGAATCAGGGGCCTTTTTCAATTTAACCCTCAACTTTGTCAGAAGGCGGGAAGCGAAGACTCATTTTTGGCCTTTCCTCCTCTCAGCTGGTTTCCTTCTTCCTTCCTCACCTTATTCTCGTTCTCTATTTTCTGCTCGCTCGCACACAAACAGAAGCAGACAAACACAAACTGCACAGCCACAAACATTCAGAAAAATCATGCCTCTTTTTCTGTTTTCCCAAAGCTAAACACTGGCAACTGATTGCATTTCTTATTAACGCCAGTTTTGGACTTATTTGAGTCTTTTATTCAAATATCTTGATTAAAACATGCACACTGATTAAGTTTCTATTTAAAAGTCACATGAATCTATCTGTGAACCGAAAGATTGCACATGTGAATACAATTCTTTCTCCTCCTTTTCTGCACAGCTGCTCTTTCATTTCTTTTCAATTTCCTCTCCACCCATCAGTCTCTGTCCTCTGGGCATCTCCGTCCCTCTCTCTGTGCTGTCGAGTTCCCACAGTCTTCAAACGGGGTCAAATAACGTCCCACCTGGTTTAATAAGTCGTCCTTAAAAGCTCCGTCTCTCTCTGAGCTCCCGTCACGGGAGCCATTTCTGGACAATATTGTGAGCGGATTAAGGAGGTTGTAGATGAGGAAGAGTCCCGTGGTCATAAATAAGCCACTGGCTCTTAAATCCAAACTCTTTGCACAACACTCAGCTTCCTCCTGATCGGCAGGACGTGCCAGGTAAAAACCAATAAAGGCGACAGAGCAGGCGGCACGGTGGAACAGTGGGAGGTTTGTGTGGACATCATCTGGATAATGAGCCTGTTTCGGAACAAATCCATCGCCGGGATGTGACCGTAACTGCAGCTGCCGCCGTCCATCCCCTGAAATGTGACCAAAACAACCCACCATCTCCTCCAGACACCAGAACCTGGAGGCAAAGACGAGATCTGACATCTGTAAGTAGAAACAGATGAGGGGGGGGGCAGGCCATTACAGGCAGCTTCTGCAAATACGTTTGATTCCGATGGGACCGGAGGCGAGATGTTTGTTTATCTTCCCCATCAGAGGAAGACGGACGGTGACTGGGTGAGGAGGTGGGGGAGGATGGGGGGGGGGGTTTAAAAATCAAGGCAGCATCTCCATTTTAGTTTTTTTTAATGAGCATCATATTATGAGCTCAGACGAACACAACGAAAGAAAAAAGCTTTCAGACGACCCCCCAACAGAGGACTCTGCTGCAGACAGCACCTTTAAAAGTCTGCTAACCCTCCTCATGCTGCGTTCAGGATCGACCTGGGCTTGAAAACTGGCGAAAACGAATATTTACAGAGAGCAGGGAAGGGAAAGTTTTGGAAAGAGGAGGACTGAGGAAACACTGGAGGGACCGACGCTGACGATCACAGCTGATTACGGCGGCGAAGCCAAAGTGTGGAGGTCACTTCAAAGTCTGCTGCAGCTTCCAAAAAAAAAAAATAAAATAAAATACATCAGCTAAATTCTATCAACCATCCCTTCCTTCCTTCCTTCCTTCCTTCCTTCCTTCGGTCACCTGATAATATAATTTCTTTGATTTCGTCCAGTTTTCTTTGAAACACAGTAAGATTCCTCTTCATCTCTCTTAATTGATTCTTCTTAGTTTTTTTATTTTTCTCTGTGGTCTCTTCCTCCTCCTCCTCTCTCTAAGCTACAGCCCACCCCTCCAGTCATCATCATCATCCTCCTCCCTGTAAACACTTCTGCTGCCTCCAGGACTCACACAGACTTGCAGACACACTGTGTTGAGTGTTATGGTCTTTCCAAAGCTGCAGATAATGAATCCGGAGTGAAATCCTGAAAAGGAGGAGGAGGGCAGCTTCTGTCCATCGGGGGGGGGGGGGGGGCAGTTTCCTTTTTGTTCAGGTGCTCCAAACAATCAACATGCTTTGGCATTTGAATCTGTCAAAACCTTCCAGGAACTTTAGAAACTCTTTAAAAACTTTTGTCTGCTGTGAAAGTCGGGGAGGAAATTGAACAACTCGTCGCTGCAGTTCAACAAAACAATCATTAAGCTATTTCCTGCAGAGCGGCGGCTCGATCAGTGCGTGTTTGGCAGAGCGACACCAGATAACAGCTGCCCATCAATGACTTGTGGCGTCAAAATGCTTTCTGTCTGCCTCCAGACGACAGGTTGGACTGAACTCACCTCAACCTGCGACGGAGGAAGCAAACACAAAGAAAAGACGCATTCAAGAGCAACCCAGATATTCTAATTGTTTTTAGGATTGAAAGTCAGCCTGGATTTCTTATGTTGATGTTTCCGACCAAAATGTGATCCAATATCTTCAGTCCCTGAATGACTTTGGATTTCCTACTCTGTGATATCGACCCTGCTTTCAGATTAATGCATAACAGATATTTTTACATAAAGGGAACAAAAGCGTTAAATATTCATTTCCATGTTATTCATATGATTCCAATTCCTTCCTCTGTTTAACATGACTTCTACTGATCTGCAGTATTTAAGAACCAAACCCTGAAACCAGACTCTGACTCAGTCCTTGTTTTTCAGATCTTTTTGGGACTTATTCAGAGAGTTTCCTTGCATTGTTGCGTGTTTTCCTTCTCAAACATTTCGTACCTCTGAGCCGTGACTCGATGACAGCTCTGTTTTTAAAAATCAAACCTGAGGAAAGTCTGCTCTGTTCCCTGGAGTTTCTGTTGCTGAACTGGCCCAGAGTCGGGGATCAGGCCTGAGGTTTTAAAATATACCGAACACTGACATGAAGGCTGCAGTCTTCAGGGAGGGAGCGAGGAAGAGGGTGATTACAGTGATAATGGTGACGCCATGTAAACAAACCCAGGAAGAAAAATGTGCATCATATTCTCTCTCACAGGAAGGAAAGACTGACCTCTACTGTCTCTCTGTGGCCAAGACGGGAACTACAAGCAAAATGTCCTGCAGCATCGAATCTGACATCAGATCAGCAGAAATCTGCCCCAGATGTTTGACAACTTCCTGTTAAAATCCGATAAATGTCACAACACCAGATCATTTTCAGCAGAAATGGGCAGAGTGCGGACTTTTAGAACTGCAGCTCCCATCATGCTCTGGGTGAGCTCAATTTGCCGTCGCTTCCTGTTTGCTCTGATGGGGACGTCTCTGATTATGAAGAAGAAGAAACCTTTTCAGTTTGGACATCAAACTTGGTGGAAGAGAACCCAACCCATGACTCGGATCTGAAACTTTCACAATCCCCCCTCTGAAGCCTAACGAAGAGCTTTAGGCCTTAAAGGCCTGAGCTGGCGAGGCGGGGGGGGGGGGGGGGGCTGGGGGAGGAGCCTATGAGTTTGGTGACGCCACGTCTCCTCAGACATAAAGACGTCCTCTCTCTAGATCACGCTGCAGCTGGACTCAACCAGAGGAGACCGATACGCTTTAAATCATTAGCATGTGAAATAGACTGGACTGGCACTTAGATCAAAAAGACACACACTCAGTGTGTGTGTGTGTGTGCACACCATGTGAGGCTGATTACAGAATATTTACTGCTGAGCTCGAGAGAAAGAGAGGGAGGGAGGGAAAGATAGATTGAAGGAGAGCAGAAATGTGGAAATGTGAAAATAAAAGGAGGGAAGAAGAAAAGAGATAATCATTGAGGGGGGGGCGACAAAGATCGGGGGAAGAACAGAAACACAGAAATGTGAGGCGGAGGAAAGGTGAGCATATAAGGACAGAGCGAGGACGAAGCAAAGATAAATAAATAAGTAAAGAAAGCTATGAGATAAACAGACCAACACAAAGCTGTGACTGCTGACTCATCACAACGTTTACATCAACACAAACACACAAAAGCTCGTTCTGATGAAACTGGCCGAGGATATTTTCACATTCCTGTTTGTTCTGTGTCATTAAAATAAGAACCCTGAACAATGTTCACTGTGACAACAAGACTACGCCGTCACACACACACACACACACACACACACACACACACACACACACACACACACACACACACACACACACACACACACACACACACACACACACCAGTTCCAGATGGCCAGCATTCCCCAAACCCATCTGATCAAACACAGGTATGAATTTTATACACAAAGACATGTGCGCACAATACACAGTCATTATACAATCTGTTTTGACATTTGAAGCTCAGAGTGAATGTGATGTAACACAAACTTAAACAGCAGCAACCACACACACACACACACACACACACACACACACACACACACACACACACACACAGGCTAACAGAGAGGCCGATGAGTGACACCTTCTTTAGCAAACGACAACGTCACGCTTTCATTTTCTTCTCATCCGTTTGTGCGTCTGATCTTTCTTCATTCATTGTTGTTTCTTTGTTTGCTCTTTTTTTTCTGTTTGCTTCTCGTTCAATCAACATTTCAGTCAAAGTCAGGAAGAACACAAAAATGTGGAGGGAAAAAAGAAAAAAGAGCCTGAAGAGTTTTTTTCACTTTAGAAATTATTATTAGCCTAGCTTAGCATGTTTGCAGTCTTTATGCTAAGCTAAGCTAATCGCACCCCAGCGTTTTTCACACAAACATGAGAGTCAATCTTCTGACACGATTTCTAAAAGTGAATCCTCAAAACTTTCATTTTCTTTGCTCTTTTTATCAAATTTTAGCGTTTTTCACCATCTTTTTTGCAGTTTTTCTGTCTGTCCACCTTTCAGGAAGAGAAAAGAGTGAAAAACACGACGGCAGCCGGGGAGAAACACACAAAGTCTTTCGTTTGGGCAGAATTCCTGTCTACGTCTACGTAAACAACCACAGGATCTCAGAGAAAAATGAGAAGATAATGAGATAATCGGATGCTCCTCAGGAGAGGAGAGCAGGAAACAGGAGGGAGGACTCTGAACCTGGTGTGACATGAATCTAAAGTGGAATAAATGAAAAACTCAGATTCAGGGCGATAAGATAAGATGGAAAGATCTTAAGACCGACCAAAAATAATCAGAGAGTTGGACGGAAATGGTAAAATTTGCAGCTCCAGCTTTTGATGAAGTTATCTCCTCAGAGCGACTGTGACAAGTATATTCACGCACTTCTGCCTGGGGGGGTGAAAGGAAGTCCCAGAAATGAACCAAATCTGCTGAATCACATAAGGCCCAGCTGAGGGAGACACTTTAATTAACGTCAAAGTGTTTCAGAAAACAACAGACGCAAACTGGGCCGGCGGCCGCCTGCAGGCTGGAGACTGCCATCCAAGTGTCCTCGAGCAAGGCACTTAAAGTCCCACTTCGCCCCAATATTCACTTTCTGCAAATCAAACAATTAGCCACGGCGGTACATTTGCACAGCGAGGTGACTTTCTTAATGTTTTATTCACAGTTCTACAGAGGAAGTAAGGATTATTAACTTTGGCTCCTCCGTTACGTTGGCCGTGCTCCCGGATAATAACCAGGTCAAGGCGTTGACTCCAGATCGGCTCCAGATCTCAATCCAGCCCTGCATCTGTGGGATGAGCCTTTCCAATCAAACGCTTTCATTCACCGAGTCCACTTTAAACACACAATTTGTCGTGATATTTATGATTTATGGAGCAATTAGATTTTATCAAAACATTGGTCCATCTGCTGCGTTTTCGTTTACATTTTCAAAGCTCAATAAACTTTCATGTTTGTGTCAAAAACATTTGGTGGAGAAATCACATCCAAATCGACACTAATTAGAAGTTGTGTACACATTTGTGTTAACTTCCTTTCTCCGGGCGTTCACACCAGAAATGACAGCAGATGGTCTTAAAGAGCTGCAACCAGAAAATCCTGAAGCTCGACTGCTGCCGTGAATCATGTTTATCAATATTCATTCTGGAAATCCGCAAATCAGCGGGCCCTCAGTCTGCAACGTAATCATTTCATCCTGTGCACTGATGGGAAACGTGCCAGAGTTAGACGTCAGCTCGACACCAACGGCATCAGTGGAAATGTCACATGCGGCTCACATGAGGAGGAAAATTGGTGGGCGTGGCCTTGAAGAGTTTCTCTGGTTTTTCCTGCCTCATGTGACTCAACAGAGACGGTCAGAAAAAAAGAAAAAACTAAAACCACACTCTGAATTTGTCCTCTAATGAAAACTGAACGTTCAACATGACCTCGCAGCACTTGACCAGCAGCTCGGGGTCACGCTGCTCCTCACAGAAAGCATGATGGTGCAACATCCTGTGGGAACAAGTCGTTTCTCTGCTTCACCCCGCCGGCTCGGCGGCGACACGAGTTTTAGAAGGCACGGACAAATAAGCTCATTTAAAACTGCCAGGCACATTTAAATGTCAGCCAGTGAGCCGGCACACAAAAGGCCCAACAGAGAGGAAGACGGAGCGACGATGTGATGAGTCAGAGACTCTTTGGGGGCACAAAAACATCCCTAGGTGCATCATAAACCGTCCGAGTGCCCCCGCCTGGTCGCACCATGTGAGATGAGCTGCCCGCCCGAGGCTGCCCGGCGTGGACAAACAGCAGCTTGTTGTACTTCTCCTTAAGACTTCATGTCCCCGGAGAGCATCGTGATTTTTTTTTTTTCCTCCTTTCACAAAGGGACAAAAACTCAAAGTAAGTGGAGCTTTGACTGCCCAAAACGGGGATATGTTTGTAAAGATCTGCTGAAAAATCCCACCGCTCTTTCTGCCAGCTTCATTTGAGTCTTTTAAAATAAAAATATAGAGATTGTGGAGGAAACACAACAAATAAAAAAGGTAAAATAACGTCCATGGAATGAAAACGCATTGTATTTATCCAGCTTCTCATATCACATAAATACAATATGACGTAAAAGAAACATCAAAACTGTCAAAAAACAAATACACACACACGCCTGCTGCTTTAGTTGGTTCAATAAAATTCAGCCAATCGCCGGGAAAACATCAAAAACAGCGAAACAATGAGAGCGACAGATGTCTGACTGGAAGCAGCTCGTGGGCCGCAGACATCAGCCGAGGTTTGTGGTTTTCAATAACACGTCCACGCAGATTTGTTCCCGGTTTGCATCGACTTATGGAAGACATCTGTTCGTTTTGGCTTCGTGTTCGAGTCTGCAGCCGTGACAGGATTGTTTCGCATTGAGGTGCAGCTGAATTTTACTCCTCAGCCTTAAAAAGTCAGAAACACTGAATTCATTTCTCTTTTTCTGTTTGAAAGTCAGTTTCGTCCCTCCTCTTCCTCTTTATCCAAACACCTGCTGATATTTAAACACTGAAGTGACTCGCTCAAAGTTATAAACAATTATTTCCATACCTGCACACGCAGCAAAGCGGGGGGGTTGAACCCGGCTGTGCAGCACATCCATCACACAGTCACACTTTATAGTGTAGTGTAGTGTAGATACACAAAGTTTATTTCTACCTGCAGCATTCCGAGCCGAGATGTCCTGAAACTGAAACCTTCACTCAGATTAGACGAGAAGCACATTTATCACCTTCTCAGATCAGTTTTCGTCTTCAGGCAAAAAAAATAAAATAAAATAAAAAAAGGTCTCAGGTGCAGCTGATTTTATTAGTCGCACAAAACTTTTATTTCATTGAATAATGAAATCAGTTGTTGGTGGGTTTAATGTCTCGACACAAGCAGCTGCAGAAAAACTGATGCAGGTGAATGTTATAAGGTCTCGACTACACAACGACAGTTTACAAGCATCGCACAAACACACACAGCTGTTCTGACGAATCACTGGACACCTGAGATGCGACAAATTTAAAAAAGCACAAAAACACACACAGACACACAAACTACCTTTAAAGAAAGACACTCTGAAGGACGTGACGGTCTTCTCCTCGTCCTCATCGTCCCCCGTCCTCCCCCGTCCTGCTGCTTGCCTCCTTTTCCAACGCATCGATCTTTCTATCAGTCTATTGATGTATTAATCTATCCGTGGATCTATCGATCGTCTGACTCTTCTCTCTCCTTTCTGTTTACTTCTCTGTCTCCTTCTCTCTCCTCTCACCCTCCTCACCCCTTTCATCTCTCTCTCTCTCTCTCTCTCTCTCTCTCTCGCACTAAAACCAGCAACACTGACAGTTCACATGATAGCCGACTGTTTCTGTTTGTGTGTTTGTGTGTCACCGTTTCAAATGGCAGATTTTAGGGCTAACAGTGTGTGTCTGTGTGTGTCCCTCCTCATGCTGCAGTTAGTTCTCCTGCGTCAGCTCTGCCCACACACACACACACACTGAACAACAACAACAACAAAATGATGCACTGAGCTAAGAAGCTGGGACATGACAACATGAACACAACGTCACATCAGCGTGATTGTGCTGAAAACATTTAAACTTCACGATGAAGCAGCTTTAATTTTTGATGAGTTCGTCTAAAAGTCAGTTTGAAAGCAGAAGTTCATTTTCTCCTGATTCTGTTTGTCTGGAAACGTCGTGACTACGAGGCCGAACCCCCGCACGCCATCCAGCCGCTTCCTGCCGCAGGAACAGGAAGTGATCTGGACTCGTCTTCCTCCTCAAAGGTCGGTGAAGATTTACCGGCTCTGGCTCAGCAGCGGGCTGACACCAGCGACTAAAGTGTGTGTGTGTGTGTGTGTGCGACGGGGCAGTGTGCCTGCTTCACACAGGGCAGTAATGACCACGGAGGGCAGATAGAGGACGCACACAAACACACAAACACAATTAAAGAGCCCGTTCATCAAATATTCAGCAGATGTTTGGATAAGATGTCAGTAAAATGGTAACCATAGAAACCAGTTGGGTTTTTTACAATAATATCTGTTATTCATTATTAATTAAAACGTTTGATTGGACGAGAGTTTGGCAAGTTATGCAAATATCAAGACTGAACAGAGTAATTTTGATTTTCTGCTGCCGAGCCGACTAAAAAAAAAAAAAAGCTCAAAACGTTTTCAGGTTTTCTGTTTGGGGTTTTTTTTATCCACTGTCAGG